>NC_137107.1:13181998-13724498 GCF_949357685.1 Gobio gobio | reverse complement strand
TTTTACATTAAAAAATATCATAATAAATAAGTATAGGCAATTTTCTACCCAGGTTTTGAGCCTACCTCTTGAAACGTTTGGTTTTTATGGGCGTGTCGCACTGCTATGATTGGATAACAGTTTTGCATAATAATGAGTTTCAACTCCCCTCGTCAGTACATGTGGGGAATTGTTTTGAAAACTTCCAATGTGGAAAAAAACGGCAACCGGAATGATTCGCCCACAGGGCTCGCAAAATGTCTTTATCAAACAAACACAAAGATTTATCTCTCATCCACCCACAATTAATTGGAATGTTATTTATAAAATGTTATAAAATGTAATTTTGTATTACTTGGCCCACCCGATCGATAGATATAACTGTGAAACACACACACACACACGCACACACACATAAAGCCAAGTACGTGCATCAGCAAAACTTCATTGCAGACAATTCAACATGTTCAATTGTATTTTTCCTATAATTCATTTTAGCTAAATAGACCTGTTTCCCTTTAACAGAGTCCCCTTTAAGTTCTTCTTAAATATCGGTGGACGAATAAGTTAAGGTGTTAAACACAGCATGTTAATGTAGGTTGTCTACAAACCGGAAGGTTGGTGGTTCAATCCCCGGTTCCACCTGACCAAGTGTCGAGGTGTCCATGAGCAAGACACCTAACCCCAGCTGCTCCCGACGAGCTGGATGACACCTTGCATGCCTGACACCGCCGTCGGTGTATGAATGGGTGAATGTGAGGCAATATGTAAAGCGCTTTGGATGACCATGGGTCTGTTGAAAGAGCTATATAAATGCAGTCTATTTACCATTTAAACTTTAATTCTGAATTATTTACATGTAATTCAAGTCTCTTTCATTGTAATTAATTTCCCTGTTGAGTTATTATTTGATCTGATTCAACCCTTTACACCCGGGACGTCGGGCTAGCGATTTTGCGAGCCCTGGCCCATACATGTTCGACCCAGAGTCTGAGCCTGAATCGCAGGACAATGAACCAACAACACCTCAAATACAAAGGATACTCCAGCCTGTGACCGCATGGTAAGTTATCATTAAGTATGTTTAGTTAGACATGTACACATAATCAGTAGATATCAAATGATCTGTAACAATGCAATACTATCACATATATATAAAAATTTACTCCCATAAGTGTGTTGCACTTTTCCTGTCAGATCCAATATAGAAAGCTCAGTATCGTTTTTTTAATCTCATTCTGTCTGCAAATCCAGAATCTGCAATGAAAAACAAATGTGCAATGTCTTACCCACATGAGCTGGAACTTCATTAAAAATAAAGTTAAACCGTATTCCTAATATTGGAATCCGAAGGAAGCTTATACAGCGACTATGTTCTTCAACAACCAGGCACTGCACACTATTTTGTAATCTTCAATGTCATGTTTATTGCTTGGTATCTCGATCGGGTTTTATTTACCTATTACATGTCATGCGCGAATTGGTGGGCGGGGCTACATAATTAGGTGTTGGTCTTTCTTCTGTTGAGGTGGCGTTTCGCTGCTCTCTGATGTCACAAGGAAGCAAATTCAGAAATCTCTCAGTTGATGAGCCAGCTATCAATAAAAGCTTTTATTTGACTAACAAGGAAGTTTTCAGCTCTGAAACTTACAGGATATTCTTATATTACGATGACCTTTTATATATCAAAAGCTCAAGGAAAAGTTGATTTCTCAATTAATGACCACTTTAAAGTGGAAATGAAGCAGTCAGTCAAGTTTACATTAGTTAGTAAACTGATTTCCACTTAAAAAAAATTTTTTTTTTATAACAAACACGATTAATGTAACCATTTTAACCCCCTTGAGTCGGCGGTCGTTCTGGCGCAATCGACTCACTTTTTTTTCTTATCAGTGCCAAAGAGACTCAAATAACTGTCATTCTATATAATTTAGGCAAGTGTTTTACATCATTATAATCAGTTAAGTTTCTATTTTTTGTTTACAGTCAAAATAAAAACAAAATGTTGTGCTTTTTGCAAAATAAAGAAAACAAAAATGATCTGCAGCCTCTCTCTCAATGATGTCTAATCTGATTGTCTTCAGAAAATGACCTGTAGCTTAGTGAAAACTTATCACACAAACATGAGACATATGTCTAAAGAAACGTTGAAATGTCGGGATTATAAATAATATAAACCAAATTGAAAACAAATATTCTGTGTTTATGTAATATGTTTTAAAAGAGAGACATGTCCGTCATCTCATTATCCCCTAATGCAACCACACCCACAGAGCACGCGTTCTTTGAGATTAAACTACTGATGATCCATACGTCAACGCCCATATCAACTCAAATAAACACATCAAGTACTGCTATAGCCTACTTCAGCTACATCGTTTTGAGATGTGTTGAGGAATAATCCTGGAATAATGTACCTCATGAAAAGCTGTTCATTTCTGAGAGCAACGAATTAAAAAGATCTAAGACTCAAGCTTCCATTTTTTACCTCCGTTTTATTCTCAAAGTCTTATAGTGACCGTAATTTGTTAAAGGGATCCCATGGTGTCAAGACTTGTATGGCTTAATATAACCTAAATGATGTCTCTTACTGAAATATGTTGTAGAAAACCCATGAAAGATCCACGTTATTTAAAAAATCCATTATATATTTGGACAATGGGCGGCGCCATTTTGTTTGCATTCTAGGTTGATGACGTAGAATGGTTGCACTCGGAAATCAACTGGCGCTACCCGTAGCTATTTTTACCACGACACAACTCGAAAAATGTTTCAGAGTTAAACAAAACCAATTAATTGCTTTGTTTTTGCATTTAAAACACACATGCACACAAACTCTCTCTCTCTCTCACACACACACAGACCAACACACCAATAGATCGGCACGCTCACACACATACATCCGCGCGCACACACACTCAATCAGCTGTAATGTTATACATGAGGTTGACTTGCCTAGTTTGTCACCTGGTTCCGATTCGGCAGGCCAGCACTCTCCCTGGCTGAATCCGAAATTGCCCCCTATACCCTCAAATAGGGAATTATTTTAGGGCACAGTCATTTGTAGTGGTGTCCAAAACCATAGTGGACGTAATTGAGTGCACTCATTCAATCCCACATTACACCACAATAATGAGTGTACAGCTGATGCACACACAGCGGCTGTCTGAATTCACGCACTCGTTTTCATTCACTCATCAAGTGAACTGTATTAGTGGATAACGTAGGGAATAGTGATTCAGGTTTTAGGGGGCGATTTCAGATTCAGCCCCTGTCGTGGAGACTGACGAGGGCAGCCCATAATACATCTCGATTGAGAACAGAGCAGTCTTTCAGATGTGTGTGTGTGTGTGTGTGTGTGTGTGTGTGTGTGTTTGTGGCCGCGCGCGATCTCGATTGAGACCCTGTCAGGTGTGTGTGTGTGTGAGTGAGCGTGCACGCGCATGCCGATTTGTTGGTGTGTTTGAGAGTGTTTTAAATGCAATTACAAAGATTGGTTTTGAAACATTTTTCGAGTTGTGTTGTGGTAAAAATAGCTACGGGTAGAGCCAGTTGATTTCCGAGTGCAACCATTCTACGTCATCAACCTAGAACGCAAACAAAATGGCGCCGCCCATTGTCCAAATATATAATGGATTTTTTAAACAATGTGGATCTTTCATTGGTTTTCAACTACATATTTCAGTAAGAGACATCATTTATGTTATATTAAGCCATACAAGTCTCAAAACCATGGGATCCCTTTAATATGTGTCAGGAGTTATGAATATGAAAACCAGCGTTGGTACCTTTTGATTGTAATATGATCGTCAGCTGCTCTCATTCATAAAAAAACTCTATGCTCGTCATGAAGACTCGCGAAAAAAAAAAAAAACATCCCTCAGGGTTTTTAGTCCAAAAGTGTGCAGATGAGGAGAAATATTGATAGATTCTCATATGTCTGTGTCAAATTTCTATACAGAGAAGTATTATTTATTCAATCTTTACCCAAAATGCGCAGATGTAATCATTATGAGCGCTGAATACTCTGATGTGGTGTGTTTTCAGTTCATATACTGGCAGCCGGAGGGCGCTCCGCGTACATGTAGTCCTTATATGGTACAGATGAAGAAGATATATACCATGAGACATTCCAGGAATGTTGGGTGTATTCATAATATTTATAATGCAATGGTATTCGACATAGCTTTTATCATTATGCAGCATATTGTAAAATGATATATATATGTCCGATTTTTTGATCCGAAGCCAAATGAGATCACAGAAGGTTATTTAAAACATTTGACTTGTGATATAAAGTAAGTTCGGAGTAAAAACGTCTCGGTTACGTATGGTAACCCTCGTTCCCTGAAGGAGGGAACGGAGACGTACATCGGTTATACCGACGAATTGGGATCACTTCAGAGAGCCCCTATCAGCTTCGAGATTTAGAAAACGGGCCAATGGGCCATTGGCGTGCAAGATTTGCATCTCGCGCTCCGCCCCGCACTGCGGGTATAAACAGGAAGCGAGAACAACGCACTGACGTTTTTCATTGAGGAGCCGAACTAGTGGCTCGGCCATGCAGTGATGTTAAGGAACTGTGACGACGGGACGTACGTCTCCATTCCCTCAGGGAACGAGGGTTACCATACGTAACCGAGACGTTCCCTTTCAGTCGGTCACTCTAACGAACGTGGGTTATACTGACGAATTGGGATCCCTATGGAAAACGCCACAGTTACTACCACTTCCAGCGCCCAGCGAGAGCCCCTCAGACCCAGTTCTGATGCGGGCAGGGAAATTCACGCAGGGAGAGTCACACTGCTGTTCCGCAAGACCCAGTCAGCAGACTTATTGATGAACGCTGGGAAAGCGTGCCCGGAGGACCCTGCGGGAATTACATCATGCCCGTAGGGAGTTACCATGTGGAGAATACACGTATGGACTGGCCTTGGGCAGTGCAACATACGGAAGTCCCAGGGGTGGCCCTGGCCTGTTGTAGGCTGGGGAACAACACCGTACTGAGACGGCAGAGGAGCTCTGCCGAGGGAAAGACACAAGCTCGCCGAAGGGAGCTGTACCGTGGAGAATACACATATGGGACAACCATAGGGGTCACAACATACGGAACCCAGCCTGACGCAAGTTCCACCAATGCATACGAGTGCCAGACCTGGCGTCGGAAGCTCCGCCACATCCGACTGCCGCGGGTTGCGGAGGACTCAACAGGGTTCGCCATTTCCTGGGGAACTCGACTGGAGAAAATAAGCGCACGTATCCATTCTATGGGGAAGGGAGTGACGCAGCAAGCCGACACTTAGAATGGGCACTTCAGTGTTGCTGACTATGGGAAGCAAGCACACGAGAAGCAACCGGTTCTACACGTAGGCTATAAAATCTAGCGAAAGTGTTTGGTGTCGCCCGGCCCGCAGCTCTACAAATGTCTGTCAGCGAGGCGCCACGAGCCAGCGCCCAGGAAGAAGCTACACCCCTGGTGGAGTGAGCTCTCACCCCGAGCGGGCAGGGCACGTCTTGGGATTCATACGCCAAGATGATGGCATCCACTATCCAGTGGGCCATCCTCTGCTTGGAGACAGCCTTTCCCTTCTGCTGTCCTCCATAACAGACAAAGAGCTGCTCTGAGGTCCTAAAGCTTTGCGTTCTGTCAACATAGATGCACAGGGCGCAAACTGGACAGAGAAAAGCCAGGGCTGGGTCTGCCTCCTCCGAGGGCAGCGCTTGCAGGCTCACCACTTGATCCCGAAAGGGAGCAGTGGGAACCTTGGGCACATATCCGGGCCGGGGTCTCAGGGTCACCTGAGAATCACCCGGCCCGAACTCCAGGCACGATTCGTCAGCCGAAAATGCCTGCAGGTCCCCTAACCTCTTAACTGAGGCCAGTGCAATCAGGAGTATTGCCTTTAGAGACAAGATTTTCAGCTCAGCTGACTGCAAAGGCTCGAAGGGCGGCCTCTGCAGTGCGGTCAGCACCAGAGTTAAGTCCCAAGAGGGTATAGAGGGAGGACGAGGCGGATTTAGTCTCCTCACCCCCCTCAGGAACCTGACGATCAGATCGTGCTTGCCTAAGGACTCACCATTAACCAAGTCGTGATTTGCGGCGATAGCGGCAACATACACCTGGAGGGTGGAGGGAGACAGCCTTCGCTCCAACCCGTCTTGAAGAAAAGAGAGCACAGATCTGGCCGAACACTTTCGGGGGTCTTCTCGGCGAGAAGAGCACCAATCGACGAACAGGTTCCACTTCAGCGCATATAGCCGTCTCGTAGAGGGGGCTCTGGCGGAAGTGATGGTGTCTACCACAGCCTGTGGTAAGTCACCTAGAACCTCCGCGTCCCGTCCAGGGACCAGACATGGAGTTTCCAGAGGTCCGGACGCAGGTGCCACAGGGTGCCCCGTCTCTGAGTCAGGAGGTCCTTCCTCAGAGGGATGGGCCAAGGAGGTGCTGTCGCGAGGAGCTCTAGTTCCGGGAACCAAGTCCTGTTGGGCCAATACGGAGCTACCAGGAGGAGCTGCTCCTCGTCCTCCCTGACCTTGCACAGTGTCTGTGCAAGAAGGCTCACTGGGGGAAACGCATATTTGCGTAGGCCCCAGGGCCAGCTGTGTGCCAGTGCATCCGTGCCGAGGGTTCCCTCGGTCAGGGAATAAAACAACTGGCAGTGGGTCGTGTCGGGGGCGGCAAACAGATCGATCTGTATGGCCCTAAAGCTACTCCAGATCAGCTGGACCACCTGGGGGTGGAGTCTCCACTCTCCGGGGATCACCGGCAACCGTGAAAGCTCGTCGGCCGCACGATTGAGCAGAACCGGAATGTGAATGGCACGAAGGGACCTCAGATGCTTTTGACTCCACAGGAGGAGATGGCGGGCGAGTTGGGACATGCGGCGGGAGCGTAGACCACCCTGTCTGTTGATGTACGCAACATCCGCAGTACTGTCCGTCTAGACCAGAACGTGCTTGTCTTTGAGCGGCGTTTTGAAGCGGCTGAGAGCAAGACGAACTGCCAGCAACTCCAGGCAATTGATATGCCAGTGCAGTTGGGGCCCCGTCCACAGACCCGAAACTGCAAGCCCGTTGTACGTGGCACCCCAGCCGGTGGATGAGGCATCCGTGGAGACAACAGAATGCCTGGACACTTGTTCTAGAGGCACTCCTGCCCGTAGAAATGAAGGGTTCTACCACGGGCTGAAGGTTTGGAGGCATCTCTGCGTCACTTGGACACGGAGGGACCCGCTGTGCCACGGCCATCTCGGGACTCGGTCATGTAGCCAGCGTTGAAGCGGTCTCATATGGAGCAGCCCTAGCGGCGTTACTGCGGCTGCTGCTGCCATATGCCCCAGGAGCCTCTGAAATTGTTTCAGTGTTACCGCTGTGCTGCGTTTGAACGAATTCAAGCAGTTCAACACTGACTGGACGCGCTCTTCGGTGAGGCATGCTGTCATGGCGACCGAGTCGATTTCCATCCTGAGAAAAGAGATCCTCTGTACGGGACAGAGTTTGCTCTTCTCCCAGTTGACCCGAAGACCCAACTGGCTGAGGTGCCGAAGCACCATGTCCCTGTGTTCGCACAACTGTTCCCGCGACTGGGCAAGGTCGATCAGGTCGATTCAGGTCGATCGCTGCAAACCAATCTTGGGGACGGAAGCACCTGAAGATGCGTTTCTGCGTCAACATTCGGAATGGCATCCTGTGGAGGGAGCGGTTCAAGTATCACAGATCCAAGATCGGTCATAACCCGCCGCCTTTCTTGGGTTCAATGAAGTACAGGCTGTAGAACCCGGACTTCATATCGGCTGGAAGGACCGGCTCTATTGCGTCCTTCGCCAGTAGGACAGCGATCTCCACCTGAAGCACGGGGGCATTCTCCTTTGTTACAGACGTGAAGTGAACGCCCCTGAACTTGGGGGGACGCCAGGTGAACTGAATCGCATAGCCGAGTCTGATGGTGCGGATGAGCCAGCGAGACGGGCTGGGGAGCGCTAGCCAGGCTCCCAGAGACCGTACAAGCGGGATCATCGGCACCACAGACGTACCCGCAGCGGGGCAGCGCAGCGGAACGCAGGGACCCCTGGACGACATGGGAGTGGTCCGTGGAGGGGTCTGGGTGAGTGTCACACAAACCTGCCTCCGCTGAGGGGGCGGGCGAGTGTGGGGAGGCACATTGTGTGCGTCCCAACAGCCAGCGCCCCCTGTTGGCGAAGGGAGAGGCATCCGAGGGGTACGAGGCATGGTAGCGTCGCATACCGCCAGACGCGCTCTCTTGGCACCCAGAGATGTTGGAAACTGCTCTTTTATTGACAATTTGGGTACCACTGGGGCCAGTGGCGGAACAGACAAACAAAAGATTCTCCCCCCGCCCTCCTCCGGGGGAAGGAGTGGTGCTGCAGCCATCTCCTGAAGAGCAGTTTCCTTCATCTCTGGGTGGCCCGTCTCAGGGTCTCTTACGACGGCGCTTGCCACCTGGCTTGGCAGCAGCCTGAGTCCTTCCCGCTGAGTCATAGCCGGCTCCACGCCTATGCCCGGGTGGAGGCTGCTGCTGGGCTGGGGCGGGAGTGGGGGCGGCGGCAGGTGGACGTCCACGGCGACGGGCAGACGGAGGTGCTGCAGCCGGCGGCAGGGTGGTGGCAGCAGCGGACCGCCGGGGCAGGATGTGTTTGATGGCCTCTGTCTGCTTCTGGGCGGCCGAGAACTGCTGGGCAAAGTTCTCCACCACGTCGCTGAACAACCCGGCCGAGGAAACGGGGGAGTATAGAAACCGGTTCTTATTAGTCTCCTTCATGTCGGCCAGGTTGAGCCAGAGATGTCGTTCCTGGACCACTAAGGTGGACATCGCCTGACCAACGGAACAGGCGGTGACTTTCGTTGCCCGGAGGGCGAGGTCCGTCGCCGTCTGGAGCTCCCGGAGGAGCTCTGGGTCAGGCCTACCCTGGGTCAAGCTTACCCTCGTGCATATCCATGAGTGCCTGGGCTTGGTGCACCTGAAGCAACGCCATGGCATGCAAGGCAGACGCGGCCTGTCGGCAGGACCTGTAGGCCTTCGCAGTCAGACTGGACGAAAACCTACAGGCTTTGGACGGGAGACGAGGGTCACCGCGCCACTCGGAGGCGGTCGCCGGACGCAGGTGCATCGCGACGGCGCGCTCGACTGGCGGGATGCTCTCGGAAACCTTGGCCTGTCTGCCGTCAAGGGTAGTGAGGAGGGAGGAGCCACCAGGTCTAATTCTGGCACTGAAAGGTGTCGTCCACGACCTGGTAAGCTCCTCATGCACCTCCGGGAAGAATGGCACTGGGGCGGGACGCTGAGAACCAGCGCGACCCCCCCCAGGAACCAATCATCCAACCTAGAAGGTTCGGGACGTGGTGGAGGGTTCCACACAAGCCCGGCCTTTTCGGCGGCCCGGGAAAGCATAGCCATCAACTCGGGGTCCGACTCGACCGTTGCCACTCTCCCAGAGGGAGGCAGTACAGCCGAATCTTCATCCTCCGAGGACTGGAACGCCTCCGATGCAGCGATCGACATCTGCTCATCCCCGGGTGCCCCGGTCACCACTGGGCGCCCGTGGGCGGGACCAGCGGCTTCTTCCGGAAGCACCACCGGCTGCGCCGCTTGTGAGGGTTCAGGGGCCTGCGGAGGTACGCTCGGTGGGTTTGCCCTGAACGTGATCCTCAGGTCACCCCGGCCATCCGTCGAAGTAGGTCTATCCTGGTTAGGGATAGCTCTAGATCGAGGTATGGGGAGGGGGACGACCTAAGCGCCGCGATAGTTCATGTTCTCACTGCGGGAACATGACTATCCACAAATGCTGCCTCAGCGTGCTGTAAGCCCAGGCACGTGATACAACGATTGTGACCGTCAGCGGGTGAGAGGGAATGACCGCATCCAGAAATGCACGGGTGGAATGACATCTTGAAAAAGTGTCACAACTGTGTTGCTCTTTTGTGAGCAAATTGCTCTTTATAGATGTGCTGAAGCACACAGGGACAACTGCGGCAACACACAGGGAATAGTGCAGCCTGTGTTTGCACTCACTGTAAACCACACCCTCACGAGACCAACAGTGTTGCTGTGAGAACAGCAGTTGAATATAATGCAGCAGTGGTAAGCGGTTGCGCTGTAATGTGCCTTGTCACCAGCAGAAGCATCCTCTTCTCTCGAAAAAAAATGCTGAAGTAGCAGTCTGTATCTTCGTAAATGCCGTTCGGCTCCGAAGTGAATGACGTCAGTACGTTGCTCTCGCTTCCTGTTTATACCCGCGGTGCGGTGCGGAGCGGAGCGGAGCGCGAGATGCAAATCTCACACGCCAATGGCCCATTGGCCCGTTCTCTAAATCTCGAAGCTGATAGGGGCTCTCTGAAGTGATCCCAATACGTCGGAGTGACCGACTGAAAGGGAACATGGTTTTAATCTCATAAATTGTTGTGTTTTAATAAATTGGTTTAATAAATCATACATTCTGGTTTAATAAATCATAAATTGTTGTGGCAGATAATATAGCTTGTTTTAAGCAAAAACTCACTTCATTTGGATTTTTTCCCCCAGAAAATGTTACTTATCTAGTAAATATTTGGACTGGAAACAAGAAAAAAAAAACTAAATAAGAAGAGCATTTTTATGCATTTTTTTTTTATGTAATAGGCCTTTGTTGACTACATTCGAAATAAACTTCAAAATAATATATTTCCTTTGCTCCTGTTGCTCCTGTAGCTCATTCATTATGCAGGTCATTATGCGGCCCATTATGCGTTCCTTTGTCTCTCAGGTGTGATACCCAACATTATTCATTGACATTCACGCCTCCTCGCATACTGCCTTTGTAAAGAAAAATGTCTTACAAAATGTAAATATATTTATTGTTTTATGTGAATGAGTAGGCTCAATGATTCTCACATCAGTTTGAAGCAAAAACTCTAGGCAACAACACCCATTAGTCAAAAGTATTGTGGACACGTATCTATTGTGTGTTTTGAGGCCTATATTTTAAAACAAATATTTTAGTTTTTTCAAAAACCACGCATAAACATTATTCTCTTTAAAAAATACAAGCATGTACATACATGTTGCTTAGATGGTAGCCCAGTTTGTGCTGAATACAGTGTAATTACACTTTTGTCATTAATATGTTTATAAGCAACTGAAAAAAGCACAAATGTCAGAGCATGTCAACTTCTAAAGTCCCCCAAAAGAGCTCAGACTTCTAGGGGTTAAAGAAAAAAAGGATGTTTTACTAAACTTTTTGAGCAAGGGCGCCAACAGTCCAATCAAGTTCGTCTTCCTCCATTTCAAAACAAGCGTGTTCTAAAAGTAAAGAAATGCTTAAATTACATCACTGGCCAATGGTGTCACGGTTTATGAATGCATTGTTTCCTGCTTGTCTCGTGTTTGTGTTGTTATGTGTGTGTGGGTGTGTGTGAGTGGGCGTGACCGAGCCTCATTGTTTGATCAGCGGTCCAGCTGATCACTACCACAGCGCCAGCTGCAACTAATCACTCTCACCTATATAGACTCCTCTATTTCTCATCTCCTTTGTCAGATCTTTGTTTGGTGTCCTCTGTGCTGTGTGTTTCCCCGTCCTGTTTCGGCGTTCCAGTTGTGTGCTTCTAGTTCCTGTTCGGTGTTCTCTGTGGATTACGTTCTGTGTCTGGATTCCGTCTTCACCTTCACCAGCGCACCTTCGACTCACTTCATCATCTGTTCCGTGCTGACCATATCTTAATTAATAATTAATAATAATAATTTGTTACATTTATTTAGCGCTTTTCTAGGCACTCAAAGCGCTTTACATATGGAATGGGGGGATCTCCTCAACCACCACCAATGTGCAGCATCCACCTGGATGATGCGACGGCAGCCATATTGCGCCAGAACGCCCACCACACACCAGCTGATTGGTGGAGAGGAGACAGAGTGATGAAGCCAATCTGTATATGGGGATGATTAGGAGGCCATGATGGAGAGGGGCCAATGGGCAAATTTGGCCAGGATGCCGGGGTTACACCCCTACTCTTTTATCGAAGGACATCCTGGGATTTTTAATGACCACAGAGAGTCAGGACCTCGGTTTAACGTCTCATCCGAAGGACGGGTCTTAGTCCCTGCATCACCTGTCATCATCTGGATCTGTGACTTTAAGCAGTCAGTCAAGTTTACATTATTTAGCAAACTGATTTCCACTTTAATAAAACAAATATGTAACAAACACGATAAATTAAACCATTTTAAAGATGTTTTGTTATAGCTGTTGGAGAAAGGGCACCGCCATCTTGCAATACCACAGTGTGTGACGTCATGGGGTTGTTTGCTCCATTTGTCATGATGGAATATAGGAAGAAAATGCAAGTAAACTCATTTATTAATGTGTGTGTATATATATATATATATATATATATATATATATATATATATATATATATATATATATATATATATATATATATATATATATATATATATATATATATTAGGGATGCCACAATATAATATTGAACCGTTCGGTACGGCCTTCACGGTTCAATACACGCCTGTGAATTGCGTTTTTTCGGTTTTGCATTTGATTAAGTATTTTTCTATAAATTCTAGCATTTGCCTCCATCCCAATATACTGAACAACGCGACATACATTCAGATCACACGTTAGTGGTAGAGTTATACTCACGGAACACTATAGTTATTCACAATCACGAAAGTTCATTATTTGCATGCGTTTTAAAGCCTTGCCGGTGTCCTGACATTTCATCCTACCCGTCAGATTGTCCTACCAAGGCTTAATGCGCATGCCCACATCAATATTTTTTATTTTTATTTTTTATATTTACATTTTAAGGGTAGGTTTAGGGTAGGGATAGGGGTAGGTGTGGATATTAATGGATATTAATAAAGCAAATCACATTAATATGATTCTTGTAGCACAATCTGAAAGGTAGCATTTTACATCCATATTTAATATTTATTTATTTAAAATATTTACATAGTTTTAAGGGTAGGTTCAGGGTAGGGGAAGGTATGGATATTAATAAAGCCTCAAATCAGATGAATATGATGCTGGTAGCACAATCTGATAGGCAGCATTTTTTGCTGTCGAAATGTGCTACCTACTGTTTTAATGGGAGGTAGCAAAATCTGACAAGGTAGGACAAATCGACAGAACACCGGCGTGTGTGCGGTTTAAACATGCACTTTTTCCGAGCGCGCGCACTTAACGCTTGTCAAACACGTGATTACTGGACTAAGTCGTCTTACTGCACTAATACTGTCAAATACACACATGGTTTACATTAACACAGTCGGTTATGTCTAAAGTGAAAGTAAAATCGGCGCGTGTCTGTGATGCACGGAGGTCTCACCCCCAATTTCCACCGGCTGCGTTACGGCTGCGGAACAGCTCCGCTGCGTGACAGCTCCGTGTTCCGTCGTCCGTCAATACCCACCAGGTCCGGATTTGTTGCGGAACGGCTGCGGTCATGACTGACAGCTGACGTCACGAGGCCTCATGTAATCTCGCGAATTCTGGTGTGATCGCGCGATATTTAACCTGTATAGCTATATAACTCCTCATTACGAGTACATAACTAGCTATTTGCTTTCTATCTTTATTTCTTGGACAAAAAAAGTGACTTACCATCCACACCAATCACTTTTGCTATAGTTTTCCACGCCGCATCCTTTTTAATGTTGTCCTTATAAAAAGGATGTGAGGGGTCATAGATGATGGGTTGATTCTGTACCTCAATAATCAGCATTTCTTCATCCATCGTGTCAACGGGGTTAAAACAAGCCTGTCTCCGCCCATTATGACGTTTTCAAGGTGTAGTGTAGGGAAATATGAGCGCGGTATATTTTATTTTGAAAATTAAACGGATTTTTTATTTTGTTTCTGGCTGTTCTGTTTTGTCACTCGACTTCCTGTCCTGCGTACTCTGCCCTGTAGTGCTGCGGAGCGCTCCGGCATCCGGCAAAAATAGAAGCTCTGCGTATCTGATGCGGAGGGCTGCGGATCGCCGGAGTCGGAACGCAGCTGTAACGCATTCAGTGGAAATACACTCATTGACTTTAATGGAAACCTATTGACTCCGCCGCCGTGACGGAGCCGTAACGCAGCCGGTGGAAATTGGGGGTTACATTGATAGCAGGCAGCCTAGTGAACACGCTGTCCTTAAAGGGACAGTTCACCTCTATAATTATGTAATTATTTACTCACTCTAATATTGTTCCAAACCTGTATTCATATCTCATTTTTTAGTGAACCATCCATTTAATGTTAATACAACAACCAAAGACAAATAGAAAATCACTCACTGCGCTTGACTAAAAAACTTTAATACAGTAGATTTAATAAGAATCAGTGTATATTTTATAGTGAAGTTTATGTAGTGTTTTATTTTTACATTTATTCATTAAATTTCATACTTAAATGCTGCTGTACAGCTCTGAGCTGCCAGTGTAAATCTTTATATGTATATATATATATATATATATATATGTATATGTATATATATATATATATATATATATATATGTGTATATATATATATATATATGTGTATATATATATATATATATGTGTATATATATATATATATATGTGTATATATATATATATATATGTGTATATATATATATATATATATATATATATATATATATATATATATATATATATATATATATATATATATATATATATATTTTATATTATACAATACACTAGGAATGTGTACAAGGGTTTTTTTAAGTAAAGTTTTAAGTTTAAGTAAGGTTTTTCAATTCTTTTAAGTAAAATAAAGAAAGAGTTTTGCAATTAAAAAATAGTCTTTTTTCTCCTTAACCTCTTGCTGTTCCTGTCGCCTAAGAATAGAATAGCAAAATACTGATGTGACAAGCCATCAGAACCGAACCGAACCGAAAAACGTGGTTAAAAACCGAGGTATGTATTGAACCGTGGATTAACTGTATTGTTGCATCCCTAATATATATATATATATATATATATATATATATATATATATATATATATATATATATATGATCAATTTCCACTTTGAGTGAACATGAAAGCTATCTATTTATTTATTTATGAATACTGATCTTAATGTTCACAGTTCATCAGTCCAGTTCAGACAAGTTCCCCCCCCAATAATTAGAAATGGCCAAATTGTCCCCCCCAATATTTGAAATTCTTGCACTGCTCTGCTGCACTTCATTATGCAGCACTCTGTTTGTTGTTGTTAGGATGACAAAAGGTTTAAAAGTTACATTTTAGTCTGGTTTGCCTCAGTGGTCTAACAGTGCTCGTAAATGTCAAAATGATTGAGATGGCCAATCAAATCAAAGTAGGCGGGGTTTACGTTCTCTTTTGGCTCGTCTTCACATGCAGATAAAGTTTTAAATATGGATATTTTTCTTACACAAACGCATCGATTCGCTTCAGAAGGCCTTTATTAACACCCTAGAGCCGCGTGGAGCACGTTATTTGATGGGCAGATGCACTTTTTATGGACTTCAAAAACAGAGCAACTATGAATCCAATTCTAATGCTTGGATTAGCCTGGACTTTTGTAATATACCTCAGATTTTATTCGTCTGAAAGAAGAATGTAATATACACCTATAGGATGACTTGAGGGTGAGTAAATTATGGGCTAATTTTCATTTTTGGGGGAACTATCCCTTTAATGCAAATATTGTTTGCAAATAGTCCCAAAAGTATTATTTCCCAACTAGAATTAGACCTAGAATTTCGTCCACTGTTCTGTTTCTTTATGCTTTATAAAAATAAAGTTATAAGATATAATAAGTTATATTGTATAAATAGTTGTAAAAAGTTCTTAGTAATGTATAGACCAATTTATTTTCATTTACACATTTTAATTTACATGACAAGAAAATATATGTATAGAAGAATTTGTTTAATGTACAAATTACAACTTTCAGAAAATAAACAATGTACAGAACATTCACTTCTCTTTTATTTAGCCTACTCATTTCAAGTTAATGAAAATGAACAATGGACAGCAATTACTTTGTTACATTTACAAATAACTTGCATTACAAAAAAAATTATATAGAAAAATTGTTCTGTGCATTCCGGCCACGAGTTTAGAGGAATTACATTCAGCCTTTGGAGGAGACTTTCGGTAATGGACCGTCGTCAGTGAGCGACATTCATTTATTCATTCATTCATTCATTCATTCATTCATTCATATAAAATACTTAATTTTGCTGTGCAGCTAGAAAGTCAACAGTTTTCATTTATTTGTATTATGGCTTATAATTTTGAGTGAGAGATGACGCATTTGATTTATCCTATTTTTCTCTGTGACATTTATTAGCTACGGTGTTGACAGTATGATAAGAAAAATAAATAACATGATTGTATGGCCAACATTTTACATTTGTTATCCCCAGTCTCTCTCTTCCTGTAGGGGAAATTTAAAAGAGAGATTCTGGAAACTAAATCTAAATTTTGTGGGATCGGTCGGGTTGGGAATAAAATAATTTATAGCGTTTGAACACGGAGTGAATTTTAAGCGCTAGCGGGAGGGTGCGGAATAGATCCTATTGCTGGAGCGGAATGACAAACCAGCCCCGCGCAGCTCTAATTTGTATTTAAAGAAAGTGCAGAAAAAAAGAAAGATAAAAGAAAAAAGAAAGAAAGAGCGAAAAGGAGAGAATGGACTGATTCCTCTTCTTGACAGAATGGTTGAGAAATAAATAATATTTATGCAAGTTACTTCAAGTTCAAGCACGGTTGGCTGTTGTGTTCAATAGTATCCAGGCTACACCAGAGTTACCGACCGCTACCATCTTTCACTGGGAAATTCCTTTGCCTGAGAAACGGAGGGCACATTTTTAAGTCGCTTTCGAATTGCGGCAGCCTTCGTCGCGCCGCTTTGACGCAATTGCACTTCAAATGTGGCCTTCAGAGGTGCTGCCTTCACTTTGGGACAGCCTTCGTAGTGCCGCTGTGACACAATTGCACTTAAAATGCGGCCTTCGAAGTGCGCAGCCTTCACATTGGGACACAGCTTTAGTCATCCAATCATTGATTCAACTGATTCGTTCAAAAAGCGCTCTCTTGGTGTATGGGAGGAATACTTGATAATGGTAGATTGTACATCGTTAAAAAACAACAATTACGATATTAGCGCAGATGATATATGTTGCACAGCTTGAATTACTTACAATTCATTTGATGTTCATAGTTTTAGTTAGTGAATCGCACAGGTTATTTTCCCTTATCAAAACTGCGGGGATTGATTGCTCTTTTCAAAACGCGGGGGACCCCCCATGTCAATGGAGCGCCTGGTTCTGTCTAAATTGGATGAAAGCAGCATGAAAGGAAATCCCAGTTCTGTGACCTACACTGAGTGCTTATATAACAGGAAGTCCCAGTGGATTGAGGCCACCCCTGATCAGCACTTACGATTGTTTTTTTTTTGTTTTTTGTTTTTTTTTGCTGATGAGATTTTTATTCATGTTTCAGCATTGATAATTTTAAATCAGTATGCTTCAGTATAATCCACATCAAATAAAATAATGTAAAGTGCTGTAAATAAGTCAGCTGCATTTTAGATTGACTGTCATAAGACATCAAGTAATGCATCATTTAAAATGTTAAATGGCCATACTGTGAGCACGCACAAAGTTAAAGTTAAATATAAATATACACCAATCAGGCATAACATTATGTATTATGTCTAATATTGTGTTGGTCCCCCTTTTGCTGCCAAAACAGCCCTGACCCGTTGAGGCATGGACTTCATTAGACCCCTTAAGTTGTGCTATGGTATCTGGCACCAAGATGTTAGCAGCAGATCCTTTAAATCTGTAAGCAGCAGATCCTTTAAATGTATCCTTTAAGTTGCGAGGTGGGGCCTCCATGGGACTTGTTTGTCCAGCACATCCCACAGATGCTCGATTGGATTGAGATCTGGGAAATTTGGAGGCCAAGTCAAAACCTCAAACTCGTTGATGTGCTCCTCAAACCATTCCTGAACTAAATTTGTTTTGTGGCATGTGTGGCACTATGTAAAGTTAGACATGTAAAATTAGACATGAAAACAGTAGACCCCCATTTAAACGTTCTAAAAGTGATACATTTAGTAATCTATCCAGAGTGTTTGTGTTTCATGGACTCTTGTTTATTATTTTGATAAGAGGTGAGCAGTAATAAGGTATTCATTTGTGTGTGTATACAGCGTCATAATAGAGCCAGACCACTAGGGGGAGCTCTCGCCAAGATCTGCTCGAATGTGTGTAACGTTAGAGTTCGCGCAGAAATGACAAGAGAAATACGAAAACTGAGACGCTCCATTTATAATTGACACTGTATCTTTCATTCTTCTTTTCAGAAAAAAAAAACATTCTTCTATTAAATGTGTTGCACTGGAAAGACGACTGTTTCTTTGCAGACCTGTAACACGTGTGCCACAGCCACCAGGGAATACCGTTTCCATGAAAGGGTGTACATAGTCTGCAACAATGCTTAGGTAGGGGGTATTATGTCAAAGTAACATCCACATGGATGGCAGGACCCATGGTTTCCCAGCAGAACATTGCCCAAAACATCACACTGCCTCCACCTGCTTGCCTTCTTCGCATAGTGCATTCTGGTGCCATGTGTTCCCCAGGTAAGTGACGCACACGCACCCAACCATCCACATGCTGTAAAAGAAAACGTGATTCATCAGGCCAGGTCATTGCTCTGTGGTCCAGTTCTAATGCTCACTTGCCCACTGTTGGTGCTTTCGGCCATGGACAGGGGTCAGCATGGGCACCCTGACTGGTCTGTAGCTATGCAGCACCATACACAACAAACTGCGATGCTCTGTGCATTCTGACACCTTTCTATCAGAACCAGCATTGAATTCTTTAACAATATGAGCTACAGTAGCTCGGACCATGGGCTTTGATCTGACCACACAAGCCAGCATTCTCTCCCCATGATTAAATGTGTTCATTTTGTTTGCATCATTTGTACTAAATTATTATGTTGACAACCCTAGTTGTTAGATGTTTTTTTTTTATTTTTTCTATTTTTTACAAAAAGCATCTATTACATCAGGAAAAAACTCAATCAGATGGAGATGTTCATCTTCTGTTTGTCTGTGCATCATATTAATTTACCAACATCAAAAAGCATGGCAGCTCTATTGATCGGACGAGCTTGACTGACCATGTCTTTCATGTTAGCTGGTGTCTCTTTGAACATGGCATTGCAGGGGATAGGAAGCTGGTAAGTCTGAAGTACTGTAAATCATAGATACAATCTCCATATACACGCTGCAAACTTGTGGTACTCAAAAAGAATAGAACATCACAATAATACATATTTTATGAAGGCAAGGCCAGAGCATGCTAGGACACTTCCAACAGCAGAGAAGAGGATTTGAATGAGGCAGGGTGAACAGCCTTAGCTATGTGTTTTCAATAAATGGAATAGAAAATTTAGAGCAGAGATTATTTAACTTCGGGGATCTCAAAGACTGCAGGAATGGGGTTACCAATATGTGAATACTGAGAAAGATGAAGATTTAGGAGGGTAAAGGGAAGATAAAAAAAACTCTGCTGCTGCAAATGAGTATAGATGAGACATCCGATGAACGTGTTCAAGGAACTAAAACAAAAAATGGAAACTAACGAAATTTTAACAGGAACATAAAACAAAATGAAAACATTCTGGACAGAAACGCTTATTTGAAATTACCATTAACCGTTTAATAACGTTATTTTATTGTTCTGTTTAAGATTTTAATTTGGCAGTCAACCAATCATGAATTCAAATAGTACGGCCTATACAAATGTGACGTAGATGCATACAACATGAGTGAAATGCCTGCGCTCAGCTGTCAAGTCATCCTATGTAAATTGCAAGGCAATGCACTGGCATTAGCTGTTGGCATGCATATATGCATATTTGGCATGCTGTCAGAGGGGAGGGCTCCGAGCTCAGAATTTGGCCCAAACCCAGAGCACTCTCCCCGTATCTCTGGTTAGGAAGTAACCAGGCAAGTGTGAGGAGACAGGGGGGTGAAGGGATTCAGAAAACTGTCACTGAACATATGTGAGTCGGCTGTGTATATACAGTATATAGGCCTCCTCTTTTACTGATTGGATAGGCAATTTGATAGCCTAGAAATCTAGACGCACCCTAGTGGCAGAACATTTATTTTGCTGCGAGTGTAGTCTAGCAACTCTCGGTAGATCTGAGAGCTGGAAAAACCAAACTCTGGTCAGGCCAATCACAGCATGTGTACGTAGAGTTGGTGGGCAGGCTTAACAATGACGGCACGTCACGGAAGAATTGCGGAGGTTCTGCGTGCTACGCGTAAACTAAGCTGACGAACAGCGGTCTTTTGAATCGGCTTTGGCCACGACTCTGGAAGACTTCGATTTAAGCTTTTATTTGAGAAAAGAACAAAGAACGGCACTGAAGTCATTCTTAAGAAAAGAAGATATGTTCGAAGTTTTGTCTACCGGATACGGCGAAAGTCTATCAACCAACGTTAGCTCGGCTTCACCTTCTTCTTCGCTCTGGTTGGTTGTGGCGCTCATGGCGCTATCCAATTGCATGCAGAGGGAATTTGAAAGACAACCGTTTATCCCGCCCCTCGGATTGAGCCCTGTCAATGGTGAGTTTCCAGACCCAACATCTTGATCTGGCTAGCAATTTGAATGTGTTCCTCCCGAACTTTGTTAACTCTCTGAGGTCGGCAAAGGCGCCTTTTTTTTTCTTCTTATCAGTGCGAAAAAATTACTCAGTCGATTTTGGTCATTCAGGCAAGTGTTATATAATATTTTTCTACTTTTATTTGTGTATACTCACAATAAAAACAATTTTTGCGCTTTTTGCAAAATAAATAAAACAAACATGATGTGTGATCTGCAGCCTTTTTCTCAATGAAGTTCATTCTTATACAGAAAATGAACAGTAACTTTGTGAATAATTGTCACACAAACATGAGACATATGTCTAAAGAAACGTTGAAATGTCAGGTTTTAAATCCTGTAAATCAAAGTGAAACAAATATTCTCTATTTATGTAATCTGTTTGAAAAGAGACAGATGTCAGTCATTTTGAGCATCTCATTATCCACTAATGCGGCCACGCCCACAGAAGGCACATTCTTTTGAAAGTCAAATACGGATGCAATCCATGCGAGTACATCCCCGCCCTCATCAACTCGAAAAAACACATCAAGTTTAGTGCATGTACTTTACATCGTTTTGAGACGCAGTGTGGAATAATCCTGGAATAATTTATCTCAGAAGTAAAGCCTGTACCTGTCATGCCTGCAATGCCTGATTTTGTTCAAGTCATGCCTACCAAGCCAAAGACGGAGTCTCCTGTTCACGTCCAGAGTCCAGCGACCATATCTCCAGTCCACATCCAGGACCAAGCCACGTCTCCAGTCCACGTCCAGAGCCAAGCCACGTCTCCAGTCCAGTGGGTACCTTGGGAAGGCCTCGAAGGCCCGAAAAACCAGAGTTTGCTCAAACTAATCTCGAAACTTACCTGTGTAGCAACTGAAACCCTGAAACTTACCTGTGTAGCAACTGAAACCAGCTTTGTGCAACAGGCCACAAGTCTTTTGTTTATTGTTTTTGCCAAGTCTTTGTTTTATGTTTGGAATTATTGGAATAAAAACTGCATTTGGGTTCTGCAACTTGCCTTCAGTGGACTATCTGTTACAATAGCCTAGTGTCACATCAATTGTTCTACATCACTGAAATAAATTACATTTTTAAAGTAGATTAAAATAGAAAACGTCTCGGTTACGTATGTAACCCTCGTTCCCTGAGGAGGGAACAGAGAAGTAACGTTAGTGACTAACGAATGGGGGTTTCGCTTAGAAGCCAATTACCTTTTACCGGGATTAATTACCGGAATTTGCATGCGTAACTCCGCATCACCGTGTGGGTATATAAGGAAGTACGCTGGCAACATCGCATTATGTTATCTGCTGCGGAGCCAAGACTGAACTCCCGGCCGTTCCAGCAGGACAGCGGATGTGGCAAAGGGATGTTACGTCTCCGTTCCTTCCTCAGGGAATGAGGGTTACATACGTAACCGAGACGTTCCCTTTCGTTAAGTCACTACGACGTAACGTTAGTGACTAACGAATGGGGGTCCCAATACAGTGACGCCACTCGCCTGTCTTCCAGTGCCCTGCGTAAGTGTGAGTTCCCTGTCGTAAGACTAGTACGGACGAAGGACTCCCACTTATCACAGGAATACCAAGGTACACTGAGAAGCATATTCCAGTGGAGATATGCCAAAATGCCTACCCGTAGAGATTACTTAGAGAGTACACATATGACCCGCTGAGGGCTGCATATGGGAAACTCTGGGGTACCAGCCGAAGGTGGATTTTTAACCCCAGGGGTGGCAGGGACTTGCCAAGGGAAAGACACCTGCTCACTGAGGAGGCTTACGGTGGAAATACACGTGTGGGGGTCGCCGGAGGGGAACCATGCACACGGGGTACCTGGCCGAACACGAGGATCTGGGCTCAAGAGGGCAGACTACTGGTGTCAGCATCGACAGTGCTGGAGGAGCTCAGGGCTTTCTGGAAGCTCACCTGAGGAAGATATTGCACGTATCCAGTCCGCGGAGTGGAATGGTGAGCAAGTTAAGACACCTGAGCCTAGTCCATACCGGCCACTAGTAGAGGCGAGTACATAGTCGGACACAGGCTCCACTCGGAGATTGTAGAATCTGGCGAATGTGTTAGGTGTCGCCCAGCCTGCAGCCCTGCAGATGTCTGTTAGAGAGGCGTCATGCGCTAGAGCCCAAGAGGAGGCCACACTCCGGGTGGAGTGGGCCCTAACCCAAAGGGGACATGGTCGACCTTGCTGCTGGTAAGCCAAAACAATGGTGTCCACTATCCAGTGAGACAGCCTCTGTTTCGAGAGAGCTCTTCCCTTCCGCTCTCCACCATAACAGACAAAGAGCTGGTCTGAGGTCCTGAAACACTGCATCCTGTCTACGTAAGCGCGGAGAGCGCGTACAGGACAGAGCAATGACAAGGCTGCCCCCTCCACGGGCAGCGCTTGCAGGTTCACCACCTGGTCTCTAAACAGAGTGGTGGGAACCTTGGGCACATATCCAGGCCGGGGTCTCAGGATCACGTGAGAGTTAGCCGGCCCGAACTGCAGGCACGCTTCGTCAACTGAAAATGCCTGCAGGTCCCCTACCCTCTTGATGGAGGCCAGTGCGGTCAGGAGCACTGTCTTCATAGACAAGAACTTAAGATCTACTGACCGCAAAGGCTCACCCGGGGGCCAGCAGCTGAACAAAAGATTCTCCCCCGGCCCTCCGGAAAGCCATCTCCTGGAAAGAACTGCCCATCCCTGAGCTGTCCGCGTCAGGAGAGCCACTTGGCCTGGCGTTTTTTCGCAGGCTGCGGGGCTGGAGCAGACTGGGACGTCTTCCTGTGGTTTCCTCTGCACGGCCCGGGTGGAGGCTGCTGCTTGGGTGGCGCAGAGGTAGAGGGAACCGCGGGAAGGCGTCCTTGGTGGCGAGCAGACTGAGGCAACTGCGCGGGCAGTGGGGTGGAGGCAGCAGCTGACCGCCAGGGCAGTATGTGTTTGATAGCCTCAGTCTGCTTCTGGGTGGCTGAGAACTGTTGGGCGTAGCTCTCAACCGTGCCGCCGAATAGCCCATCCTGGGATATGGGGGCGTCGAGGAAACGAGTTCGCTCGCCGTCACGCATATCAGCCAGGGTGAGCCATAGGTGTCTCTCCTGGACCACGGCTGTGGATATCACCTGACCCAGGGAGCGTGCGGTCCCCTTCGTCGCCCGGAGAGCGAGGTCGGTGGCGGCACGCAACTCATCTCTGAGTCCTGGATCAGCTCCACCCTCGTGCAGGTCACACAGCAACTTGGCTTGGTAAGCCTGAAGAGTTGCCATGGCGTGCAAAGAAGCGGCGACCTGCCCCACAGCTCTATAGGTCTTCGCCACCAGAGACGACGAAAACCTACAGGCTTTGGAGGGGTGCTTTGGGTCACCACGCCAGGTCGAAGCACTCTGAGGACACAGTTGTATCGCAACAGAGCATTCGACTGGGGGGACCCCAGTGTACCCTTTGACCGCAGCTCCATCGAGGGCGGAGAAGGCAGAGGAGGTCGCCGAACGGTCGCGGGAAGACAACGGGTTCTTCCAGGACCTCGTAACCTCCTCATGCACCTCGGGAAAGAAAGGAATTGGAGGGTTGGCCGGATGGGTGTCCGGATGCGCGGCCCCCAAAAAACAATCGTCCAACCGCGAGCGCTCAGGTCAGGGCGGAGGGTTCCACTCCAACCCAAGTGTCGCGGCTGCCCGAGAGCGCATGGCTGTCAACTCTGGGTCCGACTCGGGCAATGCTGGCACACCCGAAGGCGGCAGCACAGCCAAATCATCATCCTCAGATGACTCCAGCCCACCTTGCGATGCAGCGATCAACATTTCTTCGTCCTCCGCGGTGCCAAACGCGACAGTCGGGATAGCAGGAGCCGGCCCTGATGTACACGCCTGAACGCTCGGCAGGTTCGGTTCATGAGAGTGGGGTGTGGGCCGAGGCATGAGCGTCGGCGCTTGATTCCACACCGTCACCCTCAGGTCACCCTGGCCACCAGCCAAAGTGCCGCCTCTTGTGGAGACCGCAGATTGGGGTGTGGCAGAGGGGACTCTCGCTCCGGCATCAGCACGGAGGTCACGGAGTATCGACCGTAACACCGAGATGATCATGTTCCCGCAGGCGGTGCCTGAGTGTGCTGAAAG
The DNA here is from genome assembly GCF_949357685.1 of Gobio gobio. Taxonomy (NCBI): domain Eukaryota; kingdom Metazoa; phylum Chordata; class Actinopteri; order Cypriniformes; family Gobionidae; genus Gobio; species Gobio gobio. Next base: position 13,699,760 of record NC_137107.1, on the reverse strand, counting down.
CCCAAACACGTCACGCAGCGCTCGTGCCCATCAGAGAGCGAGAGAAATCGACCACACCCAGAAGTGCACGGGCGAGACATCCTGAAAAGGACGTGCCACGCCACGTGCAAGCTCTTTTGTGAGAGGAAGCTTCGCAGTCGATGCCGAAGCACCCAGGGAAACAAACACCAGCTGGATGTAGACCACTACACAGATCAGCAGGCAGGAAGTATGCGATCACTGGAACACGCCGTCACACCAACACCGACTGGAAACCTGCTCGTCTTGAAGAAGCTGACAGAGTCTCAGAAGGCTTGTGAGGAGTGAAGAGGTAGGTACTCTTGGCTCCGAAGCAGAAACGTTATGCAATATTGCCACTTACTTCCTTTTATACCCAGGCGGTGGGGCGGAGTTACGTGTGCAAATTCCGCATGCCCATGGCATTGGCACTGCCATTGGGCGTTTTCTAAGATCTCAAACATGATAGGCTTTTAAGCGAAACCCCCATTCGTAAGTCACTAACGTTACGTCGTAGTGACTGAACGAAAGGGAACTCACCCTCGTGTTGTTCCAAAAACCTGTATTAGTTAGAATGTCGTTAACCAAACCATTTCAGTGCTTCTTGTTAACCAAACTATTTCAGTGCTTCTTAGTTAGAATGTCCATAAAATTCAAGATATGCAGCAAAAATGCCCCTGTTTGAGTTTTAGTCTCAGAGAGTTTTTACACTGGGCACGTTTGTTGTGGTCCGAGTCAGAGTGCGTTCTACACCGCGAATACACCGCAGGCTCCCTCTCGCTCGTATCCCAACACTATCATCCCTTACATGTGTATTTATTGAACTAAATACATCGTCATCTGATAAAATGCATGCGCAGATTACTTTTCTTTCGCACCCGAGTCCTTGTTGCTTTCACATTCACATTCACATGCACAGCTTGAGCGCAATCTGCGCAACCGAACTCTGCCTGAAGGAGGTGGTCTATCTCAAATTCAGTTCCCCTGAGCTCAGCTCACCCGGGTCCGCATGACAACTTTCACATTACCAATTATTCGAACTAAACTGCCAGTGTGAAAATGCCCTCACATTTACATCATGATATAGACTACAGTATAAGCAATATAACATGAGTAACGAGAGCAATAATCACAAGAGTTCGGTTTTTCTAGCATGAGTGCAAATGCGATACTGATCTTATACAACAGTTTAATATAATAAATAAGTTAACATTGTGTTCAACAAAGTCATATTTGGAACGACATGCGGGTGAGTAAATGGTGATAGAATTTTCATTTTTAGGTGAACTACCTATTTAACTACTGGTTAAGATAAATGTTAACGTGTGCCCCCTAAAAGCACAAGTGGCCGCCTGGCCCCCCCCTAGTTACCGTGGTCTAGAACCGCCACTGCTTCCTCCACTCTTTGAACAAAACAAATATTATTAACATTATTCGTTATTAACAAAACGAATAAGCAAATTACATGATACACCCGCGTTATAACACATAGCCTACCATGAATTTCCCCCTCAAACAAATTTTTTGTTCATTACCATTTTTAATGAAAACTCAACTACAAAAAAATTGTAGGCCTACAATAAAAATAAAAAAAAACGGGTATATTAAACTTTTATCTGAAAAAATGAATACGGATGACAAAATACTCACTTTAATAAATAAAAAATCTTTGGAAATTCCCCTTTAAACGAATGCTTAGTTTGTGGTTCACTATTATTTGATTGAAAATAACAACAATAAAACAAAGACAAACTCTTACATTAAACAAATCAATATTTTTTATTAACAAAAGTTGCGCTTGCCTCTGCTATCGTCCTGTCAATCATCTCCTCGCTGGCTAGCTCTCTCTCGCTCGCGGCTATGATTACAGTTACAGTAACATTTAAAATCACCATCATCGCTACCCACCCTCTGCCGATATGTATTACAGTATTTGCAATGACCATCCCTTGTCCAAAACTGAGCGTATTGTAAAGAAAAGTTATGACTGCTGCGTATAACACTTGTCTGAACATTGCATGGTCACACCCGCTCTTCACTGTCTTGCGCAGCTTCACCACACATATTTAGCCTACTCCACACAGCTAAATAAATCAGGCTGCGTGTAGATTAATATTTAATATTCCTGATTTCACTTTTTCTGTGAAACGCGTTTAGTTGCACAGAAGAAAGCCCATGCCCTGTACAGTTTAACCCTCTGTGGCATAGTGTTGCCCTCAGGCAACAAACTACCTTTTTGGACCTCATACCGTCCCTTTAACTGTTTTTTATTTTTTTTTTAAATATATAATATCACCTGACATGTCTGTTCAATGAAACGATGGGCTGAAGTGGGTGTGACTTTTTGTTTGGGGGTGGAGCAGTCCTTTCATGAAGCAAATCCACATGGGACACAGTGCCATCAATTGGTTGGATAAATATCACTTTTTAACATGTTTAAATTGAAATAAATGTATTAAAAAAAATATATGCATGTGCATCAGCATGTAAAGAAGTATGTTTGATTGTTTAAATATTTATATACTAAAACAGAGTTTTTTTCTTTGTTGCCTCAGGGCAACACTGTGCAGTTAGACCACTTTTGCATTCAAGTCTTCCTAGGAAGTTTGTTTTTACACGTTCAGAAAACTCAAAGAATGTGCATTATGAGTATCATTTATGTTTTTTATTATTATTATTATTAACACCGATCAGGCATAACATTATGACCACCTCCCTAATATTGTGTTGGTCCCCCTTTTGCTGCCAAAACAGCCCTGAGCCATCGAGGGCATGGACTCCACTAGACCCCTGAAGGTGTGCTGTGGTATCTGGCACCAAGATGTTAGCAGCAGATCTTTTAAGTCCTGTAAGTTGTGAGGTGGGGCCTCCATGGATTAAACTTGTTTGTTCAGCACATCCCACAGATGCTCGATTGGATTGAGATCTGGGGAATTTGGAGGCCAAATCAACTCCTCAAACTCGTTGTTCTGCTCCTCAAACCATTCCTGAAGCATTTGTGCTTTGTGGAAGTGAGAAAGAGTTAAAGGGAGACACTTTTTATGATGTATATATTATCAGGGACCCCCAAGCTCCCAAAAAATGGGGTGAAATATTTTTTCCCCCAAAAAATAAAAAGTCATGCCATAGAAGGTTAAGAAGATTATTATTTTGTAAAACTGGGGAAGGGCTGATGACGTCACATGCTCAGATTTGCTTGACCAATCAGCGGAAAGGGGCGTCTCATGACCGCCCACATGTGGAAAATGAATTTTGAAGTATTTATCCGTTTTTTACCCGTGAAACAAAAAAATCAAGCCGAAATCTCGTTTTTTCATTTTTTTTAAAACCAAAAAACGAATAAAGGACCCGTTTTCTCGTTTCTGCTTATTTCATTTCAAATAAGAAATCAAACTATCAAAACGTACATGGACCCGTGGTGTTGTCAATCACGTTAGCAGCGTCTTGACTACTTGGTCTGCCAGAACTGACGCTGACGCTCAATTTGCTGCATTATCCACAGTAACAGCCACTACTTTGTCCAAAATGCCATATTCTTTCAGGTTGTCGCCGATCTCCTCTGCCACGGCATGTCCGGTCTGGGCTGTGTAGACAGCTTTGGTTTGCAGCATGTATGCATCTAAATACATCTTAAGAACATAACCTGCTTTGGAGCATACCCTGAAAGTTACCCCCGTTTTTGTCACATAACCTGCTTTCTGATGCCTGTTGCATGAAGCTAGCTGAACAAACTCTTAGTTAAAAACTCTAAACCTACTCTGAGTTTCAAAGTAGGTTTAGAGTTGACAAATCCAGATAAATCCAACATGGTTTAGATCAAGTTCAACGGTCTCTTAAAGCTTGGTATAAACTTTCTCTGTCAACTCGGGTGTAATCCAGAGTTTGCAATTAACTCTAAAGCACATGCACCTGAAAGTGTGACACGTGCGGCAAACAGCCAATCACAGTGTCCATTTGATTCACTTCTCGCAAGAGAGACGGTGCAATTTACTTTTCTTCTGAAGATTGAGAGATCGTTTTGAAAATTATCATGAAATTAAATGCGTTTACAAAGCAGGAATAAACACTGCTGCTGCAGCTAAAAGAATATCTGACTCTATCAATGCATGATGTCAATCAAAGAAATATGCCTAATAACTATAGATTCACAAAGAGCTCAAATGAATACACGTTGTTTAAAATAATTATGAATGCATGTATTATATTTTTATTAATATTTGGCTACTTGTCAATTAATATAATAATTATATGAATATATTATATGAATAAAAATTAATTATAATTCATATAATATAAATATAACAAATAAATACCACCAAAAGATGAAAAATGTTGTCTCTAAAGTTTTCACTATAAACTGCTTTAATTTGGAACAAGAGATACAGGGTGTGTGGCTTTATGGCATCTTTACTTGCAGCTGATTGGTCTAGTTTGTGTTTGCGATCTCTAACCCAGAATAAAACCTGTTCCAGAGCAGATTAGCCATGTAGTGGCTAACCATAAGTTACTATGGTGATGAACACTGTTAAAAACCAATCCACCTTCTTGAGCCCCAAAAACAAGAGTTTGCTCAAACTAATCTCAAACTTACCTGGGTAGCAACTGAAACCAGCTTTATGCAACAGGCCACTGGAATACCCCCTGCAAACACAAGGAGAATAAATAGGGAACAAACAAGGCAGGTTACGAAGGACGACAGGTGAGGCAAATTAACCAATAATCAGATAACACGATGGGCGGGGTCAAGACAATAGATATGAGCACATTGCACAAGGAAACACACATGACAAGTCATTTGCTCACACCAAACATGACAACAGGTGTGTTCGACATCGGCTGCGGCTGGATGCAACTGATCGGCGAGAGTAGCCGCGTGCAGGCGGGGAGGAGCTGCAAACACAGACGTGAAGTCTGACACTTTCTTTTTCCCGCGGTGACGCTCGCGCTGTGTTTGCACACTTTATCAGCTGAAGTGAAATAAATTCAATATTTGGCAATACACAGATGTTTCAGAGACATTATTGTAATGTAATACTTTATGCACTGCTTAATACAGCGTGTGTTTTTACAAGAATAAAGTTCAACATATAAGCCTACACTATCAATGAAGTGGGGTCTATGTTTTTAATCAGTTATATTTTGATAAACATGACAATATAACATCGCGACTACATGAAAGGAGGTTTTACTGTTATAAAAAACAGATTTGTGCGCATTAGTGGAGCTGAAGGTTTTAGAATAAACACGAAACACACGTGATCGCTGTCATGCGGTGAATCTGGCCAATCGTGGAACGGCTGTGTCGTCATCAGAGCCCGTGCAGCCTCATGCAGTCGCTCTCGAGAAACTGCACCGGCTGTAATCGCCGGCTGCTCTCGAATCGCTCTCGCGGCACTCTGTTGACATACGTCAATGTCACGTGGCGTCGGCGCTGCCTCAAGTCGGACAAAATTTCTAACCGGCATGCACTGCTTCAAGTCAGCCGCCGATCGGTCTGCGCATCGCTGGGTGAAGTCGAACAAGCCTAAAAACACAAGCACATGGCCAGTGAAAACTAATCACAACCCATGTGCTCACACAAAGCGAGACATGAACCAATGAGCCAGCGCGTGCTGGCCTAGAAGATAGAGGACAGATACTATCTAGACAAGAAGTTAAAGTGGAACATAAAGTGTCTGTTGCAGTTTTAACATATATAGAGGAGAATTGTGTGGATGAGGGAAGAGAGGATGACACAACAGAGGAGAGATGAGAAGGAGAATGTGAGCGCAGGCTTCGTCTGAAAGTAACTGGTAGAGGGACTGGTGCTGCACGAGTAGTAAGTTGTAGATTAAATGTGATGAAGCAATGATCTGAGATGTGAAGAGGTTTGACCAAAATATTATCTGTAGTGCAGTTGCGTGTGTAGATGAGGTCAAGTTGGTTGCCAGATTTGTGGGTATGTGGTGCTGAGCTGGGTGAGATCAAATGAGGATAAGAGGGAGTGGAAGTCTCCAGTATAAGGTTTGTTGATGTGAATATTGAAGTAACCAAGGACTACAAGTGGGCTGCCATCCTCTGGGAATGAGGACAGCAGCACATCTAGCTCCTCAAGAAAGGTGCCTAATTGACCTGGGGGGCGGTCGAGGACTACAATATGGGTTGTAACGGGAGTTATAACTGTAATAGTATGGTATTTGAATGAGTTGTTATTGCATAGAGAGGTGTGGGTTGAGTGTTTACAATTGTTAGAAATGAGAAGACCTGTGCCTCCACCCCTCCCAGCCTGGCGAGGGGTGTGAGAGAAAGTGAAGTTGCTAAAGAGATCAGCAGGGGTTGCTGAGTGTTCTGGACGGATCTATGTCTCAGTCAAGGCCAAGATATTGAGAGTGGATTGAGTGGCAAAGGCTGGAATGAAGTCAGCTTGGTTGACCGCAGACTGACAATTCCATAAACCCACAGAAAAAGAGGAAGGAGCATTAGCAGAAGAGGGAATAGGACACAGATTAGCAGTATTACGCTGCCTTCTGGGTGTAATAGTGAGCGTGGGCGAGAGACAATGGGAATGTACTGAAAGCACATGGTAAGAGAGAGGAAAGGGAAAGAAAAACTTAAGTGCCTTACCGGTGTCCTTACTCAGTGGAGTCATGCGCAGGTAGAGTCGATGTCTTTACCCGACTCGGTCTTCGAGGAGGCTGAAACACGAGGGCTGAACGCTCCCGCTGGCACGGAAACAAGCATATTTAATAGATGCTTATCTCTACTTGAATCAGAACATGTGAGGACGTTTTTACAATTCGCCCAATCAATTAAGGCAACAGCCTGTCAATGGCTCAGCTCAAAACGAAACTATGACTCACTACCAGTGCGAAAGCCAGCTATAACAATTGAGTGCAGCACAATGCGTCCGAAATTAAACAGCCGTGGTTATAATTCAAATACAATTAACTAAACCAGTAAAATTATAAATAAATAAATAAGTACAGAATCTAAATGTATCCTCCTGCTAGCACGTAATACGCTGAGCAATACAGCAAAACTGAGTAGTCACAAAAACACTTACGGCTTGCGCGCTTCTTCTCTGTCCAGACACACTTCTCCTAATGAGTAACTGACCGACTTGACCTTATATATGTTCCGTCCGCCGTTTCAATTCGCTCAAACAATCAAGGCAACAGCCTGTCAATGGCTCAACTCAAAACTAATCTATGACTCACTACCAGTGTGAAAAGCCAGCAATAACAATTGAATGCAGCACAACGCGGCCGTTCTTAAACAGCCGTGGTTATAATTCAAATACAATTAATTAAACCAGTAAAATTATAAATAAATAAATAAGTACAGAAACGAAATGTATCCTCCTGCTAGCACGTAATACGCTGAGCAATACAGCAAAACTGAGTAGTTACAAAAACACTTACGGCTTGCACGCTTCTTCTCTGTCAAGATGCACTTCTCCTGCTCATAAGCTGCTTGTTCACACAAAACATGACAACATGAAAGCATGTAGACAGTTTAAAAACTCCAGCCAAACACAAACCGCCTGCTACACAGAATACAACACATGTGGACAGAAGAGCGTACGAAACTTAAAGCTTCACACTCACACAACAGGACAGTCTCACTAAGAACTAAATTACTTGTAAGCCAAAGTTTTAATTCATCCAAACAGTCTAAAGTAGGCTTTAGGGCATGCTTATTCTAAATCTTTAAAAGCAGATAAATTTGTGTGTGTTGTCAAATACTACAGGGCCGAGAATTGAGCCCTGAGAAACACCAGATGTTAAATTAATTTAGAGGAGGAATGATGTCCAAGACGGAGAGCATTTATCCTATTAGTTAAATAGGAGCGGAACCTCTGAAGCACCACACATGACAATAGGAGCAATACGAGTATTATAATTGACTAAATAAAAGGCAGAGCTAAGGTCTAACAAAACCAGAGTCATAGTCAGTAGTTAGCATGATGCCGTTCAAAACTCTTTTGTGGCGTTCACACCGGACACGATTGACGCAAATAAATCACGCTATTCGCGTGAAGGTGGACGCTTGAACATTTTGAGTTTACTCGCTTCATGTGACATTCACTGCACAACCGACGCAAATTCGCATCATGGGAGGGGCTTCTGCCAGCGGCTCATCTCGTTGAGAAATGGCTGACATGGGCTTTGTTTACACGTCTTTTTTTGCTAAAATCTAGTTTTAAGACTGTGGCGAGCAGCGAGGCTGAGGGACCGTGAGAACAGGACGAGGCCGCGGTCATTATTATGATGATGAGTGCCAGCTGCATGCCGCATTGGCCTCGTGTCTCACGGAGGAGTGACGGGAGTATAAAGGAGGAGCGACGACAGTGAAGGACGAGAGAGGACCAGGCCTGGACTTTAATTTGTATTTTGTTTACGTTTCGTCCGTGAGGGGCTGCCGCTTTTACTTTCATTTTGTTTGTATTATTTAATTAAAGTTTGTTGTAGTGTTCGCCGGTTCCCGCCTCCTTCTTCCCCGAACGTACATACCTCATTACACAGACTTTTTCAGTCGATAATGTAGTTGTTTAAAGCTCAAATCTGTGGTTTATTTATATAAAGAGTGCCTATTTGAACATTTTATCTGGCGTTTTCGGAGTTGTGAGCTCCAGCGGATCAGCGGCGCTCAGCGCTCGTCAACGCTGGAGAGAGCAACCTTTCCTCGGCCAGTCCTTCTGATGTCTGCCGCTGGCTCTGATGTCTCTGTGGTGTGTCTCGAGCTATAATTCATCTTATAACGGGTGATCTTTGGTCTCATGGATCTATAATTTGTTCCCTGGCAAATCGTTTAGGCTGAGGGCAAAGTAAAGTTTCATTACTTTTTTATTTTTAGGCTATAACTGTACGTTACAGTTGTAGCCTACTAGCCCTGACTTTGAATGTTTGACTGAATTGTTTGCTTTATTTCATGTATAGCTTATTATACCTTTTACTTATACTTTTGTATTATTGATCATACATAAACTTGCATTTAACAAAAAGAGACTGGGTTGTGTTTCATATCATTTAATGTTATCAGTGATAATCATATTGTCTGAACCAGAAATTAATATACAGATTTTCTCCTCATTGTTGTCACTACTAAAGCAAGCTCCTGATTGGTTAACGCTGCGTTAATATCCGCCAAAGTTCAGATTTTTCAACTTGAGCGATTTGCGCGAATCACGCGTTCAGATTTCAAAACGCTCAATTCGCGTCATTCGCGCCGCCTCATTTGCGTGAATCGCGTCGCCTCATTCGCGCGAATCACGCCGCAGAATGCCATTTCGCGTCTCTACATTGACTTAACATGTAAATCACTCGCGCGAAGGAGAGCTGATTCAGTACTACGGCAAGCTTTAAAAACCATATTGAAATATTTAATAAATATAATTCTTAGTAAAAAAAGATTGAAGTTGAGTTAAAACCACTCTCACTAAAATTTTAGAAAGAAAAGGCAAGTTTGAAAATACGATGTTGGCGAAAATTCAATACAATACATTGTTTCAAAGCTTTCAAAGCTTTACAGTGATAACTGGAAAATAATGCAACAAAGTTTGTTTCGGCTGTACAGCCGCTCTGGAGAAAATAGTGATGTCATCGTCCAGCTCAGTTCAATTTTCCTCAGTAATATAGTTGACTATTTAGTGTCCCCAACTAAACAAGCCAAAAGCCAAATCAACAAAGGCAACAGTGGCAAGGAACCAAAACTCCATCAGGTGACAAAATGGAGAAAAAAACCTTGGGAGAAACCAGGTTCAGTCAGGGTGCCAGTTCTCCTCTGCCAACAAACGAACAGTGTATCATTATGATTCAGGCAGCAAGGTCAGAAGTCAGATTGGATCAGAACATTCAAAATAATTGTCCAGTTCCATTTGATTGAAGATCTGGCTTTTTGAGGATTGGCGCCACTGGCTGTCATGTCGATGAGGCCTTCACAGGCTCTGCTGAAATTCAGGGAAGCGTTGTGGACGTGTCTAGGCGTAGGTCCACCATCTGATCTGGATCCGCCCCGCTGACTACAGTAAACCTTAGAAACAGAGAGACTAATATTAGCGTAGATGCCATTCTTCTTATGATGTAAGGTGTTATGGGAAGTGTTCCCAGTTCCGGCTGACCTAGTTAATGCTACTGATTTGAATAATAGAAATTGATAATGTTCTATGTGTATGCCATAGTAAAGATCTACTGCCTTCAGTTGATTTTGATATTCTTGGTATTATCACCTGGTCAGAATTTTGAGACCGCAATAGACGTGAAGGAGTATAATGCATTAAGAGCTTGCTCAAGTACTGGATTTTAAAATGTATTCAATGTTTAATAGGGAGCCAGTGCAGTGTTGACAGAACCGGGCTAATATGGTCATACTTCCTGGTTCTAAGAACTCGAGCTGCTGCATTTTGTTTAGAGTCTGAAGTAGAGTATTACAATAATCTAGCTTTGAGGTCATGAACACATGAACTAACTTTTCAGCTTTTTGCATTGAGAGCATATGTCGTAATTTAGATAGTATATTTTAAAGGCATCCAAATTTAAATAAATTGAAATAAAGTCACTCCCCTAGTTTCTCTTCCTCCAAATTAAAGGTCACTACATAGTAACAGATTTTTAAATAGAGAAGTGTCTGGCATTTAGCGATGAGTATATATAATAATAATTTTTTGGCCTGGTTTCACAGACGGCTTAGATTAATGCAGAGGCGCGCAGATAATGCACACAAATTGAGACGCTCGATATGTGAATGATTTATATTGTCATATCTTTCTTTGCAGATTTGCATGCAACCAAACGCTCTATTAAATGAGTTGCACCAGAAACGATGCCTGCTCCTTACCATATGTGTAATAGAAACATTAAGCATTTATATGATACATATTTAGCTAAAATGAGATTAAATTATACAATGCTATATTATTGTTTGATTAATTTATCTTCATTTACATATAGCCTACATTTCCAGCACTAATGAGCAATGTTCTAAACCGTACCTTTGCGCCACCTGATGGTGATTTCACAAAGTGTATTTAACACGCGGCCTCAATTTGGTTGACTACCTACTGTATATAGCGGCCCAAGCACAACACGCATTTTTTGTATGAGTCGGGGAACTTCTATGAAGTGACATCATTGTCGATTCGCCGGATCGCAGGAGATGGGTCGCTTCTTGCGTCATCCGTTCTTCAAGCGCAGGTCAAGCAGGCTTCCGACGTGAAGTGAATTAGAATGATTCTGAGATAATCTGCTGCTCGCCGCAATCTATATAGTGGCTGGGGTCACCCACAGTGTGAGCGCTCGAGCGCCATTGACTATTGTAAGAGCAATAGCATGATTAAAGGGGCTATATGCAACTTTTCCCCCAAAATAAACGTAACAATAGCCTTTTTATTTTACCATTTATGACTCAAACATCTCCTGATGAGCATACTGACACCTTGTCCGCTCACAGTGGGTGCACCTATAAGCCTGTATCCTATTTTTCCTATTTTCTGGCGGGTCGTCTTTTCCCGCGCTGTCTGCGGATGTGACGTCACCACCGCTGCGAGAGCGAGCAGAAAATGAGAGCAGTTCTGTTTTTTGGCCACAGGTGTCAGTCGCGAGTTTAAATTTCAGAAAAACGCATATAGCCCCTTTAAGTCATGCTTCAGGATTTTCGGAAAAGGAGTTTCCCCAAAGTGTAAGCTATTACGCAATGTCAGGAGACCGTCTCGAAAGGGAATCAGTTTTAGCGACAATATGTAGCAATAATGTAGCAGGTGAGGTATCAGGCAATGATATAGGATGTTTAGAGTATCCTTCTTCACCCTCACATAGCATTAAAGTTTTACTGCTGCTGTCTTTGTCAAATGTGTTGTAGGATAAATGAGAGCATTGGGAGTGTGGATATGGCATTATGAAGACAACTTTTTTTATTCTACTCATGAGACAAAGTTTTCTAAAATCACAGCACGATGACCCATTTGTGTGTTGAATTAACATATTTATTTAGCCTGAACAAGCAATCCATCTTTAGAAATATGCAAAAAAAGTGCTTTCTTTGCGCACAGCTCAAGGTTCACACATGTCCAAGAGAGCGATGCTATTTGTGAAATTACAGTCTCAAAAGAAAGTTTTTAAATTAATGTGTGTAAGATGGCAGTTGAACTGATGTAGGTAGTGAATAGCTAGCACAGGGATGGGGCAGGCACTGTTTGTGGAGGCAGCCTCACTCTAAGTTCTGCGCTTGTTGAAGGAAAGTTGTAGGAAGAAAATAAAGAGGTATACAAAGCAGGCACCAGAGCCGTTCCTGAGGTAAATAAAGAGGTATGCAAAGAAGGCACCAGAGCAGTTCCTGGTTGTGGGGGCAGCCTAGTGATAGAGCGCCAGTGTACCCGGCTTGCCGTCTCTCTCGTTTGTCCCAGTTTGTTTTACCTGTGGTACCTGTTCGTCTGACATATTCTCGCTTTAAATCCTCGTTCAGCCAACCTGTGGTGGAGTGCGCTCGCCGGCTACCTCCTCCTTTACGGAAGCGCCGCAGGAAAAGAGGTAGTCGCGGTGGTGTTCGGGTGAGAATCAGGCGGACAGTTGTCCATCGAACTAATGTTTTATTAGTACCCCAAGGTCTACTGGTAGGGGTGGGGGCGTTGCTATGGTTTTCAAACAATCACTTAAAATACACACAGTTTTTGTTCGGAGTAATTCACCGTTTGAGGTATATTGTGTAGCGTTACATTCTGCCTCCTCTGCGCTGTTCTGTGCTCTCATTTATAGGCCACCAAACTCGGACAGTGCATTTATAAGTGATTTCTCTGATTTTTTAACTTCTGTTGTTCCATTGTATGATCATATGTTAATTTTGGGGTGATTTTAAGGTACATGTTTGTTGCCCCGGAACGTCCCTTGGTTGCTGAGCTTTGCAATGTTTTGGACTCATTTGGTTTTACTCAACATATGAATCAAGCAACACTGTCCAAAATGTCCTTGGTCATACTCTTGATCTTATTAGAAGAAGAAGAAGAAGAAGAAGAAGAAGAAGAAGAAGTTTTATTTATATAGCGCCTTTCCATAGCTCAAGGTCGCTTTACATTGCACATTACAATACATTTAGACACACACATATACATCTATATATACATCACATGATACATATAATTGCATTATCCGAAATGCTTGTTGAATAGATATGTTTTTAACTGGGACTTGAATGCACCCACAGATTTCAGTACCTCAGTTTCAGTACCATTATGTCATTTGGTACATCTGTAGATAATGTATATATTGAAAATGCTTCCTTCTCTGATCATAAGCCCATTGTATTTGTGATCCCTGTTGTGAGCTCTGCCGCTGTGAATAAGCCGGTAGGCTCGTATTCTCACTTTATAAACTCACTCACTGCCTCTCAAGTTTAGCGAGAAATATTTAGCTAATGCTGTTCCCAGCTAACACAGTTACGTTGTGAAGATGTAACCGGACCGGACCATATTCGTTGCAGCGACATACCAAATAACGGTCCAGCGACGTAACTTTGTGATTCCCATAATCGTTGTGGCGACGTTATTGTGGCACGTCGCTGGAACGTGGCAGGTACATCCTAACGACCAAAATACCAAGTCCACCTTTATTTAAATATACTTCTCACTCTTTAGTCCGGGGAATGAAGTTGTGCTTGGTCCATAAACTTGAAATCGACATAGAACTGATAAACTCAAACATTTCATTCTCTGCTGTAAAACCGTATAAATAAATTTGTTTAGTTTAGTTAATACATTTATGGATCAATACTTATATGTAATAGAAATACCAATACAAACCCCTAATAAATTCTAATAGAAAATGGCCCAAAACCAAACTGCATTCATTTATTAATCAGCATTAATCAACACTAAGCCAACACATTTTGAACTATGTAAATTGTTATTTAATTATTAGTACAGAAATGTAAAACATACATTTATTAATCAAACAACATAATCAATGAACAATGTAACCAATTATTAAAATATTTGATTGTCTTATTATTAGGGATGGGTGTAGTTAAATAATGATTTTATCACTTATACTTATCAATACTCTTATTGATCCTACTCTCTATAATTTAGCACAAAAAATACATGAAAAAAAGATTAATCAGTTTCTTCATTATTAATTTTATTTGAAGAAATTTCCTGTGTGTCCTGTGAGACACCAGCTACAAATGTCTAGTGGTGATGTGCTTTATTGCTTCCCTACCTGTAGCTAAACTTGACATCATCCTTCTCCGGCAGCTGAAACAGAGGAGCACCCTGCTTTTGAAAGAGTCTCTTTTGCTCACCAAGGCTGCATTTATTTAATCAAAAATACAGTACAAACTGTAATTGTGTGAATATCATTATAATGTAAAATAGCTGTTTTCTATATTTAAAGGGTTAGTTACCAAAAATGTAAATCCTGTCATTAATTCCTCTTGTCGTTCCAAACCCATCAGACCTTCGTTCATCTTCAGAACACAATGAAGATATTTCTGATGAAATCCCAGAGCTCTCTGACCCCTCCATAGACAGCAATTTAATTAACACTTTCAAGGGCCAGAAAGGAAGTTAAAGACATCGTTAAAATAGTCTGTGTGACTCCAGTGGTTCAACTTTTAATGTTATGAAGCCACAAGAATACTTTTTGTGCACAAAAACAAACAACAAATGTAGTTCTGACCTGTGCCAGTCTCCTACGCAGTTTATGTTGTAAATGCAGCTCCCGCGCATGCGTTGTGGTGCTCACGTGAACCAACTTGTACAACTTGAAATTTCTGCACTAATTACCACGTAAACTGCATAGGAGACTGACACAGACTAGATCGAAATTGTTGAATAAAGTTATTTTAGTTTGTTTTTCCGCACAAAACGTATTCTCTTCGCTTCATAAAATTAAGGTTGAACCACTGGATTCACATTTTGTGGTCTATTTTAATGATGTCTTTACTTCCTTTCTGGGCCTTGAAAGTGTTAATTACATTGCTGTCTATGGAGGGGTCAGAGAGCTCTGGGATTTCATCAGAAATATCTTCATTTGTGTTCTGAAGATGAACAAAGGTCTACGGGTTTGGAATGACATTAGGATTAATGACAGAAATGTACATTTTTGGGTGAACTAACCCTTTAAATATAGAAAACAGCTATTTTACAATGTAATGACATTTAATATAAATATTTTTTAATTGTTCCCGTGAGCAAAGCTGAATTTTTAACATCATTACTCCTGTCTCCAGTCACATGATCCTTTAGAAATCATTCTAATATGAGGATTTGCTGCTCAAGAAACATTTATGATTATTATCAGTGTTGAAAACATTTGTGCTGCTTCATATTTTTGTGTAAACCATGGTGCATTTTTCAGGATTCTTGATGAATAAAAAGTTTTTTTTTTTAAAGTTTAAAAATCTTATAACATTATAAAAGTCTTTACTGTCACTTTTGATCAATTGAATGTATTTTTGTTATTGTCTTCCAAAAAATATAAAGCAGCACAACTGTTTTAAACAAATCATATTAGAATGATTTCTGAAGGATCATGTGACAATAATTGTAATATTATTTCACAATATTATTGTTTTTACTGTATTTTTTAATCAAACAAATTCAGTCTTGGTGATCATTAGAGACTTTTTTCAAAGACATAAACAATTGTACCAACACCAAACTTTTGAACATTAGTGTATGTTTGAGGTTTTACTCATAGTGCCTTAAGAGATGTTGTCCGACAGGAGATCCTCTCCAACTCTGCTACGGTGCAGGGCATCAGCATGGAAGCATCAACATAAACAATTCATCATAGAGTCAACAATATTTAGTCTATAACACCAGGTTTATTAAAAGAGAAGAAGAATACAGAAAATAATTCTGTTAGGTGAAACATATTGTTAAAAAATGGATCTGAGGTTAATGACCTTCTTCAGTTCACCTGTGTTTCCTACTTCTGTCAGCAGCTTCCTTCAGACATGTTAGAATCTAGGGAGCTTCCCCTTTGTTGTAGAAGGGTTATTTTGTCCCTCCTGAAATAACAGAACATTTTTATCAATATATATATAATATAATATTTTAACTAGTTTTTCGAGCTCCGTGTAACGTTAAGTGACGTCGTTGATTAACAGCACACACATTTAGGTTAAATACGTTTGTTAAATTAATTAGCCACCTTCCAATGACCCATTCAATTGCCGGTAAAACTGGCAAAAAACGCTCCAGTGTTTGAAAGTGATTCGTCAAAGTCATGCAGCAAGAATTAACACATTACATTAATTACATTAATAAAAATCATGAATTTATAACTCATTTTGAAGTTCTATGACCCGCTCAGGTGCAAAATGCCACTCCTGGCATGTGATAGTGGGACAATTGTGGCACTTTTATAATGTAATATTTTTTTGTATTGTTGTTTTTGCAAATACGACGATTTGAAAACATTGATTCATTTAAATTGATTCACTGATTAATATATTCATCTTTGATGAATTAAGTAAATGTCCAATATAATATACAAATGGCATACTTGTAATGCAAATTATCTGGAAAGTTATCTGGAGACCAGTGGACCACGTCCCTACAACGTTCTCTTTGGGATAAACTCACAATGTCTTTTGAGGACGTGCCAACAACGTTTCAGGAACATTTGCCAATATTCAAAAAAATTGAACTTTACCACTACATCCTCACAACGTTGTCATAAAGTAATGTCACTCTGACCAAATGACGACTAACTGACGACGTCGTCACAACGTACTTTGCTGGGTTGAAATTTCCATCTTGAATGCTGTGTGTTCCTTCGGGCCTGACGATTTAACCTCTATTTTTTATGCAGCTTGTTCTGATATTTTAGATTTTGTCTAAAAATCTAATTTTTTTGATTTGTCCCTCTTAAGTTGAAACAACCAAAGCGAAAATTATATTATTGGCTGGATGATAATGCTCATTCGCTCAGACAGGCTTGTCGTAAAGCAGAGAGGAGATGGAAGCACGATCGCTTAACTGTGTCATTTGAGATTTTCAAAGAGTGTCTGGTTAAGTTTCAGAGTGCTACGAAGTCAGCTAGAGCAAAGTATTTCTCTGATTTAATTACTACACACTGTCATTGACCTAGAATTTTATTTTCTATGTTAAATTCAGTAATTCATCCAAGCTGCCAATTTCATCGGGAACCCTCGGCTGATTTTTAACATTCTTTTCTGATAAAGTGATAGCTATTCGTTCATCCTTCAGCTCACAGCTCTCAGATCTGTCCTTGGTTTCGCTGGCTAGTACGTTCTATCATCATTTTTAGCAAATCTCTCTACTGGAGCTTTGTGATTTGGTAAAGAAGATGAAGACAATTTCCTCCTCACTTGATGTTATTCCCTTAGAGATTATAAAAAATTGCTTTTCCTATAATCGGACCCAGTGTTGATTGAATCATCTTTGAACACTGGGGTGGTCCCAACGAGTTTTAAGCATGCGGTTGTTCAGACTTTGCTTAAGATCAAGGTCTAGATGAGGGTTGTTTTAGTAATTATCGGCCTGTCTCTAAACTATCATTTTTATCACAACTTTTAGAAAATTTCTCAATTGTCTCAACTGATCCAGTATGTGGCGAGCAGCGAGGCTGAGGGACCGTGAGAGCGCGACGAGGCCGCGGTCATTAGTGATGATGAGCGCCAGCTGCGTACCGTCGGCCTCGTGTCTCATGGAGGAGTGATGGGAGTATAAAGGAGGAGCGACGACAGTGAAGGATGAGAGAGGACCAGGCCTGGATTTTAAGTTGTGTTTTATTTATGTTTTGTTTATGTATGTGCCCGGCAGTCATCCGTGAGGGGCTGCCGCTTTTACTTTAATTTTGTGTTCATTTGTTTTATTAAAAGTATGTTGAACGTTCGCCGGTTTCCGCCTCCTTCTTCCCTGAACCTACATACCCCGTTACTACACAGTTTTTAAATGCAACTAAGTTATTAGAACCCTTTCAATCTGATTTCACTGCCCATCATAGCACAGAGTCGGCCTTGCTAAAAGTGTTCAATTACATTTTACTTGCAGTTGATGCCGGTAAAAATGATTTATTGATCTTACTTGATCTTACAGCTGCCTTTGATACTGTTGACCGTGATGTTCTTATTTGGTGTTTAGAACATTTATTCGGTATCAAGGGGACAGCCTTACAGTGGTTTAGTTCATACCATAAAGACAGGTCTTTTTCTGTAGAGTTAGGTAAGTTCTCTTCATCTTCTGCCCCTATTATTAGTGGTGTACCTCAGGGATCTCATTTGGGTCCACTTTTTTTTAACTTCTACATGCATCCACTGGGGGATATTATTAAGAAGCACAAAGTTTCATTTTATTTTCATGCTGACGATACAGCATGTACCTATGCACAGATAGATCTGTTTGCCTCCTGGGAATCCTCCCACTGTCCTCTGTAGTATTCCACGATTCTCTCAGCATGGATACACTGGCACACAGTGCGCAAGTACACATTTCCCCCAGTGAGCATCATTGCACAGACACTGTGCAAAATCAGGGAGGAAGGAGAACAACAAGTCTTATTGGTTGCGCCATAATGTCCCACTTATCTTGGCTCTCAGAGCTCACACTGATGGCGTCAGCTCCCTTCCTGGCAAGTTCCGCTTAGGAAAGACTTTCTTTCTTATGGGCAGGGCACAATCTGGCACATGCGCACCTCCATGTCTGGTTCCTGGATGGGACGAGGAAGAATTCAGGGGGCTATCACCAGCAGTGATAGATACAGTCCCTCAGGCAAGAGCCCCCTCTACTAGGCAGATATATGCCTTGTAGTGGTGCCTTTTCACTACATGAGGTGAGGTGAAGAACACCATGGAGATGTGACATAGAATCAGTCCTACAGAAGGGCCTAAAGAGCCTACAGAGAAACCCTTAAGTTGTAACGTGGCTGCAAAAGCAGCGAACTACAACAATGCGTTGGTAGGTCTTTGGGAAAGCATGATATGATTGCTTGGTTCCTTAGAGAGGTATGGAGGTTAAATCAGTTTGAGTCAGTCGAACTCAGGCCCTGCTGACTGCGCTCACCCCTGCTAAGAGGGTACTCTCACGTTGTCCTGAGAACCTGGCCCGGCTACGTGCCCAAAGTTCCCAAGTGGTGAACTTGCAAGCAATCCCTCTTGATGAGGGAGACCCAGCTCTGTCTCTGTTGTGTCCAGTACGCATCTTGCGTATAAACTAGACCATACAGAGAGCTTTAGGAGATCCGAACAGCTCTTTGTCTGCTTTGGAGGACAGCAGAAGGGGAAGGCTATCTCCAAACAGAGAATGGCCCATTGGATTGTGGATGCCATTTTGTTATCTTACCAAAGCCAAGGCGTACCATGCCCCTTGGGAGTGAGAGCTCACTTCACCAGGGGCAATGTAGCATCATTGGCTTTAGCAAATGGTGCCTTGTTGGCAGACATCTGTAGAGCAGTGGGCTAGGCTACACCCAAACCTTCACAAGATTCTACACTGTAAAAAACACAAATTGAAAAAAGTTGAAAAGACTTATTTTGTTTTGTTGGTACAGCAAAAATCCACACTGTAAAAATCTCGTACTACAAAAAAAAATCTTAGTACTAATTTCACCTAGATTTTTCTTGTTGACTCAACTTTGGTAACAGTAATACAAACTGACAATAAGTTTTCTGTGACACAAAAAAAATGTTTTTTTAGTTGAGTCAACTTGACATTGTTTTCTGGAGAGATGCAACTACTCTGTAACAAATCTTTTGTAGTTGAACCAATTCAACATTTTGTGTCTATTGGAAACAGAAGTTCTTATTAAGAATAAACAGGTTCAGATGTGGCCGGTGCGGAGAAGATCGGGCAGCAGTCGAAGGCAGGAGCCTAGACAACCCGATCCCTGGACACGGAAACTGGCTCTTGGGACATGGAATGTCACCTCACTGGCAGGGAAGGAGCCTGAGATTGTGCGTGAGGTTGAGAGGTTCCGACTAGAGATAGTCGGAATCACCTCTACACACGGCTTGGGCTCTGGAACCACACTCCTCGAGAGAGGATGGACTCTTCACCACTCTGGAGTTGCCCATGGTGAGAGGCGGCGGGCTGGTGTGGGTTTTCTTATAGCCCCCCAGCTCTGCCGCCATGTGTTGGAGTTTACCCCGGTGAACGAGAGGGTCGTTTCCCTGCGGCTTCGGCTCAGGGATAGGTCTCTCACTGTTGTTTGTGCCTACGGGCCGAACGGCAGTGCAGAGTACCCGGCCTTTTTGGTGTCCCTGGGAGGCGTGCTGGAAAGTGCTCCGACTGGGGGACTTCAACGCCCACGTGGGCAATGACAGTGACACCTGGAGGGGCGTGATTGGGAGGAACGGCCCCCCTGATCTGAACCCGAGTGGTGTTCAGTTATTGGACTTCTGTGCTAGTCACGGTTTGTCCATAACGAACACCATGTTCAGGCATAAGAGTGTCCATCAGTGCACATGGCACCAGGACACTCTAGGTCATAGGTCAATGATCGACTTTGTGGTCGTTTCATCTGACCTGCGGCCGTATGTCTTGGACACTCGGGTGAAGAGAGGGGCGGAGCTGTCAACTGATCACCACCTGGTGGTGAGTTGGATCCGATGGCGGGGGAGGAAGCTGGACAGACCCGGTAGACCCAAGCGTACTGTAAGGGTCTGCTGGGAACGTTTGGCCGAGCCCCCTGTCAGAGAGATCTTCAACTCCCACCTCCGGCAGAACTTCGACCGGATCCCGAGGGAGGCTGGAGATATTGAGTCCGAATGGACCATGTTCTCCACCTCCATTGTCAAAGCTGCCGCTCGGAGCTGTGGCCGTAAGGTCTCCGGTGCATGTCGAGGCGGCAATCCCCGAACTCGGTGGTGGACACCGGAAGTAAGGGATGCCGTCAAGCTGAAGAAGGAGTCCTATCGGGCCTGGTTGGCTTGTGGGACTCCTGAGGCAGCTGACATGTACCGGCAGGCTAAGCGGACTGCAGCCCGGGTGGTTGTGGAGGCAAAAACTCGGGCCTGGGAGGAGTTCGGTGAGGTCATGGAAAAGGACTATCGGCTGGCCTCGAAGAGATTCTGGCAAACCGTCCGGCGCCTCAGGAGGGGGAAGCAGTGCCCTACCAACGCTGTTTACAGTGGCGATGGGCGGCTGTTGACCTCAACTGGGGATATCGTCGGACGGTGGAAGGAATACTTTGAGGATCTCCTCAATCCCGCCATCACGCCTTCCATTGAGGAAGCAGAGGCTGGGGGCTCAGAGGAGGACTCGTCCATCACCCGGGCTGAAGTCACCGAGGTGGTCAAGAAACTCCTCGGTGGCAAGGCACCGGGGGTGGATGAGATCCGCCCTGAGTACCTCAAGTCTCTGGATGTTGTGGGGCTGTCTTGGCTGACACGCCTCTGCAACATCGCGTGGCGGTCGGGGACAGTGCCTCTGGGATGGCAGACCGGGGTGGTGGTCCCTCTTTTTAAGAAGGGGGACCGGAGGGTGTGTTCCAACTACAGGGGGATCACACTTCTCAGCCTCCCCGGGAAAGTCTATGCCAGGGTACTGGAGAGGAGAATACGGCCGATAGTAGAACCTCGGATTCAGGAGGAACAGTCTGGTTTTCGTCCGGGCCGTGGTACACTGGACCAGCTCTATACCCTCTACAGGGTGCTGGAGGGTTCATGGGAGTTTGCCCAACCAGTCCACATGTGTTTTGTGGATTTGGAGAAGGCATTCGACTGTGTCCCTCGCGGCATCCTGTGGAGGGTGCTCGGGGAGTATGGGGTCCAGGGTCCTTTGCTAAGGGCTGTCCGGTCCCTGTACGACCAAAGAGTTTGGTCCGCATTGCCGGCAGTAAGTCAGACTTGTTCCCGGTGCATGTTGGACTCCGGCAGGGCTGCCCTTTGTCGCCGGTTCTGTTCATAATTTTTATGGACAGAATTTCTAGGCGCAGCCAGGGGCCGGAGGGTGTCAGGTTTGGGGACCACACGGTTTCGTCTCTGCTCTTTGCGGATGACGTTGTCGTGTTGGCCCCTTCTAACCAGGACCTTCAGCATGCACTGGGACGGTTTGCAGCCGAGTGTGAAGCGGCTGGGATGAGGATCAGCACCTCCAAATCCGAGGCCATGGTCCTCAGTCGGAAAAGGGTGGTGTGCCCTCTTCAGGTTGGTGGAGAGTTCCTGCCTCAAGTGGAGGAGTTCAAGTATCTAGGGGTCTTGTTCACGAGTGAGGGGAGGATGGAACGGGAGATTGACAAACG
The DNA here is from genome assembly GCF_949357685.1 of Gobio gobio. Lineage (NCBI taxonomy): Eukaryota > Metazoa > Chordata > Actinopteri > Cypriniformes > Gobionidae > Gobio > Gobio gobio. The sequence continues at coordinate 13,677,585 of NC_137107.1, read as the reverse complement.
GATCGGTGCAACTTCTGCAGTAATGCGGTCGATGTACCGGTCTGTTGTGGTGAAGAAAGAGCTAAGCCATAAGGCGAAGCTCTCGATTTACCGGTCAATCTACGTTCCTACTCTCACCTATGGTCATGAGCTTTGGGTCATGACCGAAAGGACAAGATCCCGGATACAGGCGGCCGAAATGAGTTTTCTCCGCAGGGTGGCTGGGCGCTCCCTTAGAGATAGGGTGAGGAGCTCAGTCACTCGGGAGGAACTCGGAGTAGAGCCGCTGCTCCTCCACATCGAGAGGGGTCAGTTGAGGTGGCTCGGGCATCTGTTCCGGATGCCTCCTGAGCGCCTTCCCGGAAAGGTGTTTCGGGCATGTCCAACCGGCAGGAGGCCCCGGGGAAGACCTAGGACACGCTGGAGGGACTATGTCTTCCGGCTGGCCTGGGAACGCCTCGGTGTCCCCCCGGAAGAGCTGGAGGAAGTGTCTAGGGAGAGGGAAGTCTGGGCATCTCTGCTTAGACTGCTGCCCCTGCGACCCGGCCCTGGATAAAGCGGAAGAAGATGGATGGATGGAGGTTCAGATGTAGAATTTTTTTGTTGAAAATGTTTGGTCACCATTTTGGTTGGGCAGTTTGACTCTTAGTGTTTTATGTGAGTTTGTGTTTTTTGTAACAGTGTTTAACAAAACACTTAATTTGTTGCAAAGAAAGCCGTGATCAGGTGATCTAGAACAGCATTATAAATGGGAGTAGTTAACTACTTTATTCCTGATCAAAAGTGATTATTTATGAATAATGTATTTACCAACAAAGGTTTTATGCAGCAGATCTGTCATTCTGAATTTTGATTTTTAAATACATTGTGGGAACTTTTTTTTAGACACACACACAGACATCAAGAATCAGCATATGAATCTCAACAATGGAGACATGTTTCATTCCAAAATGCATGCTGGGAGCCATAATTTGAATACTTCGTTGGCTCCCAGCATGCATTGCGGCATGAGACTTTTGAGTCTATTTTGAGACTTTTTTGTAGGTATTGGGCTGTTACATGTGTATACCGAATTTCATAGCTGTACGTGAAACGTAGCGGGAGGGGCACTACGTTAGGTGGCGCTGTCGAGCCATTTTGCCACGCCTAATTCTGAATACCATAACAGACGTACATTTTCGCCAATTTGGACGAGTGTGGAAAGTTTTGTGAGTTTTCGAGCGTGTTTAGGCCCCCCAAAAAGTGATTAATTTGGGAGAAGAATAATAATAATAATAAACTTTCGAAATCCAATAGGGTCCTCACACCATTGGTACTCGGGCCCTAATTACAAAAAATATCTGTAAATTAACAACTTAACCATTATTTTATCATTAATGACAAATCACAGTCATTCTCATTTTTTTTATGTAACAATACAATATGTATTGTATTGTTTACAGACTGTATTTTGTCTTCCAAAATAAAACTGTAAATTTAACACTTTATTGAATGTTTTTTTATTGTAATAATCTGTAAAATAACTGTTTTTCTGCAGGAATTTTAGTACTGTCACTTTATTGAAGGTGTTTGATCATAATAATCTAGGAAAAATCAGTAAAATAACAGTTCCCTTTCGAAAGGGAACTCGCGCTGCGTCAGCTTCGACGCTACGGGGAACGCCTCCAGCGTGACTGGTGCCTGAAATCACATTGAATCACGTCAATCCTATTGACCGGCGACAGCCTATGATGTCATCAAGGTGCGACCAGGAAGTATATAAGGGAGCCTTGCCAACATGACAGTATCTTTTCGTCTTCAGGGACTGTTTTGCCTGTCTTCACGTGAAACGTCTACAAGAAGGATAACAATGAAGTGTGCCGAGAACGCCACTTCTGCAGGTGTGTTTTGAATGTGTATCTTGCGCTTTGGATACACACACACTTTGCATTTACTGTCTGGGAGAAGAGCATGCATGAGAGGTTTGCGAACCTCTTGTGAAAGTATTTGTGAGCGTTGTCCTCTGGAAACGCTCCGCTCTCGGTGGGACCTCTTCTCGAGGGGAGAGGTTTCAGCATCTGGGAACGGCCACACCTCGGAGGAAGGAGCTGGATTTATGTTCCTCCTCCTCGTCAGCTGCTCTTCCACTCGAGCAGAGGATGGGTGAGTCAGTTAAAAATGCTGAAGCTTTTCTTACCATCCTGTCCCGACACCATGGCCCACGAGTGGGCCTCGGAGGCTCTTCTCCACTGGTGTCGACGTCAGCAGTAACCCGTCATTTGGCCATGGGGATGAGTCCCCAGGTGTTAACTGGATTTCCAGGCCTTCGTCAGCAGCAGACAGTTGCCGTCAGCCCAGGTAGCAGCAGCCAGCCTTCTTAAAGTCTCGGCAGGGTCCTTGGAATCTGCAGACCCCCTATTCGGGGGATAGGTCCTGCCAGGCCTCCCTGAGGGGTAGGCTCCCGGTCTGGGTTACCTTCGCTCAGGAGCTAGGCCCTGTTCGGCCTCCCTGAGAGCCTGCTGTGGTCAGCAGGCGCTGCCTGGTCTCCCCCGAGGGGGCACCATAGGCATTAAGTCCCTCGACGGCTGGTACGAGCTGCTAAATAGGTGGTAGGCCCTACCGGGCCTCCCTATGGGCCTGCTGTGGGGAAGCAGGCTCACTCGACCTCCTTTGCGGATGGCATTCCTGGGCCCCAGTCACTGGATGGCTAGCACGAGTGCTAGTAGGTAGTAGGCCTCATCAGGCCTCCCTGAGTGACCTCCCTGGAGGCAAACTCCCGGTTCCCAGCCACTGTGGCGGTGAGCATGAAGTGCTATGAGTAGCACTCTCTGCTATCAGGTGGTAGGCACGGTAGCCTCCCTGATGATGAGCTCACGGTTCCCGGTCGCTGTGGTAATGAGTGTGAAGTGCTACGAGTAGCACGTTCTGCTATCAGGTTGTTAGGCATTGTGGCCTACCTGAAGGCAAGCTCCCGGTTCCCAGTCGCTGTGGTAATGAGCGTGAAGTGCTGCGAGTAGCACGTTCTGCTATCAGTTGGTAGGCATGGTTGCCTCCCTGAAAGCGAGCTCCCGATTCTCTGGCGCTGAGATGACTAGCGGAATGAAGAGCTATGCGCGGCGTGCTCTGCTATCAGTTGGTAGGCATTGCTGCCTCCCTGAAACGAGCCCCCGTTTCTCAGGCGCAGAAGTGAGACGGTTAGCGAAGCGCTATGGACGGCATGTTCTGCTACCAGGTGGAGGCATTGCGCCTCCCTGGAATCGTTCCCCGGTCCCCAGTTTCGGTAACGGATTGTAGCATGGGCTGCTATCAGGCAAGCTGCACGGGCTTCCCTGAGGGGATTCGCTTTGGAGTAGTAGGCCCACGTGGCCTCCTCTGAGGGCACGCTCTGGCTCGTGGTTCCTGGTCAGTTCCAGTCACTGAGCAGAGGCCGGCTCCCCGGCCGCTGTGGTGGATATAAAGTGCTATGAATGGAAAGCACGTTCTGCTATCAGATGGTAGGCATGGTACCTCCCTGAAGCCAGCTCCCGGTCCCCCGCCGCTGTGGATGAGCATGAAGTGCTATGAGTAGCACGTCCAGCTAAGCTGTGACAGAGGAATGCCCGATTTCTTTGCAGTTGGTAGGCCCGCATGGCCTCCCTGGTGAAGCGAGTCCCTGGTCTTCCCAGCTACCTCGAGGGCTAGCGAGACTGCGATCAGGTCTTTGGCCCGTTTTTGGCCTACCCCCTCCCGGCCTCCCTGGGGAACGAGTTCCCCAGGCGGTAACACATAACTGGCTTTATGCTGACAGCTAGTGGTCACCAGCTATCAGGCGCCGGTCTCTGGCCGTTCGCGATTCCTGTAGGCGATGTTCTTACCCTAGCATGACGAGACGTCACTGCGGCTATGCGGTCCATGCAGGACCTTCATAGTCTGCCTACGGCATGGTTTCCTACCGGGCACGCTTATGAGCTCCCCTCAAGTGAGGGTCTGCTATGAGCTTACGGCTGCCTGGCGCTGATTTATGGTTGTAGGCCCCTCGGGGCCTCCCTGGTGTATCAGCCTGTAAGGCCCTTTGGCCTCCTAAGCACGTTTTAAAGTAAGTGCTTGGTAGATCCGAGGATTGAGCGGCTTGACTCCCCTCGCTAGCAAGGGTCTTATAGCACTTCGCTGAGCGCTGCTCTCCGGGATAACCCGTCTCTGAGGTCCGGCTAGTCGGTGACACTGCCTTTCTTGCAGCACCCTAGCGGGATGTCTCTTCGGAGGCGAGTACCAGAGGCTCTGTACTGTACAGACAGGGTTGACCGTATTACGTGTCCCATACTAGACTGGGTCACCTGGTCAGGTCTCCCTGGTGGCATTCGGTGATAATCTCCCGAATAGTGACTGGCATAGGGTTCCCTCGTAGTTCCCTTGCCACGCTCCCTTAAAGGAACCCCTTCTAAGTCGAATGGGTTGGTTCCAGGCCTTCGAGCAAGGCCTGGGAAGGACCTCATGTGTGTGAAGGTTTCCTTCTCAGGTGATAGCTTGGGCTATGACCGTAGGGAGCGCTGTCACTGACAGCCTAACGTGACCAGAAGGGGAGTGGTTCAGGCATTTCAGCAAGATTTGCTTGTCTTGACAGTTGTCACTGCCAATGGGCATGCACTCCCGTCGGCATGGCGGCGTGGGTATATTGTTCCCCGTAGCGTCGAAGCTGACGCAGCGTGAGTTCCCTTTCGAAAGGGAACGTCTCAGGTTACGAATGTAACCATTGTTCCCTGAGAACAGGGAACGAGACGCTGCGTCGCTGTGCCATGCCGCAGGGCCTGCCTGCCGAAAAACAGTCCCTTCAGACGAGTAGATACTGTCATGTTGGCAAGGCTCCCTTATATACTTCCTGGTCGCACCTTGATGACATCATAGGCTGTTGCCGGTCAATAGGATTGACGTGATTCAATGTGATTTCAGGCACCAGTCACGCTGGAGGCGTTCCCCGTAGCGTCGAAGCTGACGCAGCGTCTCGTTCCCTGTTCTCAGGGAACAATGGTTACATTCGTAACCTGAGACGTTTCACACTGTTAAAAAATGGTAAATGACTGGCAGCTACGGCTGCCAAACAAAAAACTTAAAATTAAAGTAAAATATCTTAATTTAAACAAGGAAAAATTTGTAAAATAACAGTTTAAAACTGTATAAAAAATGGTAAATGACTGGCAGCTACGGCTGCCAAACAAAAACCGTAAAATTAAAGTAAAATATCTTAATTTAAACAAGGAGAAATTAATAAAATAACAGTTTAACACTGTATAAAAAAACGGTAAATGACTGGCAGCTATGGCTGCCAAACAAAAAACGTAAAATTAAAGTAAAATATCTTAATTTAAACGAGGAAAAAATCTGTAAAATAACTGTGTTTTTCACTAAAACTTTTAATGTAAATTTCTGTAAAATTATTGTTTTTGCACTTTATTTGAATTAAGATATTTTACTTTAATTTTATGGTTTTTGTTTGGCAGCCGTAGCTGCCAGCCATTTACCTTCTTTTTACGATTTTTTTTTTTTACAGTGTAGGAGAAATGACCGCTCTGTTGCAAAGCTGGCGTCACTCCAGTCATTCTCCATCTTTGCGACTCGCGAGTCAGACAGCTGTCAATCAATCCGTCACTGCGTGTCTCAGGTGCACACCCTTCGCTCAGCCCCGCCCTCGGTTCATCCCCTGTGTCTCCGCTGGGCTCTGCCCACTTTTCCAGCATTTTTCAAAATTTGCCAGTGGGTGGAGTTAAGCTCTGAGCAGGGGTTTAGTTACCCTTTAAGAACTTCTGTTTCCAATGGACAACATTTCTTGAATTGGCTCAACTACAAAAGATTTGTTACAGAATAGTTGCATATCTCCAGAAAACAAATAATGTCAAGTTGACTCAACTAAAACATGTTTATGTCACAGACAACTTATTTTCAGTTAGTATAACTGTTATTTACAAAAGTTGAGTCAACAAAAAAAAAGCTAGTGGAAATTGGTTTCTAAGATTTTTTGTTGTTGTACAACCTTACACTTTTTTACATTGGGTAGAGCCGGTTTCGTCTTGAGTCTTGGGTATCAAAAATCAGACAACTGGCTGGGTGTACTGCTTGCACTTAGTGCCGCTCCCCTCTCTGAGGTGATAATGTGCACTTTATTGTCCAAGTGAGTTCCCCATACTAAGCAAACCTGGGACACTTTTTCTACCTCCAGGTACTCAACAGTAGCCAAATTCGCTAGCAGGCCAATTACTTGTGGTATGCCCCTTTTCAGGTGAGCCATTCTTACGTGCTCCATATGTGCTGTTCCCTAATGGTCATACCACATGATGTATTCCACTGTTCGGGTCCTCTGTCGGTAAACCCTATGTTATCCCCTGGATGGGGCCTTGCTCCGCCATTAATCACTGTGGCCAGTAGTCTCTACCTTTTCAGGTAGAGCCCACCACAAGGTATTTTTCCTTATGTAGTACTTCCCACCAGGTCCATAGTCCACAGGATGTCTCTCCACATGTTGGGCAGAATTTGTTTTCCGTAGTGTTCCTTTCTCTTCAGAGGTGAACACTTCCTCAATGTAAAAAAAATCAGGTGTGCTCAGCTGTAAAAAAAGAAGAAGAAAAAAAGGATATGGGTGAAGCGACCTATTCCCATGGTGAGGACAAGTCCCTTGAATAAGGAGGCTCATATAACTTACTCTGGAACTCTGGAAGATAACATGGGTCTTTTCCTATAATGCTTGATGAGTTTAGAGAACACCTGGCAAGAGATCAGAGACTACCTCTCCATACAGAATCTGTCAATATCCTTCAGTTTCCCAAGTCCATGTTGATATACTTTCCTCTTAAGTTTTTTTATAGGGTTCAGGGGGGTATTCCAGAAAGCAGGTTATGTTACATACCTGGGTATGTTTAAGAGTAAGTAAGCAGATAACCTCAACTTTCGGTTCCAAAAACGGAGGTAACTTTCAGGGTATGTAAGTAGCCATAGCAACTCACTCTCTGAACATAACCTGCTCCGGAGCAGGTTTTGATCCAGGGTTAGTTTGCTTAAGAGGTTTTCAGATGTGTTTTATATAATTAATATAGTTATTAATATAACCAAATTTGTTTCAGTTATATAATATACAATATTATATATTCATTCTAAAGAATTAGAATACAAAAAAATTAAAAATAAGTTTGTGTTAATTCAATTCAAATATATTTATATGTATTATATTGTCATCTCACACATGGATCTGCATTCAATTAATTAGCATCAAACAAACAATATAATCCTTATTCTCAGTGAATAAAGATTACTTATTAAACTAAGAGATTGAAAAAAATGATTGCACAACCACTAAATAGGTGGCGATGTGCACTAAGTAGGTTGTGTAACTCGCTGGCACGCCTGTTTCCATGGTGAATCATCGATTCGTCGCTCTGTTGAGAATGTCTTGAGTGTTAACCATCAACATACTCTGAGTTGTCTGAACGTACTCCCGGACTTGTTTTTGGAACCAGGATACCTCGAGTAAGCAAGGTTTGGGTTAATCAACCGAGAGTTCAAGGTATATGTGACGGTAAGTTAACCTTGCTTTCTGGAATACCCCCCTGGTAAGGGGAGTGGGATGGCAATGGCAGAACCTTAATTTTGTGCTCAGTTACCCATTTTTTGTTGTTGTTGATTTTAATGTTTGTTTTAAATCATTGTCCTGATGGAAGATCCCAACAAGTCCCATTATAAGATATGTAGTAGATGAAGTTAGGTTTAGATTTTTTTATCTGTTGCATGGCATTCCATGATGCTATGTATCTGAACAAGATGTCCATGACCTCAGAAAAACAGGCCCACAACATTAAAGATCCAGCAGTATATTTAATTGTACACATAATTACCCTTTAGTTCTAAAATACTTACTGTATAAATCATTTGTTAATTTTCCTCGTTGTTACCCCTTTATTTCCCACATTTTACAAATTGTTCGCTTATACTTACACGTAAGTACTTTACCAAAAGTTATGCTGTAAATTAGTTTGAATTATGCATTACTCTCTGGCTGTAATCTAAAGCATTACCATAATTTTTTTGATTGGAGTCTTTTTGCCATTGTCTTCCTTGGATTTGCTTCCCAGTTCCATGCAATTGTAAGCTTTTTTTGGTTCATTCCATGTTTTATAGGCAACCTCTGTCGTGCTAATTCAGATTAGCACAGTTGGTTTTAAATTGATATTGTTTATTTTAAATCAGGATTCCATAGCCCAGGTGTTAGTAATCTGTACAAAATCTACAATAGTACTACAATAGGTCTACTGGTTTAATTTAATCCCTGTTCTAGAAACCGCCCCAATGTGTGTTGAACATGATGTATGGCAAGAAAAACATCTGATGACTTGTCTGACAAAATAAGTAATCATAAATAAAAAGTAATCGTGTTACGGTAAGTCTGTGTTTAATTCCAGTGTCTGTTTCTTTTTTGATATTAAATATATACTACAGACACTATCTGGATCTGTAAAAGCATTACTGTTTTAATAGTAAAACAATAAAGTTTTTAAATGGAGAAACATTATTGTTTGTGTGACTAATAGGAGACAGTGGGAGTGTTACATGTTTGAAAACAATTATAATATTTTTAAATATTGTTTTGTTTCACTAGTGGCACTGAAATTATATACTTCACATTTAAGGACAGAACAGCATTGTGAGACTGTAAATATGCGTCCTGAATTGGTTTGTGAGGTCAATTCAGTATTCTGTTAGCTCACACTATGAGTTCACAAAGAAAATGTTAATGTATGTGTGATATTTGTGGAATGTCCAGATGGAAACCGTGTAAAGGAGAGGGCCAAGGTCATAGAAAGCCACACACACACACACACAGAGACACACACACGTTGGGTTTCCATGTTTTATGGGGACTTTCATAGACATAATTGTTTTTGTACTGTGCAAACTATATTTGATCCCCTAAACCTAGCACAGAAAACTTTCTGCATTTTAAACATCATTTGGTGTGATTTATAAGCTGTTTTCTTCATGAGGACCAAAAATGTTGTCCCCCTAATGTAGGGTTTATCTGAAAACACACATGCGCACATAGGTTGGGTTTTCATGTTTTATGGGGACATTCCATAGACATAATGATTTGTTTACTGTACAAACTGTAACTCTAACCCCTACCCCTGAAGACAACCCTCACAGAAAACGTGCAAAAAACATCATTTAATATAATTTAGTAAAGCCGTTTTCCTCATGGGGAACATAAAATGTCCCCAGAAGGTCAAATATTTCTGGTAGTGCCTTCTTTCTGGGGACATTTTGTCCCCACAATGTAAGATTTACTACAACCACCCACATACTGTATCTCTGACAACAGCAACGACATGGAAATCAAAGGACTGAATATTTATTCAACATAAAGAACAGCAAACCAGGACACATAAAGATTGAAAACAACACTAAAATAGTTTCATTAGCTCCACAAACAAACTTTCACAACAGAAATAAAGGCAAAACACCTTGAAGTCAAGATTTGACAAAACAACATTTCTGACAGTCTTTCTTAGTGCTACACAGTGGCAGGGAGGGCCCATCAAATGACCAAACAAATTCTTTAGATTTCACAAACATTTGCTCCTATTATTTAATTTAAGTTGGCCATACATAAGACACTGCAAATTTCGAAGTCCATATACTTTATATACCTCACAGAAACCTTCCCACTTAAGCCAAGTACATAACCTCACAAATATAATATGTAATTACTAGGACTGGGCAAATTAACGCGTTAACGCGGGCGATTAATTTGACAGAAGTGTTGCACGGACAAGTGGATCAGCACCTTGACACACACACACACACACACACACACACACACACACACTCGATGCACAGAGTCGCGTCAGTCTCCTGCTCACATCAAGTTCTCTTTTGCTCTTGAACAAACAATAACAACAACACAGAATTTTGAGTATTCTCATATTAGGAGTCTTAAATTAGTTAAATAAAGTCTTAAATGAACTTAAAGAGTTGTGAGGAAAGGCGCGGGACAGCGCGTCAGATCCGCGTCATGTTCGTCAGCGGCCGTTCTTAAATTGACAGGAGCACTGATGATGCCTGTCATTAATGTTCAACAAAGAACAACGGGAACAGAGAAAATTGTAGCTTTAATGATGATTAATCTATATTTAATTTATTATTTATGCAGTTAAGAAAGGTGTTTGATAACTATTAAATTTCTGTCTAACAGGGAAGGCCACAGGTAAAAATAACATTTATTATAATGGTTTATGTAAAGATTGTTTTAAGTTCACTTAAATTAAAAGTAGTTTTTTTAAAGCTTAATAAATGTTGAAATTGGGAGCTTTCAGTTATACTGTAATGTAATGTCATTAATGTTTCATAGAGACATTAGTATCAGTGATACTGGCCTTCATTCATAAAAAGATGCCATTAAAACACATATTTAAAATATACTGTCTTTAAATTGTTTCTACATTAATTTGGAGAGTAACTGAAATTATTACAATATCAAAATATTAAAAACTTAAAATATTAAAAACTTGCGATTAATTACAGAAAAAATTCCCAGCACTAGTAATTACCCAGGGTAACCTGAAGAAACTTTTGGATTTCAAATGTGTTTGACAACAGTAAAAAAAAAAAAAAATTATTTTCAATGTTTAATATGTAATCCTCTTTGTGTGGTCTCCAACCCAGAATCATTTGCCACCAACAGAAGAATCTGCAGAATGAACTTGGCTGACCCTGACCAAACACGCAAGTAAGAGGGTCATAAGGGCAGCAAGGAGCACAAGAAATGTAAAAAAATATTCTCTATGTAAGTACGTTGGTCTGTTGAAAATATTTAAAATGCATTTTTGTGTTAAATTTGGTGATAACAAACCCTATACTTAAGGGGTTGCTACAAGGTAATATGGTTTGAGCATTTTACCAGATGGGATATTATTCAGCTAGCTAAAATGTCAACAGTTTAATTGTAACTAACTTGATCAACATGAATAAGAAATTTTTTTTTTTTATCACTGATGCCCACTATCTAGTGCCTCGTAACTCCCATTCTATGAACTATAAAAAGAAGGACAACCTCAATGCTGAAAAAAAATCGGATGACACTTTTTCGATAGTCCACTTTAGATATTCTACTAAATGATGTACAACAATGCACTAAAAACAGAAAACTTTTCCTTCGTGTTTTTCGCATACAGACGACAACATTGTTAAAAAGATCCACATTCATGTCACTTTGTAAACTAACAATAACATGTTACACGTATGTGCATGACGTCATCGTTTTCACAAATCCGTGTTTTTGTAGTTTACATGGAGACGATGACCGTATCGTTTTCAAAAACTTGCACTTTGAAACCCTTTTTAGTTGAAAATGTAGTAGTGTAAAACTTCCCAGTACTAGGAGATTGTTAGATTAAGGTTCTAGTTAGGGTTAGTAGAATAAGTTGACATGTACTTGCACAGATACTTATAGTCAGGAGAATGTCTGTTGGGGGTCCATCTCAAAAACGTGTTAGATTTTAAGCAGAAAGTCTACTAATACTTGAATGACTGGTAGTTGACATGTAGTTACTTATAATTAACAGTTATAAGTACTTATAGTTACTTAAAATTAATAGAATGTCTAAAGTGGACTATTGAAATAAAGTGTTAAGATTGACCAAACCTTTCACTGAACTGTATCTGACTCAATAGCATTGTGCTAGACTGACGATCTAAGCTGAGAGCTGTATCAGCTTGTTATTCCACTAAGGGTCTAAATTGGTAAAGGCATCAAATAGGTCAGTTGTTCCATTGGGGAAAAGTCTCCATCATTACAGGGTCTCGCAAAGTGCTGGGTAACCACAAAGCTATGCTAAAGCAACTTTTCTCAAATTAACCCATCACAAATGCTCCCTTGACATGTCTGTGCAAGAAACTCAATATCAAAGGGCAAATCATTCCCCCTACACTTTTCTCTAAAGGTCATGTGGCACAGCTGATAATTTGGCAATAATCATGATGTATGGCCGAGGCAGCAAGTCATAAACATAGCAGATTGTTTTATAAACATAGCAGATAATTTTGACATTCTTTTCTTTGTTGAAATTTATGGTACGACTTTTACTGCAAACATATATCCATGACGCACATCTTAGTAACTGTTAGACAATAGAAGACCGTTATCTCAATGCATTATAGACAAAAAGTTTCCAACGTTCAAGGTGAGTCAAATCACGAGTCAAGAAGTGTCGCCCTAACGAGATTTGGAGAGATTTTAGTCGTTCCCTATGACATGGTTTATGTCGCCTATGTCCTTGTTCTTTCTATCACCCTTTGGGTATTGAATCACAGTGTGACACGACATAACAAAATATCTAGCATGCGCCAGAGTACAACACGCATGACGTGACGAACCACCAAGAGGCACAAGATTGATGTCTTCAAAACAAACCAACTGTCCTTACAAGATAATGTTCGTCTTATACTGTTACATTAATAGAGGCCTGCCTTTCCCACTGCTGTTTATCAAGAATTATCTTTTTGGAAAGAACAAGCTACATTTCAAACCCAGACACAGTGAAAAGAAACCAGCAAACTGAATAAGATAACATCTACAACGGCTCCACAAACCACAAGGTTGTGTCAGATGCAATTGGGACATGCAAAAAAAAAAGAAAAAAAAGCTTTTTTTCTTTTTCTTGATACAGTATGTACAGGGAGCCTGGCAGATTGATCTGCCTCTTCATAGTAAATGTTCAATAAAGTGCACACAAGGTGGTACATCTGGCAGATCTAGCACTAGGCTAGTGTTATTAGCCAAGATGCTAACTGTTCAACATTATCCAGAAATTTCAGATCTGAAACACAAGGGGGCAAAAGGGGGACTTCAAATGTGTAATCAACTTTAAACCAATATTTTAAGCAGTAAATCAGCATTGTTCTGCAAGTTTTCCCGTTGGCATTCATCAGTGATCCCAATTAGCATTTGTACTGCTTAAAAAGTGCTTACTATCTTACTATCACCCTCTTGAACATTACCGTTTGACTGATATTAGCCTTCATGTGCATGTAACACGCCAAGAAGTCACACATTTTAGACAAGTATGCCGACAAAGTTTACAGAAGTTATGGTTATCAACACAACTACATTTCCCAAGTCTCCTAATTCAAGTGGGCTGACAACATCTAAAAACAATTACATCTTTTACTTGTTCTTATGTTTGAATAAACTATTAAGCCACTACCCTGATAGCACACGTAAGCAACATCACAGAGATGTCTATTTGATGTGCACGTTTGAAAGATGTGTTAGATTTTAAACAGACATTTAGAAAATGTCTTTAATATGATTTCTAATGAATGTAAAACTGCACATTAAAAGATGTTTATCAGAAGCTCGTACACAACAGATATTCTTGAACACCTTGGACTTGGAGATGTACGTGTGCTATCTGGGATAGCTCTACCCAATATTGTTTTTGTACTGAAGCTGTCAAGGTTATACCTTTTACTGTAAAAACATATATCATGTATGTATGTAGTTAGCATAAATAGATTTAAATTCCTATATAAATATACTTCTTAAATGTGGTTTTATTTATGATTTGTACTACTTGTCAACAATCAATACCAACACCAGCTGATCTAGCCCTACCATAGCTCAAATGAGATGTAAGGAGCCTATTGAATATGGCTGTTTTAAGGGCCATCACAAGATACAAAAACATGAAGCTTCATTCAGAAAGATAACAAAATAGCATATGTGGTGATGCTACTAATGTAGAGATTGTCATGCATTAATTTATTCTTAACACATCCTAATAAATGGGAGAAAAAACTAAAATAAACATGAGCCCTATCTATTATTTTGCTAATAAATCCACTTATTTAAAACTGATGAGTGAGATTTGATGTTGTGTGTCTGAAGCTATCGATCAACAGCCACTGTAATGGTTCATGAAACAAATGAAATGGCAAAGTTAATGTTTTTTTGCTTAATATAGCTTGCTGTCACATAAGTAACTTTACGCAACGTCTTAGTTTATCTACAAAAATTTCTCTATTTAAATTCACATGTAAACCTGGCACTTTCTAAGTGAATGCAAAAGATTTTTCTTCCAGATGCATAATAAAATTGAACACACTATGTGAAATAAATTAAACCATAAGAAAAACAATGGTTATAACGGCACATAAATGCACATCCATGTTGAGTGTATGTGCTAAGATTATCTTAACATGGCATAGAAACTACGACATTTTGTGTACATGACATCTCACACACAAGAAACTATAATACTGGCTTGCAATTGCCAAATTAACACGATTTTATGATTCAAATAAAATAATAAAAATAGTGCATTCGCAAACATGAATTCTGTATTGTAAAATACATACATCAAGAGGTAATGGAAATGCATGTTCCTTCCTGTGTGGAACTGGCCCATATCTAAAATCTGGTCTTGATATGCTTCACAACTGAAATGCTTTATAGCCTGTTACAGCGTTATAATTCACCCGCTACTTTCTCTGATCCTCGCTGCTCATATTGGCCATGAACAAAGAACCGCTGGCTGGCGCAGAGCCTTACGGTTAACCATCAACTCTAAATCAACTCGCATGCAGGACGCCCCCGAGTTGAACACCAACCTGTGAGAGATCAATCAACACTGACGTTTTTCATTAGGCAGGCATAAGCTTGAAGACAATGTCAGCATGTGCCAAACTATTCATCTCTATGGCGAGCGATTAAAAAGGCACAGTTTCTTTATCTTGGCGCCTGCTCAGGCTGTTTAAACAATAGAGTCACTGGACAGGTAAATGCACAGAAAGACCCATGTGGATGAGAACACAACTCTAGAGGATATTACTCTGGGTCTATGTAGAGTCAAAGGACAGATAATTAATAATGATGCGCCTACAGACATCGCTACTGGCTGCTGAAAGGCTACAGGTACTTGCCATGACGACGGACAGCCAATGGTGACTGAAGTTTTCCTCCTGATGATAGACAGTGTGTGGAGTGGGGGAGGGGTTTAGTGGGTAATGATCATCCTTTAAAGACCAGTAACAGAGTCATAATACTGATTATTCATACGTTACCTCATGCAACACAGGAAATGTCACACACAAATCTGGAAAACTGCTGACTCGGATTGTGTATCTAAATGGCTCTATGGCACGCACTACAAAATGTAACAAAAAAAAGATGATTAAAATTGGAAAATGAACACAGTAGCAGTAGCATCATGTTGCTGATTAAGAATGGACTGGCAGTTTTTCCTCTTTTGGCAGTCGCCATGTTCATTTCTGTGGGCTGGACTGTTTGATGGCCGGATTTCTGTTGACATAAGTGGCCCAGTAAGCCAGGTTGAAGATGAAGAAGAGCACTGGAAAGATGATACGAGAGATCTTGTCCACTTTGCTGACGCGATTGTATGACTTTTTTCCACCCTCCGGCACGTATTCGCCATCCATTTTGGGCAGTCGCATCTCTCGGACCTGCTGTGATGGGGTGGATGTGGATGTAGCGCTCTTAGAGATGGTTGTCAATCCGGGATCTTTGGCTACGCCCATGCTGTAGGTGGTTCCCACAATGTTGAAAGTGTTGTTGGTCTTCTTGGAAAAGGAAGCTGACTCTCGCCTCTGTGGAAGTGTCAAAAGGAAAAAAATAAATATTAAAAGAAGCAAAAGAACCTCAGTTATTTTGTGCAAAGTGAAACATTCTAGTACATTTCTAGTACAGCTGTTTCCCTTACTGCTCAAAATATGACCAATTTGAGTAATATGTGTACAATTTATCTACTTATATAATTATTATAATTTTTTATAGGGGAGGGAATCACATTCGGTGCAGTACGAAAATGTATTCATGACACCATATCTGATCTGAAAGGTAAATCAAACATGAAATAAACATTATGTAATGTTGGAAATCAAATGCAACTTAAAATTCAAATCAAATCAATTTGCAATCATGTATAAACAAAAATATTATTACTGATTAAGCCATAATATGGCATACATGGGGAAATGTACTAAGAATAAATTGTGGCTACTTATAATGGTGCCATCTGTGTTGTTTTAGCTCTCATTTTACAAAAGGAATTATGCAAATCTGGTGCACTGGTGCAGACATGTCCACAGAATTTGTGCCGAATGTATTTTACACTTTGCAATTCCCATATCTTACATGGACGATGCAGCAGATTATTATATTTTCAGTGTGTTTGATGCTTGGTTAACCTGTGGTTAGTTAGTCAGGTTTTAACACTCAAAAACTGAAACTGCCATATACTGCTTTTGCTGTCATATTTTTAGTGCTTTTCTTTCCTTCTCTGCTTGTTTGCTATTGCTTTACATAAATTATCAATTTATCAACACCTTCAAGTCAAATTTGGAAGTGCTCATCAAGTTCTCCAATCAGGCAAATAAATGAGTACTGTTATGACTGCAGGCTGATAAAGGAGCCTTTGCAGTTTGCTTTTGACAAGTGTTTTGATTCATTAGCCAAGGTTCTTGTGATTTTTCTCTCTCTCTCTCTCTCTCTCTCTCTCTCTCTCTCTCTCTCTCTCTCTCTCTCTCTCTCTCTCTCTCTCTCTCTCTCTCTCTCTCTCTCTCTCTCTCTCTCTCTAATGCCGGAAAACGGCATTAAACAAGCTCCAACCACATACTGGTGCATGAATTAGAGCAAGCAAAGAGATTCTTAAATTTCTCAATCTTAAACTCAATAAACAGTTGTCACTTTTGTGTGCGATATATGCACTGTATTCACAAAGCACCCACAACCCAGGTTAAACAGGTGCTATCTACACTGTACAACAGTGTGCCATACATATATATTTTAGCTGTATTTTAGGCTTATTATAGATTTATTCACCAATAAAGTCAAAATAACTATTTACCTTGACTTTTTTATATATAGAAATTATACTTTATTCACCAATATAGTCCACATTACTATTTAGCACAGACTTTTTAAAGCATTTGCAACATTACTAAGATAAACATGCGCACATATTCTCTTAGTCAGTCCCTCCCCACCTCCCAAGTTTTTTTTTTTTTTTTTTGTGCAGTGATATTTCAGAGTGGAGATGAGACTCTCCGAGGAGACACGTTGCAGCTTGACTGAGCTAAATGAATGCATGTCCATGTTAAATCACAGAAGCTGTCATATATAGTGTAGCTGTAAAATTACAAAAAGGAAAATAAGCCCTGGAAGCATACAGCACTACACACACACACACACACTGGTGGTCTAGTTGTAGCTTCCAGGTTTCTATAGGGTTATCTAACCAGGCTTCATTCTAGAGTCACAATCATATCACAGCGAGAAACATTGTATGCCAGTAAACGAACAGAGACTCTGTAAGCAGCCTACACAACAAGAAACAAACACAGAAGCTGTCTAGTCTATCCACAAATCTAACTGCAATGCTTCACTACATTTACATTTATGCATTTGGCAGACGCTTTTATCCAAAGCAACTTACATTGCATTCAAGGTACACATTTGACATTTTGTCAGTTCTTGCTCTCCCTGGGAATCGAAATGATCTTGGCATTGCTAGTGTCATGCTCTACTGTTTGAGCTACAGGAAAGCTACATGCATGCTTCCAGGGCACTACATGCATGTATAGCCTACTTGTTCATAATACATATAATGTTGCATTAATGTTGTTCACAAAAGGAGAAATGTTGTGGAATATCTGCTTCATCTGAATTATCCACACGCACACACACATTGGATTTGGCAAGGGTTTAATGCCGGATGTCCTTCCTGGCGCAACCCAGCACTGAGAGCCTGCATGTCTTTGGACTGTGGGGGAAACCGGAGCACCCAGGAGAAAACCCATGCTGACACGGGGAGAACATGCAAATTCCACACAGAAAGAACTCCTGGCTCAGCCGGGGCTCAAACCTTGGACCTTTTTGCTGTGAGGTGACAGTGCTACCCACTGAGCCACCATGCTGCCCATCATAAGACTTCAGAATACTTCATATTCAAAAGTCATATGTGTCACAATCTGTTTTGAGCACTCTTGTCTGGTCATTTGCCTCAGCTGTTTTTTTTATGGGTGCGTCACAATCAGTTCTCGAGCTTGTGAATAAGTAAATTGTGCACACAAATTCAGACATTGGTAAGTACAGTAAAGGATGCTATGCGCTTCAAAACTTCTGTTGAGGGAACATAGTGAGCATCGATGCAACCTTTTTTTTTTTACAGTGCATTGTGGGACTTTTTAGAGAGCTAATGTTTCAGTGCACTGGAAGGATTCTGCAATTGAGACAGCCCTTAAAATGGCCGACTCTGTGATCAGTGCCCTGACTACTGAACTGGTGCTGCGTTCCACTCCAGTTTTAGACACGTACTTGCGAACTTCCCTAAGCACTTCCCCTCGGGGGAATCCCCGCTGCCATTTTGAAGTGCGTTCCACTTCGTGAAGTGGACATGGGAAGTTTATATGGACAGACCCTTGCTCCCTCGATTTTGACTGAGGGAGCGAGTCTACTTCATATGTTCACTTCAGGCAGCTTCATATACCACAATGCAACACGATTGTGACGCCACGCATATCGCGTTTAATTTACCCCCACCACAAACAACTCTATGATATTTGTATTATTTTTAAAAACATTTAAAACAACCCAAATACACATATATACATATAGAATGCTGCATTAAACAATTTTGTAAAGGAAAACAATTAATAATAAATCAACTCCATAGTGGATTCGAAGTGATCAAGGGCTTAGGTCATTCCAGTTCAGTCCATTGAAAATGTTCCTCCAGTAGTGGGCACTCATGCAACGTAAGCAATGACGCACATCCGAGTGAACGAGACGGAGGGAAGTTAACAAGTGAAGGGCCTTATAAAAATAAACTGGAACGCAGCATAGGAAGCTGGTTGAGCACCCTATAGTCTATAGTTCCTGTATTTAGTTCCTTTTTCCCTGAATTTTCTTAGTCACCAATTTGTCACCAAGGTCACTGATTATGTTGAGCACCTGCTACTTGTTATGTTCCTCATTATCATGTGTATACAGTCACTCAGTTTATTCAGTCCTGTGTTGTTGTAATTGTTGATGGCTGCATCTGATATTGCTTACTTCCCTTCTATATAGTAGCAGGGCCTGAAATTAACTTTTTTGACCACCAGCCACTGTGGCAGGTGGATTTAAAAATCCCCCTGCCACAGTGACTTTTTACCAGACACTTTTTTTTCCCTCCTCGACATTAAGCTTGTTCACGTGCTTGTCCGGATTTTTTTGTGTGTGTGTTGTAAATATAATTTATTCTGAAGAAATATTCTCAACAGTGTTCAGTCAGCTTTGACATATTTAAATCTGCATATCTTTGATATTTTTACCTTTTATAAAGGGCATTTTTCCCCATTATCTTATATTATAGATAAAAAATATAGGCTATGCTTCAGCTTTCAGTTTATATTCTTAAATTTGATCTATAAATTAAATTAGAATAATAAGACATCTATGGCTGTTACCAATCAAATTAAATAATTTACACTGAAAAGTTACAACTGCATTACAAAATGTTATGAGATTCTTTTAAATATTTTTGAATATACAAATAAGAAATGTTGGAAAGAATGTTTAAAGGTCCTGTTCTTCGTGATCCCATTTTTCAAACTTTAGTTAGTGTGTAATGTTGCTGTTAGAGCATTTATAATACCTGTAAAATTATAAAGCTCAAAGTTCAATGCCAAGCGAGATATTTTATTTAACAGAAGTTCCCTTTCAAAGCCTACAGCGAACGGCTGGTTAGGACTACATCCTGGTATTTCCTGCTTTAATTACGTCTGTAGAGCAGTATGTCGACTAACCTCCGCCCACAAGAACACGCGAAAAAGGGGGCGTGGTCTTGTTGCTCCCGCGTGGAGAATAGGAAGTGTTGCGTTCGGTTGCGTTCGTATAGTTTGTTTGTTGCCATGTCGTCGAGACGCTGTTATTTTCATCCCGGAGTCAAGTCACCTTTGTTTGGCTTTCCCAGGGACGCTGTACTTAGAGATCATTGAGCGCATGCATCCCCGTTATGGTAAGAGGCGTGACCTTTCCGGTAACGTGCGCTCTGCGTGCCCTAAGCTGCTGTCGAATCACAACACGGGAACCGCTGGCACAATCAGAACTCGTTACGTATTTCTGAAGGAGGGACTTCATAGAACAGGGAAATCTTTCAAGCCGTTTTGAGGACAGTGAAAACAGCAGTATACAGATAAGTAAATTGTGTGAAAAATACTGTGTTTTTTTACACGCGAAACATGAACACATGTTATATTGCACACTGTAAACACAATCAAAGCTTCAAAAAAACACGAAAAACGGGACCTTTAAACATGAAGGTAAACCACCAGTAGGTGGCAGCAGGTGATCGTTTTAATGAGTGAGTCATTGAGTCGATTCGTTCAAACGGCTGATTCATTCAAGAATGAGTCAGTCGTTTATGAAGACTTCATTGAATCTTTGATACAAGCGATTCATTCGAAGCGCTGAATCATTCAGTCACATTGATTTCTCCTCGAGAGGCTGCGCGAGCGTCAACAGCGCAACATTGTTACCATCAGTTTATTATACATTAGGCTATAAATTATTATACACTATCGATCGCCACTTACACTAAATTAATATTATCAATCAATCATTCTTGCATTTTGTTGATTCCCTAGTTATTTGTTATTGATGTTTTAATCTGTCTAGTAAAATTCTCTTGCACCTTCAAAAATCCACTTGTCCCACAAACATTGTTCTTTAACTTGTAAGAATACACATTTAAGTGCTGTCAAGTTATTAACAAAATCAATATAAGTAGGTAATAATAACTCTTACAATTTACATTTTTTATAATCTTTTTATTCATTGATGTCCCGACTCCCGTGTCACAGACAGTCATTCAAGATTCAAGATTCAAGAGTTTTATTTGTCACATACACAGTTATATACACAATATACAACTGGCAGTGAAATGTAAACAGGTCCGCTCCATGGACAGTGCAAATAACAGTTACAAGAAATTAAATAGAAATAGAATAAAGTTAGAATAAAAAGTATTAACATAAGTAGAATTATAAATAAATCAAGTAAAAGATAAAAATAGGAAATAAGATAAAAATAAAAATATAAAAAATATGTGGATGATAAGTGAGATAAACTGTAGACTTAAAAATAAGTGGTTAACATAAAATATATAATATGTATATATAAAGAAGTATAATGTGCAAGGTTTATTACAGGTTGTTACGCAGTAACAATAGGGACGTAAAGTAAAGTGCAGTGCAATTGCAGTATGTGGATGTTAATGTTGAAAGACCGTATGTTTATGCGTGTGCGGGGGTGAAGTGAGTCACGTGACTGAGTTCAGGAGTCTGATGGCCTGGGGGAAGAAACTCCTCCTGAGTCTTTCAGTCTTTGCCATCAGGCTACGGAAGCGCTTACCAGATGGCAGCAGGGTGAAGTGAGAGTTTGCAGGGTGATTAATGTCTCTGATGATTTTAGTAGCTCTACCTCTGCAGCGTTTGGTGTAGATGTCCTGCAGAGACGGGAGAGCTGAGCCTGAGATGCGCTCGGATAAGCGCACCACTCTTTGCAGGGCTTTGCAGTCGTGACTGGTGCTGTTCCCGTACCACGCTGTGATGCACTGAGTCAGGACACTTTCTATCGCCCCTCGATAGAAAGTTTTCAGGATGGCTGGTGAAACCCTGAATTTCCTCAGCTGGCGCAGGTGGTACAGTCTTTGCCTGGCTTTTTTCACCTGTGTCTGGATGTGTGTAGTCCAGGTCAGATCCTCGGAGATGTTCACACCCAGGTATTTGAAGCTGCTCACTCTCTCTACCGGTGTCCCGCTGATCATGAGAGGGGAGTATGACCGATGCTGTCTCTTCCTGAAGTCCACAATCAGTTCTTTGGTCTTGTTAACATTCAGAGAGAGACAGTTGTCCTGGCACCATGATGTCAGTTGCTCCACTTCGTCCAAGTATGCCGTCTCATTGTTGTTGGAGATGAGACCCAGGACAACAGTATCATCAGCAAACTTGACGATGGAGGTGGAGCTGTGTGTGGACAAACAGTCATGGGTGTAGAGAGAGTAGAGCAGGGGACTCAGCACACAGCCCTGTGGAGCTCCAACACTCAGGGTGATGGAGGTGGAGGTGAACGGGCCTACTCTCACCGCCTGGGGTCTGCCAGTGAGGAAATCTTCAATCCAGAGGCAGAGAGAAGAATTCAGGCCTAGATCCAGGAGTTTGTGTGTTAGCTTAATGGGAACTATGGTGTTAAAGGCTGAGCTATAGTCAATAAATAGCAGCCTGACATAGTTCCCACTTTTGCTGTCGATGTGAGTGAGGCAGGAGTGAAGGACGTGAGAAATGGCATCTTCAGTCGATCTATTGGGACGATAGGCAAACTGAAGAGGGTCCAAAGTGTCAGGAATGGAGGAGCAAATGTTGTTTTTAATGAGTCTCTCAAAGACCTTCATGACTAAAGATGTGAGAGCCACTGGACGATAGTCATTTAGGCAAGAGGGTTTACTGATCTTAGGTACAGGGATGATGGAGGATCGTTTGAAGGAGGTGGGGACAACAGATGTAGCAAGGGACTCGTTGAATATGGATGTAAAGAGCCCTGCGAGCTGATCAGCACAGGACCGCAGAACACGACCTGAAATACCATCCGGCCCAGCAGCTTTCCTGACATCCACACGTTTGAGTGCCCTCCGAACCTCGTCCTCCGAGACAGAGATCACGTGACCGTTGCTGCTCTGAGGGACTCTCTCTGACGCGTCACTCGCCGGAGTCGCGCTGCCGCGATTACCATCAAAGCGAGCGTAGAAAGAGTTTAACTCGTTCACCAGTAACGGATCAGCTCTCACCTCTGCAGAGGATTTAGTTCCAAAAGCACAGATGGTCCTCAGTCCCTGCCACATCCGCCGGGAGTCGTTGAGTTGGAAATGAGATTCCACTCTGTCTTTATAGCGGAGTTTTGCGGCTTTAACGGCGCGCCGGAGAGCGTAACATGAAGCTTTGTACTCCCTCATATCCCCCGTTAGGAGACCGGCATTGTAAGCGGTGGTGCGCGAGTTTACTGCAGTGCGAATTGAACTGTCCACCCACGGTTTCTGATTAGGGAAGGACGTTATAGTTATTGTTTGTGTGGCTTGCTCTGTCAGTGTGTTAATAAAGCAGAGCGCCACTTCTGTGAACTCGCTGACGTCTTCAGAACTCGCGCGGAACATGTCCCAGTCGACGTCATCAAGAGCTGCCTGTAGCGTGATCTCTGAATGGGATGACCAGCGTTTGACTTCCCTCCTCACCGGGGGCTCTTGAACGAGCCTTTGTTTATATTCCGGTGTGAGGAAAATGGCGGCATGGTCCGATTTGCCAAAAGCTGGCTGTGAACGAGCTTTGTAGGCGTTCTTAAACGGAGAGTAGCAATGATCCAGTGTGTTTGCTCCTCGTGTGGGACAGGAGACATGCTGGTGAAAGTTTGGCAATACTTTCTTAAGGTTTGCTTTGTTAAAATCACCCGCGACGATGAAAGCAGCGTCGGGGTGTTTGTTTATGAAGCCGCTGGTCACATCATGGAGGGCAGATAAAGCCAGCCCCGTGTCTGCTTGTGGTGGAATATAAACGGCAGTGCAGATGACCGAGGAAAACTCCCTCGGCAGGTAGAAAGGCCGGCACATGAGAGTTAAATGTTCCAAGTGAGGCGAGCAGGATCGCGAAAGAATGGAGATGTTCCTTGGATCGCACCATTTCTTGTTTATCATGAAACACACTCCACCGCCTTTAGATTTCCCGGCCTCGGCTGTTCTGTCCATCCGAAAAACAGAGAAGTTCTCGGACGGCGTCACGGCTGTATCCGGGACCGCTGGCGTGAGCCATGTTTCGGACAGACAATAGATGTTGCAGTCTCTCATGTCCCGTTGAAAACTTATCCTGGCTCTAAGATCGTCCATCTTATTCTCCAAGGATTGGACATTTGCGAGCAAAATGCTCGGGAGAGGAGGACTGAATGCTCTTTTTCTCAGTCTGTTGCGGATCCCAGCGCGTTTCCCGCGGTGTTTTTTGAATCTTCGCCGTCGACTCGAGTGGCCATTGTTCAACTCGGCGTCCCGGCGAATCTCAGATGGAAGATTGGAGAAAGTGTCCTGAAACAGGTCAGTGTAGCGGTAACCAATTTCCAGAAGTGTTTTGCTGTCGTAACAGATCAAAGCAGATGATCCGTTGGAAAAAATAGAGAGTAAAAGAGAGTAGAATAATAAATAAAAGCAAAGTCTTAGCGGAGCGACCTGAACGGCGACCGAGCACGGCGGCGCCATCTTTGAATCATACTGACTGCTGCTAATCTGAGTCCACAGATAGCCCTACCGCAGCTCGTATGTTGTGAACACATCACACGCGGCTGTGTTGGTGGCTGATTTAGTCACGTTCAGGAACGGTTAAACAGAACTAAATTCATATTATTATTACTGGTAAAGTTGCCGCGTACCAGACATTTTCTCACCGTGTCCCAACTCCCAACATGCACACGACGCACACACATCTGTGTAACTTTCGTTGTACTGTAGCCTACGTCAGCGTTGCATTATTATCTCGTCCCATCTCACCAACACAACAGTTTAATACTTGCACATCCAAACGTAGTCAGAGAAGGGCCTCATCTTCTTTCTGATCGCATGAACGTAGTCGCATCCTCTCAAACTGCCCAATGAATTACTCAATTCTCATTGGCTACCTGCCACCGTGGCAGGTAGATTGACAGTGTTACCACCCATTTGCAAAATTCACCCGCATTTGGCACGTGGTCGGGTGTTAATTTCAGGCACTGTATAGTAGCCAAAAAAAAGTATGTGACAAAAGAAGAATGTTCACAGTACTCATAAAAGAGTAGGTGAAAAGTACACGGATGTAGTAATAGGAGAAACAAAGCTTGTCAAAGCTTCAAATCAATTAAACGAACTGCTTTGCAAAATGATTCACTGTTCGAAGTGTTTGAAACGCCATACGCTGGTGACCCCTTGCTGGTCAGAACAGTGTAAATGTAAAAAACAAAAAACAACAACAGCCCAAACACGCATAAAAACTCCTTTTACAATCCCATTGCAAATGTTTTATTGAAAGTAAAGCACATCAAATGCAATTAATTAATCATCTAATAAGATTAAATATCAAGTGTCTGTATGATATGTGTTCTTTTATCAATTTTCAGGGCTTGTTTTGTTTGTTCCATGGATGATTGCTCAGCTAAACAAGCAAATAAGAGACTATTAAAGGGGTGATGAATTGAGAAATCAACTTTCCCTTGAGCCTTTGATATATAAAAGTTCATCGTGATATAAGAATATCCTGTAAATTACAGAGCTTAAAACTTCCTTGTTAGTCAAAGAAAAGCTTTTATTGACACGAGGCCCAGAAAACGCTCCATCTCAGAATATGTCAACCCTTGACGTCATCGTATGCTGAAACGCCGCCTCGACAGATAAATATGTACGCCTGCTTCTGTTGCCACGCCCACCGACTCGTGGAGCTAAACGGAACGCGCTACCGAGCATTAAACATTCCGAAGATAGCAAGATATTGCACTGTGCCTGGTTGTGGAAGAAAACAGTCACTGCATAAGCTTCCTTTGGATTCTAATATTGGAAATGTGTGGTTGAACTTTATTTTTAATGAATATCCAGCTTATGTGGGGAAGACATTGTACGTATGTTCATTTCAACGGATTCGTTTGTAAAGAAGAGACTGGATTTACAGACAGGATGAGATTACATGAACGAATGAAGCCACACATTAATGTGAGTAAAACATGTTTTTATATGTGATAGTATTGCATTGTTACAGATCAAATACAATGTTACATTGTGTTGCCTACATGTCTAACTAAACATAACTTACCATTGTCACAGGGAGGGCCAAGTAATATAAAATAACATTCATATTAATTCCAGGTGGATGAGAGATAAATCATTGTGTTTGTTTGATAAAGACATTTTTGCGAGCCCTGAAGGACGAATCATTCCGGTTGCCGTTTCCAAATATTAACCAACTGCAGAACCGCAGAACCCATATATGTCACTCACAACAGTCTGAGGACAACAGCGCCACGCCACAGTCTCAAGCCGGAAGTGGGCGTAGTAGCAGCCTCAGATCGGAAGTGGGCGGAGTTAACGAAAACTAAATAATCGGCATGGCGGGAGAAGAGAACACGGTAAACAGTTGTTTTTGTGTTGTGGTTTTAATCTATCAAGTTTATTTGTGTTGTGTATTTGATCCATCGTTGTTGTTTTAACACTTTATACAGCACGTGGCTCTAATCTTTTTTTAAACGAGCTTTACAATGTCTCACGCATCTTTTATGGTCTTGCTTTAAGTTACATATTCATTGTTTATGATTTTACTTTGTTGTTGGCGCTGTATTTTTTATTTAATTACCTTTTCTGATACTGACCAATGTGTTTTATGTGGATTTTTTTCTAATTTATAGAGGCATATTACGATTTGGAGAGGCTCAGCTTTACTTCATTTTCATCAATGCAAGACATTCTGCAACAGTTTTCACTGCCCAGTGTTTTTAAACTGAGCAGATGGCACTAGTTGAATGCACACCTTCAAATTCACTTCAAAATGCAGCTGTCCATGAAGGTATGAATGTTTTGAGTTATTTGTTTATATACAGTGGCAAGAAATAGTATTTATTTGTTATACCTTTGGAATTAGTTCGTTTTCTGCATGATTTGGTCAAAAATGTCATCTCATCTTCAAAGTTTCAAGTATATATATTTATATATATAAGCACAATGCAAAGCTTGAGCATGTATGTAAACATATTGTGTGCAGTGTTTATTATTTATATAGAATGCCGAGTGTTTCATTGACTGTCCAAGGAACGTAAATATAAAAGTGTGAAATTGTCAGCATCCTGCCTCTTGTTGTTTGTCTCCGGGCCTCTAGAGTTCCCCTGTTTTCCCCTCTGCCTTAGTTCTTCCTCGTGTGTCCTTGTTAACGTTATCCAGGTCACCTGTGCCTTGATTCCCCTATTTTTAGAGTAATTAGCTGTGTTTTTTCACTTGTTCCTCACTCAATTTTTGAGTCTTGGCTAAGCGTGTCCCCCCTGTGTCCCCACTGAGTCCTTCCAAGCTGTCTCAAGTAAGGTGTTCTTAGTTATTGGTGTTCTCTGGTTTTGTTTTTTCTCCCCACGTGGAGTTTTTATTTTCTCCTGTGATTCTTTGCAGTATCACTATTTTTATTAATACCTCAGTCTGAGAAGAACTTTTGTTGGATTTTTTTGTGACTTGCAAAGTTCCTTTTTTTATTATTAATAAATCTCCCTCGTCTCTCTCCTTCAATCAGAGCCTCTCCTGTGATGCATCATATAGAGGAAGCGCCTTACAGGCTTGGTGAGCTGTCAATCATTGCGCCCATGGTTTTCGTCGGATAAAGGCACTCGGTGCCTAGCCAATGCCTTTCCGACAAAGGTTTGATTGATGGACTTAGTAACCAATCAAAAGGCATTATCTTGCGCAGTTTATGTAAGTAGGATTTGGTGAATACTACTAGTGCTAGCTTACTGCTTAGGCTTTCATAACACCGGCACGCTGTCTGCACACTGTCTATGGCGCCTGCCAGTGATTAGGGCAGGAACTGCAGTGGAGCGCGCAGACTCTGACTGACACTTCTTATCAGCTAAATTAGTTTTTTAACACTATGTAATCTCTGTAAATAGTTGCTTTAGTTTTTCAGTAACTGTTTATCCATTATAATTAGCAGTTTATTGCAGTTTATACGCCTAGACTTTTCTTGACATAAAAGCTTACAGAAGCTACATTACTGAGAGAATCATCCTCATATTTGAATCATGACATGATTAGACATTCAGTTTTATATTTGTTATTTTCAGGCTCTTAACATTAAATTATATTTTTTTCCCTAAGTGAAAAAAAAACAAAACGTGAGTCACTTACATGTATATTTACATGTATATTACTCTGTTTCCATATTACTTTGAGTTATTATGACTCTTGGGTAGCAACATTTCAAGTGTCTAGTTTAAAATAAGACCAGATTTATGAATATAGACCATAGGGTTTAAGAGCTGCAGACATTTTCATTTGGGTATATCGTTTTCAAAGAATTCTCAAAAATAGGGGTGCAGGTTAAGAGGTTAAATAAATAAATGTTCAAATGCTCAATCTTTGTTTTCATTTTTAGTGTTTTAAGCTTTATGTCTTTTTACTTTAAAAATCCTTAACAAAACGTTGCAATGGGGTTATTTATATTTATTTTAACTTACATTTTATATATTAACTTACATTTATATATATATATATATATATATTCAATGTGTAATGTGTGTATTTTTATGATAAATGAAAAATAGCGCTTCAACCCGTGCACGCGCTCATGAAGCTTAAGGAGTTAACTATGTACTTTTAATGAAAAGTGAGTATATCTTTCTATCTATCTATATCTTTCTTCAATTAGAACGTATTAATAAAATACTTGACATTATTAACATGGTTTTAAACTTGGGTTTGAAACGCTCCAAATGGAGCAATGTATACGAAGATAAATCAGCTCCGCCCATTTCCGGCATGAGACCATGGTGTGGCACTGTTGTCCTCAGACTATTGTGAGTGACGTATATGGGTTCTGTGGTTCTGCAGTTAGACCTATCTCACTGTTTCCCTGTACGCTATCAAAACAATGCCTCATGCGTACTCATGGGGGAGCCGAAGCTCATTAAATATGCAAAGCTTATGCAATCATAGCCGTGGGCGTTTACTTCCAAGTCTTCAGTGCGGCACGCCCATTAAAACCGAGCATATCTTGAGAGAGGCTCAAAACCGGGCAGAAAATAGCCTGTTACATATTCATTATGATGTTTTTGAGTGTAAAAACCACGCGGACATCACAAATAGACCTCAGACAACAGTATATATTTTTTTTTAAAAAGCCAGTTCATGACACCTTTAACTACTTATAGTCCTTAATACGAATGTCTAATTAAAATGTCTACAAATGTATAAAGCTGATCAGAGATCAGGTAAAACCCATAGACACTTGTTTAATAGTTCACAGCTGGGGGGCGATCTCAGTGAATCCACATGATTAATGGGTTCACAGAGATGACAGAGATTCCCAGCAGGAATTTCGAAACATTTCAAAACAGTTATGTCGCAACGATGCCTTGTTTACTGGAATCACATGACTTTGGCAGTTTGATACATGCTCCGAACCACAGATTCGAAACAAAGATTCGTTAAGGTTTCGAAGATTCATGAAGCTGTGTATCGAAAACGGTCATCACTACCCGGATGACTTACTACTTCCTGAGAGATTCTGAAGTGTGCATACAGTGCATCCGGAAATTATTCACACCAGTTCACTTTTTCCACATTTTGTTATGTTAAAGCCTTATTCCAAAATTGATTAAATTCATAATTTTTTTCCTCAATTCTACAAACAATACCCCATAATGACAACGTGAAAAAGTTTGTTTGAAATCTTTGCAAGTTTATTGAAAATAAAAAGTGCAAAATAACCCACATGTACATAGGTATTCACAGCCTTTGCTCGATACTTTGTTGAAGCACCTTTGGCACCAATTACAGCCTCAAGTATTTTTGAGTATGACGCCACCTGATGCTGCTTTCTTTTTTTTCAATTGACAAAGTAAGCTGCACCAGATTCCTTTGCTCCCTTTACCTGCCCATTTTGCCCAGCCATGACAATATGGACTAATTTACCAGAGCTCATTCACTGGAAAAGAACATTGTAATATAAAGAACATTCTGATATATAATAAATATCTAATTTTGTTTTCCAAAATTAAGGAGCTAAAATAAAAGATGTGTGGGTGTGTAAATGACAAGAATCTGGCAAGAATCAGGTAATAAGCAGATTTATGAAGGAAATTAGTATCTTTGAAACCAGCCATAAGTCTGGTTAGAAAATAAGAATCTCTAAATGTGTCATTGAGTTACACTGAGGATTTTGCTGCAGTAAATCACATAGAAGAATTTGATGTAATGCTATGAGATGCTATAATCCTCATTCATTACATAATAACTATGTGCAAACATTTGAATTTTTAGTTAGGCCTCTGATGATCTGTTCAGAAAAGCTGGAACTGTACAGGATAACAGGAGTGTAATCCTCTGTGGAAAAGAGATCATCTATAATTTAATACGCAGAGTCAGCTTTACAGGACATGAGTGATTTGGATAAAATAGGTTGCCAAATAAGCTTGTTTGACAGTTATCAGAATAAACTAGATTAAAGTGGTGCTTACCCGGACAAAACTCACTGGCAAAGTGCTATGCAGTTGCTAAGCTATTTTTAGAGCATTAATGTGTTCTTATGGGGTTGCTAAGGTATTCTGGTTGTTTACTACACCGCTGAGATGATATTTTGATCACTACACATAGCTCAGGTCAATCTTATACCTTTTAAAAATCTATACAATAATATACTTATTTATATTTAATGTCTATATCAGGTTTATTTTAACTTTTAAAAGTTTCCTTAGACCAATATTTATTGTAAAAGGCAATATACAAATACATTTTAACTACAATTGTTTTGATTTAGTAATAATATTTTCTAGATAATATTTTACTTTTTATTAGTAAAACAGTAGCCTGACAAGCCAGACCCACATCACCATTGGCAGGGCTCAATCCTAGGGGCGGGATAAACGGTTGTCTTTCAAATTCCCTCTGCACGCAATAGGATAGCGCTACAACCAACCAGAGCAATGAAGAAGGTGAAGCGGAGCCAGTTGATAGATTAAACTTTTGCCATATCCGGTCTGCAAAACTCAGAACACATCTTCCTTTTTTAAGAATAAACTTCAGTGCCATTCTTTGTTCTTTTCTCAAAGAAAAGCTTGACTCCAAGTCTTCCAGAGTCGCGGCCAAAGCCGATTCGAAAGACCGCTGTTCGCCAGGTTTTTTTTTTTCAAGTAGCACGTGGAACATCCGCAACTCTGCCATCATTATGTTAAGCCCGCCCACCGACTCTATACACGAAGTGATTGGCCTGACTAAAGTTTGGTTTCCCCAGCTCGCAAGCCAATGGAGATGCCCTGCCTACAAATTATATTTGCTGCCGCTAGGGTGCGTCTAGATTTCTAGGCTAGTAAAACAGTGCAATACACACTAAAACAAATTTTGTTTTGTTTGTAGTCAAAATTAGAAAAATAATGTCATTAATAATTCACACTATTGCTCACACTGTAAAAAAGAAAAGAAAAACGTAAAGTAAAATTAAAGAGTAAAGTAAAATATCCTAATTAAAAAGAAGTGCAAATTATACAAATGAATTACAATATCCCTAACTCTACCTCCAACTCACTTTGCAGAACACAATCCTTCTCCCTATCCATTTTTCTCTCTTTTGCTGCAAATCAGCACACAGACAATTTGGATCGCAAGCTTCTTGCTAGCTATTATTTTTAATAACAATAACAATTCCAGTTTTACTAGATAAGACCCTAATGCGCAGAGCCTCTGAAGCCCTTCGAAGCGCTTTGAAACTGATTTGGACTTTCAACATTTTGGTTGTTATGGAAGTCAAAGGTGTGGAGAAAAATCCTGGAATGTTTTCCTCAAAAAACGTATTTTCTTTTTGACTGAAGAAAGAAAGACATGAACATCTTGGATGAGATGGGGGTGAGTAAAATATTAGGAAATTTTAATTTTGAAGTGAACTAATCCTTTAAGGCTGCATCCATTTAATAATTGTAATAAATAAATAATTGACTCTCTATGTTATTATTGCATCCTGTTAATGAACAGCAATACTGGGGTGCAAATAGTATGTATCTGTAAAAATAAAGTATAAATAGCATCTAATTACTATTTACACATATTGCAAAGAACTGCTACTTTTACATGGTGTAAATAGAATATATCACTATTTTCACTTAGTGTAAATAGCATCTATCACTATTTGCACAGTGTAAATAGCAATTATCGCTAAGAAAATATGCAATTTTAATTTAGTGTAAATAGCCGCTGCCTAAAAAAAATACTGGCAGCAACAGCCCAGCAGGCACAGTATGTCAATGTGTAACCACCCACAATTTGGTTAATATGTTTTTTGATGTAATGCCACTACTATGCACTAGGGGGCTCTAGGTAGCATTCTCCCTGATATATAGCCAGGTATAGGAGGAGAAGAAGTCAGGGTTGTTTGGTGAAGGGGAAGCATGGGCTGTGTTCGAAATCGCCCCCTATACCCTTAAATAGGGCACTATTTGAGTGAACATCCATTTGTAGTGGTGTCCGAAAACAATAGTGGACGTTTTTGAGTCAACTCATTCAATCCCACAATACACCGCAATAACGAGTGTACAGTAGATGTACGCGCTGGAGAATATACTTGTTCAATGCCCGATCGGCGTATGACAGCAAAGTCCCGCGAGAGCGATTCGAGAGCAAACGAGAAACGACTCCTACTGCTTTTGAATCGCTCTCACTCTCAACCAGACGGTGTACTCTCAACGCACTGTGAGAGTCGCGCCCTGAATGAATTACCTTACCGCTGTCCGATTCGCCCTATGTACCCTCATTCTCCATTATCTACTCCACTACTCCAAAAACGAGCCAACAAGCTTAAAGTTAACCCTATAGCTCTTTACTTGTGTGGCACTCAACCTACTTGGAAAGGGTAATGAATAATAAAGTAACTAATAAGCATTTAATTAAAAAAATAAAGACTTAATATTTGTATTTACAAATTGTATAGTATAATATATATATATATATATATATAGTATAGTATATATTTCATATTATATAGTAGGCTACTATTTATACTATATTGTATGGGCGTCAGAAGCAAAAAATGTGGGTGGGTCCTTTAACAGAAACATTTTACTGGAGTAGATGCAATTTACAATAAATATATTTAAATATATTCGCTTGTTTAAACGTCTGGTTGAGGCAGACAAAACTACAGAAAACTCAATCTTCATCTGCAGCAATAGTGTAGGGGTAAGACGCATGGCATCAAGATTTGACGCAAATTGATCAGAGGTTTGAATCCGCCTTTTGCCAAACTCGCTCTGATCCTTTTTCCCATCACATATCAGATCGGAAAGGCATTTATTTTCAATGAAAATGAAGAAAATATTAGAAAAGTGTAATAATCAGTGTTTATCAGGGTATGTAAACAGACGTGCTCAATTAAAGACGATAAAAGGGAGTGGGTCCAATATCATTGGTCTTAAAAAGTGTGGGTCGATGCCATCTCCTGGCGAAACGCGGGAATCCATTCAATGCACTGCGTGACTCTCACAGTGCATTATGGGTATTCTCTAGCTGTTGAGCATACATCGGTTGTAAACTCGTTATTGTGGTGCATTGTGGGATTAAATGAGTGCACTTAATAACGACCACTATGGTTTCGGACACCACTAAATGGCTGTTCCCTCAAATAGTGCCCACAGCTGAATCAATCATACATCCATCTTCCGAACCGCACTGGTCCAGCGCAATATCATGCATGCAGGTATAAATGATCCGTTTTAAAATTATTAGTATATTGTTTGATTAAGGTTACATGCTAGTTTCTGTGGCAGAGTTCAAGATAAATCTTTTCATTATTACTGGAAACAGCAAGCACAAACTGCAAAAACGGCAGCCTTTCCGGCGAACTTAGTGTCCGAAATCACTCACTCGTTTTCGAAGTGGACTATATCAGTGGACTAATGTAGGGAATAGTGAATGAGGTTATAGGGGGCGATTTCGAACACAGACATGGTTTTTCTCCCATGGTTCACACAAACGGCTCAGAGTCCAGGGGGGTATTCCAGAAAGCAGGTTATGTGGCATACCCGGGTATGTTTAAGAGTAAGTAAGCGGATAACCTCAGCTTTCGGTTCCAAAAACGGAGGTAACTTACAGGGTAGCCATAGCAACTCACTCTCTGAACATAACCTGCTCCGGAGCAGGTTATGTTCCAGGGTCAGTTTGCTTAATAGGTTTTCAGATGTGTGTAATATAATTAATATAGTTAAATTAATATAACTAAATGTCTTATATAGTTACAGTTACAATATACACTATTATATATTAATTCTAAAGCACTATAATAACAAGGTAATGTTTAAATGTTAATTTAATTCAAATATATTTATTTATTTAATTTACATCTCACACATGGATCTGCATTAAATTAATTAGCATCAAACAAACCATATAATCCTTATTCTTGGTAAATAAAGATTACGTTTTTAAAGAAGATATTGAAAAAATGATTTTACAACCACCAAATACCACAACCACCAGATGTGCACAAAGTAGGTTATGTAAATTGGCATTAAACAAAAGAAAAAGAGGAAGTAGAATGGTGTGCTCTTTCTTAGCATCTGTTTCCATGGTGAATCATCGATTCGTCGCTCTGTTGATGATGTCTTGTCTGTTCATACTCTGAGTTGTCTGAACTTACCCACGGATGCGTTTTTGGAACCAGTATACTTCGAGTAAGCAAGGTTTGGGTTAATCAACCGTGAGTTCAAGGTATATATGGCGGTAGGTTAACCTTGCTTTCTGGAATACCCCCCTGATTGAGAAACTTTGTTTTCAAGCTTAATCAAGTGTTTATTTTTGTCTTGTTTATGTTAAGGGTAGTTATTTCTGGGTAAGCTGTATTTTGTTTAGTTTTTTTCATTTATGGATGCTGTTTAGTTTATAGTGATAA
Organism: Gobio gobio; assembly: GCF_949357685.1. Classification (NCBI taxonomy): domain Eukaryota; kingdom Metazoa; phylum Chordata; class Actinopteri; order Cypriniformes; family Gobionidae; genus Gobio; species Gobio gobio. The sequence goes on along the minus strand of NC_137107.1, from coordinate 13,642,932 downwards.
TTTGTATGTTTTGTATGTAGAAGGACTCTTTATACATCATCTTTTTTTCATCATGGTGATTTTATGCTGATGTTTCAATGAACATGAAAGTTCTGTAGCCTGAGGACAGTGGTATCAAGGACGGACTTAATTTCAGTGTTGGGATTCTATTTGGATTACCTGTTGCGTTTTATCACCTCATTCAATGGACATTTCTTCGACTAATCTTCCTTGATGCCAATCTGACTTTCTGGTACAACTGACTTTAACCTTCAACCTTCGTAGTTTGTTCTACGGACAAAAAGTAAATGATTGGTTAAGGTTTTTCCCTTTCAGCTTCATAGCCAAACAACCATGACAGAATGGCATTTGTGTGACTCTTTCTGGGGTTATTGTAATAATAATTTGTATGAACAATTTCAATCTGGTTTTCGTCCTCACCATAGCACTGAGACTGCTCTTGTCAGAATAACCAATGATCTGCTGCTGGCAGCTGACTCTGGGCTTTTAACCATACTTGTCCTTCTTGACTTGAGTGCTGCATTTGACACTGTTTCACATAAGATTCTTCTCGACAGGTTAGCTTCAATTGAGATTGCTGGCACTGCTCTTTCTTGGTTTAGGTCGTATCTTTCTGGATGCACTCAGCATGTTAAATTAAAAAGTTTTAAATCAAGAACATCTGCAGTCACCACTGGTGTTCCACAGGGTTCTGTCTTGGGCCCACTTCTTTTCATTATTTATATGCTTCCCCTTGGTTATATTTTGAGAAAACATGGTATTCATTTTCATTGTTATGCGGATGACACCCAACTTTATCTGTCTGCCAAACCGACTGGTTCTTTTCCTCCACCATCTTTGTCCAGCTGTTTAGCTGAAATTAAAGACTGGCTTTCAGTGAACTTCTTGAAGCTAAATGGCAACAAAACTGAGGCCTTACTAGTTGGCACTAGATCTGTTTTATCGAAATCTAATAATTTTTCTTTGTACATTGACAATAATGCAATATCTCCTTCCTCACAGGTTAAAAGTTTGGGTGTTATCATGGATAGCACACTATTATTTGAAACTCACATTAATAATATCACGCGGACTGCATACTTCCATTTGAGTAACATTAACTGTCTCCGTCCCTTCCTCTCAACCAGCAATACATGCATTAGTCATGCATTAGTCATGCATTAGTCACTTCACGTATAGACTATTGCAATGGTCTTCTCACAGGTGTCCCGCTAAACTGCTACATAAGCTTCAGTTGGTTCAAAACTCTGCAGCACGTGTTCTTTCTAGATCACCTTCTACTGAGCACATTACTCCAGTTCTTCAGCAATTGCACTGGCTTCCAGTAAAGTATCGAGTTGAATTCAAGATCTTGCTTCTTACTTACAAGGCACTTCATAATCTTGCACCCCAGTACCTTACTCAACTTCTTCATGTTTACACTCCTTCACGTACTCTGAGATCTTCATATTAAATTTCGCTTGTGGTACCTCGGATTAGACTTACTACCATGGGTGCCAGATCTTTTAGTTATGCTGCCCCCCGCCTATGGAACTCCCTTCCCCTTGATGTTCATAATAGCGATTGTTTATTGACTTTTAAAACACGTCTTAAAACCTATCTTTTTATACAGGCTTATTTATAGCATGTTTTATTGAGTCTTGACTGCACTTTATCTGTATATGCAGAGTGTTCGTGTTGTGTTGTGTATTGATCTGTATTTTGCTTGTGAGGTGACCTTGGGTGTTGTGAAAGGCGCCATTAAATAAAATGCATTATTATTATTATATATATATATATATATATATATATATATATATATATATATATATATATATATATATATATATATATATATATATATATATATATATATATATATATATATATATATAAAACCAAAAGAACATCTATTTATGTTGAATTGTTTATTTACTCTTTATCTTTGAATGTAAGATTGGTCAGTGGGTCCCTCCCTCAAATTTATCTTGTAGTTGTCTTCCCTAGGTTGTTCCTATATTGTTACAAATGTGACGTCAGGAAGACGTTGGACTCCAACTAATCAAACGTCAATCAGACGTTGGATTTTGGTTGAAAATGAAAATTTGTTTGACGTCAAGCTCTAACGTTGGGCAGACACTGAATTTTGGTTGGAATAAACACCCCCCCCAAAAAAGTACACTTATTACTAAACAGATTGACTTTATTTCTGTCATCTACAGAAGTTCTTATTGAGAATTAACAGAGGTTTAGATGTTAATGTTTTGTTGACATTATGGTGATCAGTGTTTGCTTTAGTTGGGTAGTTTGACTCTTGACCTTTTAACATTAGTTTTTCTCTGGCTGCTGTAACTGTGTTTGTTATGGCAAGAACTGCAAGATAAATTGTTTTCAGATGATGTCAGCTTTTTGATGAGGATAAAGATATGATCATCATGTAGTGTTTGATTATTTGATATTCAGAGTCTATTATTTGTTTAGATGTTAATAATGTTAATAATTTCTCATTATTGATTGTAATTGTCCTGTGATTTTTCAGCAGTGTTCTAATCTGAGGGATTGTGCAGCAAAAAGATACAGAGACATTAAAGAATCAGCGTATGAATCTCAATAACTGTGACATGCTTCATGCCGCAATGCATTCTGGGTGCTGTTTGTGGAGGTGTTTTTTTCTCCTCTGCTGAGATCTTCAGAGATTTAATGTGTTGCCATACATTTCACCCTTTTTTACATTTTTTGTTGTTGTTTGCTTTGTTTTTTTAAGGTGCGGTGCTTAGTCCAACCAAAATTCAACGTCTGTCTGACGTTGGAGCTTGACGTCAAACTAACGCTGGGTTTAGATGTCAACCCAATTTTCATTTTCAACCAAAATATGACGTCTGACTAACGTTGGATTAGTTGGAGTCCAACGTCTTTCTGAGGTCACATTGACGTACTGTGCCTGCTGGGAGAATATTAAACACTAACAGATCTCTCAATATCTCAGCATCTTCAATTATTACAATCCAGTTTGACTTTTTTCTTTCATACAAAAATTCTTAATGAGAATTAACATAGGTTTAGATGTTGATGATTAACCGTTATAAATCATTGTTTGCTTTAGTTGGGCTCTTGACCCTTGACTTTTTAACTTTATTTGATCTCTGGCTGTTTTAACATTGTGTTTAAAGCATGTTTCTTATAGCAAAAAATCCAAGAGAAAATCTTATCAGATGAAGTTGGCTTCTCACTAGTAATGATATAGGCCTATTCATCATGTAGTGATCTGATTCACTGATCTCATTCAGAGTCAGATCAATCATATATAGTATATTAGCAGCCTTGTGATATTGTGGCATTAATGTTATGACAATTGGCCATTCTGAAAAAGTCATTATACCGAAAATGTTTTGAGCTGTGTCTTTTAGATGCAAAGAGACATCAAGAAACAGCATTTGAATCTCAACAATTTTTTTCAAATCAAAGCTTTTTTGTGACTTTAGTAGCTTGTTTTGTGAGTTTATCTGAATATTTTGTCACCATTGTTGAAATTCATACTCTGATTCTTGGTGTCTATGTGTCTAATCCTGTCAAAATATATACTGCATATAGACTTTATAAAATCTTTCAAAATATCGAAGTACTGCAGGATTTTATGCAGTAGTATTGTAGAAAGACAAGCGGACCCCCTGTTCTAAAAAGAAAAGAATATCCACACGGATCATTGTTCAAGGAGTGTTGTTCATGGTTATTCACCAGAAAAGCTAATTTCCAATATGAGCATAAATCCAATATGATTCATAAATTTCCAATAAGAAGGAACTATAGACACCAACACAAACGCTTGCCTCAGAGTTGGCCCTGTTTTCTGATGCCAATATCTGTGCTAGAGATCTCACAGTGGGGACTGCTGCACGCTGCTTCCCCAATCACAGGTCATCGATTCCTGCTACTACACCAGCACCGAGTCTCTAAATCACAGTCTAGGCTTATGTCAGCATTAGTAAAGGATCCCAACTACACGTCCAACAAGACCCACACTGATACAACTGTTACTTTTGGCTTATGTCTCATTTGCATTTTGTATTGGCAAGATAAGCTCCCAGAGTTCACTGAGAAAATACTTCAAAGAATTAGTATGCGATCAACACTACAAATGCTGCACAAGTGCTTTTGTTCTGTAAGTACAGAGAGAGAGAGAGAGAGAGAGAGAGAGAGAGAGAGAGAGAGAGAGAGAGAGAGAGAGAGAGAGAGAGAGAGAGAGAGAGAGCAAATAGATTTCTCAAAATAATTCATACAAACAGCACCACACAATGGAATACCTGCAAAAGCCTGGAACAAAATTCATATTTAATCTCTCAAGAGTAAATATTTATGCCAATGAACATATCAGTGCCATCAGAATAACAAGTTGTTGTGTCATTGTTCACAAACAAGATGCTTAGCCATGTTGTCAATATTACAGTGTACTGTGTCTACAGCTAATGTAAACTACAGTTAGACTTAGAAATCATGGAGGGGTCTGAAATTGTCATTGTAGGTGCATGTCCACTGTGAGAGACATAATCTAAAAAAAAAAATCCAGAAATCACAATGTATGATTTTTTAACTATTTATTTGTATGATACAGCTGCAAATAAGTATTTGAACACCTGAGAAAATCAATGTTAATATTTGGTACAGTAGCCTTTGTTTGCAATTACAGAGGTCAAACATTTCCTGTAGTTTTTCACCAGGTTTGCACACACTGCAGGAGGGATTTTGGCCCACTCCTCCACACAGATCTTCTCTAGATCAGTCAGGTTTCTGGCCTGTCGCTGAGAAACACGGAGTTTGAGCTCCCTCCAAAGATTCTCTATTGGGTTTAGGTCTGGATACCTGCTAGGCCACGCCAGAACCTTGATATGCTTCTTACAGAGCCACTCCTTGGTTATCCTGGCTGTGTGCTTCGGTGATTTTCATGTTGGAAGACCCAGCCTCAACCCATCTTCAATGCTCTAACTGAGGGAAGGAGGTTGTTCCCCAAAATCTCGCAATACATGGCCCCGGTCATCCTCTCCTTAATACGGTGCAGTCGCCCTGTCCCATGTGCAGAAAAACACCCCCAAAGCATGATGCTACCACCCCCATGCTTCACAGTAGGAATGGTGTTCTTGGGATGGTACTCATCATTCTTCTTCCTCCAAACACGTTTAGTGGAATTATGACCAAAAAGTTCTATTTTGGTCTCATCTGACCACATGACTTTCTCCCTTGACTCCTCTGGATCATACAAATGGTCATTGGCAAACTTAAGACGGGCCTGGACATGTGCTGGTTTAAGCAGGGGAACCTTCCGTGCCATGCATGATTTCAAACCATGACGTCTTAGTGTATTACCAACAGTAACCTTGGAAACGGTGGTCCCAGCTCTTTTCAGGTCATTGACCAGCTCCTCCCGTGAAGTTCTGGGCTGATTTCTCACCTTTCTTAGGATCATTGAGACCCCACGAGGTGAGATCTTGCATGGAGCCCCAGTCCGAGGGAGATTGACAGTCATGTTTAGCTTCTTCCATTTTCTAATGATTGCTCCAACAGTGGACCTTTTTTCACCAAGCTGCTTGGCAATTTCCCCGTAGCCCTTTCCAACCTTGTGGAGGTGTACAATTTTGTCTCTAGTGTCTTTGGACAGCTCTTTGGTCTTGGCCATGTTAGTAGTTGGATTCTTACTGATTGTATGGGGTGGACAGGTGTCTTTATGCAGCTAACGACCTCAAACAGGTGCATCTAATTTAGGATAATAAATGGAGTGGAGGTGGACATTTTAAAGGCAGACTAACAGGTCTTTGAGGGTCAGAATTCTAGCTGATAGACAGGTGTTCAAATACTTATTTGCAGCTGTATCATACAAATAAATAGTTAAAAAATTATACATTGTGATTTCTGGATTTTTTTTTTAGATTATGTCTCTCACAGTGGACATGCACCTACGATGACAATTTCAGACCCCTCCATGAATTCTAAGTGGGAGAACTTGCAAAATAGCAGGGTGTTCAAATACTTATTTTCCTCACTGTATATATATATACAGTATATACTACATGTATCTTTGTGTGTTATTCTCATTAAATAGCCCGATCAGGTCTGGCTCATATTGGGGACTTCTATGAATATCATATTTACGGGCCCACTAAGGTCGGCCCGGGTATGGTGTCTCCAGGCTTTCAGAGCCGTTAAGCGAGCACAGCGTTTTGCATTGGGTCCTCTAGCGTTTAGCTAAACGCAATACGAGAGTACTCTCGAAAGGGAACGCTACGGTTACTTACGTAACCTCGGTTCCCTGAGAAGAGGGAACGAGTATTGCGTTTGCTTGCCGTGCTTCGCTTGCTCAGGGAGTCGCTTCAGTCGATTAACCTGACGAACCTGGCGAGACAGGGTCTCTTATACCCTTGGCTATGCAAATTCTGCTGCCCCTTGTGGCGGGAATATTAGAGGGACCTGATTGGTCCTTCCCGCCCAGCGATCTCGCCATAGGTTCCTGCAGTTGTAGCGGCACAGCCAATCAGCACGCAGCTGCTTCCTGCTGAGAGCTGTGCAGCTGCACTGCGTTTTACATGGTATTTTTAGGATAAAAATTTGCTTCAAAATCTTGAGGAAAGGAAATTCCCCTAGCGTTTAGCGAAATGCAATACTCGTTCCCTCTTCTCAGGGAACTGAGGTTATGTAAGTAACCGAAGCGTTTCCCTATATTTGCTGCAATTTCTGGTAAATATTAACCTTATGAATTGAAATCAAATAAAAATGTGAAATGTGTCAAATACTCAGCCCTAATTAAATCACATTATGAGTCATTGTACAGTGTAAACATTGCAACATGTTGTCAATAAACCTAATGAAATTGTAGTTTTTAGGATCTATTGCTCCTTGACAAAAAACTGAACTGGTTTACGGATCGGATGAAACTACATCTCGCTTCACTGCATGGTCTCTCTCAGATCGCCATCAGATACAGGTAAGTTTCATGGAAATCCTTGAACATTATTAAATGTGAGTTTGAATCGATACAGGTAAAATACATAACTATTTAAGGGTAAGTTCATCCAAAAATGAAAATTACCTCAAGCCATTCTAGGTGTCTTCCAGACGAATACAATCAGAGTTATATTAAAAAATCAAAAGCTTTATAATGGCAGCCCAAAATTTGAAGCGCAGAAAAAAGTGCATCCATTATAAAAGTAATCCACACGGCTCCGGGGGGTTAATTAAGGCATTCTGAAGTGAATCGATGGGTTTGTGTAAGAAAAATATCCATATTTAACAAGTTATAATCTAAAATATCTAGCTTCTGGCGGACCGCCTTCCGTATTCAACCTACGGAAAAAGTGTAACTGGTGCAGGCGATGACGTCGGACGTACCGGAGGAAAAAAAACTTAATTGGCGCAGCGACGACATCAGACATAGTGTAAAAAAACTTAACTGGCGCAACAATGACGTCGGACATGGCGTAAACCTTTTGAACTTCGAGAGGCGTTACACTTATTTAGTAAGTTGAGTGCGGAAGGTGGTCCCCCAAAAGCTAGATATTTTACTTTATAATGTGTTAAATGTTTGTTTTTTCTTACACAAACACATCGATTCGCTTCAGAAGGCCTTTATTAACCCCCCAGAGCCGTATGGAGCACTTTTATAATGGATAGATCCACTTTTTTCTGCGCTTCAAATTTTGGGCTGCCATTTATAATGTTTGGGTTAGCCAGGACATTTTTTTTTATATAACTCTGATTGTATTCGTCTGAAAGAAGAATGTTTTATACACATAGAACGGCTTGGGGGTGAGTAATTCATGGGCTAATTTTCATTTTTGGGTGAACTAACCCGTTAATATGACGGTGGTTTTAAATGTTGTTTTTGTTGCTTTTTTGCATTTGAATATTGCACTTTACTAGTAGATACAGCATGAAATAAACATCAGAGAATTATGTTTTAAGATGCAGTACAATGTATGAATTCCGTATCGTCTCATGTAATCGCACAATCAGTGTTTCAACTGCGCAGACGTTAATAAACGTCAATAAATACCTTTTAAACAATGTCATGTCACATTTACCTCAGAAAAGATATTCTGTCCAAAACTGAATTAGTCAGCTAGAAAAATTAACTTTAGAGAAGAACATTTTGCTCAGTATATTTACTATATTGCATAGTTATTGTATTACTGTTCTTCAGTATTTAATGTGTTTGAATAAATATTTTTTTATGACAGCACCACTTAAAAGTTGTATCTCTCTCTCTCAATTTTTTCAACCAGCTGTTGATGAGAGACATTGGTTGTGGGGTTAATGTAGGGCATCTTGACCGTGAGTGAGGACATCAGACATGATAGTGCCTTCCCAGATGATGTCGTGGATGTGGCTGTGATACTAGAAGTGGAGATTGTGGTTTTGGATCTAGAAGATGTCCTAGCTTGTTTTATTGAATTTTTAAAAACAAATTGCTTTATCTGAAAACTGAAGCAAGCACAAGACATACATTAGCTATGTTTCCATCCACCTATTTTTATGTGTATTTTGGGATATTAAATACAGTGGCTCCTTTTACTTTTCCTAGTGATAATTAGTACCAGTTTATCAGGAAGTGATCATTTTCTTCTCTTTGACTGACTCAATGGAAACACTGCTTTATTTGCATTTTTTAATGCAATATTTTATATATTTTACGTACAAGTTAAACTCGCAACTTTGGATGCAAACAGCTATTGAGGCAGGCATAAGATGCCTTTTTTGTGTGGTTGTTTTAGGTGTTTGTTTTTGCAATAAATGTAATTGTGTATTGATATGTGTTGCTGTGATTTTAATTTGCTATAATTTTAGTCTAAATCAAATGTAATTTATAAATGAATATAGTAATGCAATTAATACTGATTAAAGCAGCTTCAGAAAACTAAAGTTATGATGACTAGAAAATTTAAGTTCAGAAAACTAAAGTGAAGTTTTCATGACTATCAGATTTAGGTTCAGAAAACTAAAGTGAAGTTTTCATGACTATCGGATTTAAGTTCAGATAACTAAAGGGGTTCAGATACTAAATTTAATTAGTTCAGATAACTTATCCAAATAAGTAAGAAAAACTCAAAAAATCTAATGCAAAAAGATAACAAAATATATTAAGTCAAGTCAACAAATAAATTTTTTAGTGTAGTAGGTCACATGATAATGAAAACATGGTTAATGTAGTACGTCCAGATTGCATTCATGCTACACACATTCATACTACATAGAACATAATTTTTTAGCGGTCGTGAAGTAATTACTTATTCAAAATAAGTACCTACTCAAGAGAATATGCGATTTCGGACGCAGCCCTTGTTTCATAGGCCTGCTCTGATCAAAATCCCTAATAGAGACATGAGATGCAAGAACCATACATGGGATGGCCAAAATGGAGCCACCATCAATGATGCATGTCTTCCCACACTCTCATCAACAAGCATGCGGACCGGTGAGGAAGCATACATTCCTGCATCCTATCAACAGAGGCGACAGTGGAGACATGCAGAGACAATCAAAGGGGACAATGGGCGGTTTTGCTGGAAGCAAACAGAACCTAACAAAAAGCATTTTAGTCAACTTAATGTCTATCAATTTTTTGAACGTAATTATAAAAATATATAGTAATCTGTGCTATTTGCATACTATGCCTTTATTACTCAGAAAACCTTGTAAATTGATTTGTATGAGCACTATTTTCTCAAGCAAAAAAAAGTTTTTGAGGTGTGGCAATCTTATTAGAAATTATCAGAAATTATCGTTCTCTTTAATTGCATTCACTCATTCATCAAAAAGTCCTCTTGAATGTTGTTTAATTGTCAATACAATAGGGGTGTAAAGATACAGTAATCATAGGCCGTAATCATACTTTAGACCTAATATTGTCACATTGATTAAATGTTGATACCGTTGAAATTCTGCAGCAGAGCGATGACATCTCAGATCTTTACCTAGTATCATGTATACTTAATTTAGCTAAGGCTGCAAAGCCGTCCCCTCGCTTCAAATATGGCAGGACTATCACTGCTGCCACTAAAGATTGCTTTGTAAAAGTTTCCTCAGCATCCCAGATAGCCTAGAGGAACTCGATGTTGCAACATAAACTATTGACTTTCTCTTTTCCAGCACTTTAAACACAGTTGCTCCCCTGCACTTAAAAAAAGATTAAATAAAATAGTCCAACGCCGTGGTACAACGAGCAGACTCGTGTGGAAAGAGAGCATGATTTCATAAAGAAAGGAAGTAAAAACTGCTAGATCTGCTTATTTCTCGACTCTCTTAGAAGAAAATAAACACAATCCAAGGTTTTTATTTGATACAGTGGTTAAATAAACCAAAAATAAAGCTTTAACTTCTGATGTTTGTAAACAGCACACCAGTAACACCATTACATCCCTACAATACAACTGAACATTCTGAGAGAACATCACAGAAGTTGATCTTCATAAATTGTTGATTCCCTAAAGTGGTTTGTTTGTGATCTAACTAGATCATTAACTAAGCCACAATTAATGTAGCAATATAGAGTAGTGATCCATTAACTTTATACTACTAACACACGTATATTAAACATCATACTATTGTGAAACATCAAACTAATAATGGGGTTGATTTAGTCCCCCTCTAGTTTTGAATATTTAGCAAGTTCACACTACAGGATGGTAAGACTACCTGAATTGCTGTGATGCTCACACTACACAACAAGTTTGCTTGCCGTAATATTTTCACAAACAGGCATCGACATTCAGCATACTCAACAATGGTAACAATCAAATTAATTTTGATAAGACTCTGAATAATACAAAATCATGTTATTTGCTGTCTTTTTTGTGCTAATGCTGATAACAAAGACAAAATAAATTGGCAAGTAAAGCCAGAAATAGCAAAACAAAGCAATTCCTTAATTTATTCATGCAGCAATACAGTCTGGAAGTCAGCATAGTACACAGTATATTTAACTTGAAATGAAATATTTATTGAAAACAGTAGTTCTAATTCAAGGGCCAGGGGCCTCATTTATAAACGTTGCGTACGCACAAAAGAAGGCGTACGCCGCTCTCTACGCAATAATTGGTATTTATAAAAAGCAAACTTGACGGGAAAATGTGCGGTCCTTCACGCAAGCTCTGACCCAGGCGTACGCACAAAAACGGGTGAAATGAGAAATGGCGACACCGTCGGCAGATGGAAGAAACACGTGAAAGTGTGTGAAACTGTAGAACGTTGTGTAAAAGAAATGGCTTTACTGCCTCTCATAAATAACATGAAGACTTCACAAAGCAAGTCTTACAATTAACAGCCTACACGAACACCCGTTTGATCGATCTGCAGTGTAAAACAAACGAAAATTACAACAGAAATGCAAATTAACACATATTTGCAAAAAGAAAAGTGAAATATGTTCTGCATTAATATTGGCATGTTATGCAATCCATCCTCATAAATAATATGGTAAACAGAACGAAATAATGTAGCCTACAAAACTGATATTCTCGTCAATGTGTCCGTCTGGCGGAGCAGATATAGATGCAATTAGATAGATAGATAGATAGATAGATAGATAGATAGATAGATAGATAGATAGATAGATAGATAGATAGATAGATAGATAGATAGATAGATAGATAGATAGATAGATAGATAGATTTATTAATTGTCCGCTGGGGAAAGTTGTTTTCATAGTAAAAATGTATTCATCAGCTATGGAATCATGGTATTCATGCATATGCCTTTAGTTTGTTTTAATTTTGATAAAATAACGTATGACGTATGTCTCAACCATTCAGAAAACTGCAAGAAATTACATTTGCACTGAACTATTTCCCATTTCCACGTAGATAATAGGGAAAGGGATTAATAGGGATTCCCCAATAATTGCCGCCAGTCTCTCATCAAGAGGGGTCAGCTCCGGTGTCCCCTCTCCCCCACCCGTGGCAGACACACTCTGGCGATGGAGCGCTAGACGCTTTTTTGTCTCGACTTTGATGTCCGACCATTTCTTTTTTATTTCGGCCATGGTACGAGGTTGTGAGGCTACAGCATTTACGGCGTCTGCAACCTTTTGCCACTCAAGTGCCTTTTTGGCATTAGTAATGCCCACACTGTGCCCTCCACACAAAATGTTTCTCCTCTTTTCCACCTCGCCAACGATAACTTCTACTTCACATTGAGTGAAGTTACGTTTTTTTGATTTCCTCTCTGTGTTTGCCATGATTTCGCAAATTATGAATATTAACTTGTGGGCATTTCACTGACTATTTATGGGCAACTATGGGCGTGACATGAAGCCGCAAAAGCTGCGCTACATTTAGAATTGATTGTGATTTATGAAGGGAAAACAGCGTAGGATGTGCGTGCGCACGGTTTTATAAATCCAAATATTTCTGTGCGTACGCACGTCCTATGTTTCATCCGCACGCCACTTCTGACGCAAATCCTACACAAAGTTTTATAAATGAGGCCCCTGGTCTCATAGACAGGGATTAGACCTTAGTTCATTAGGACATTTAAGTAGCTTTTATAAATGTGCCATACTAGTGTGCATATTAAGACAAAACAATGGCAGTGACATATTTTAAGAAGTGCAATTGGCTTTCAGTTAAAACAGCTCAAACATGCATTTTAAGTCTCATCTGTGAAAAAGGGGGAAGATATACTAAGTCATGAGTACATCTAAAGTAAAATGTACTGGTCCCATTTTATATTAGGTGGCCTTAACTACTATGCAAGTACAATGTACTTATTGTGTTAATATTGTATTGCAAAACACTTTTGCTAATATTGAGGTGGGATATGGGTAAAGTTAGGAACAGGTGTTTTGGTATGGGTAAGTTTAAGGGTTGGTTTAGGTGTAAGGGAAGTGTCAACAGTAAATCTAACTACAGAAATTAATTACAGATGTAATTACAAGCAGGTATTTTTAAAAATGTAAGTACAATGTATGTATACAAAAAGTGCATTGTATCAAATGATTAATTAAAATGTTAGTGCATAGTAGTTAAGGCCACCTAATATAAAGTGCGTCCAATGTACTCTCTACAGATTTTTCTGGTGACTTGAACTCTTGTGTAAGTGTTCTACACTAAATGAGCATTTGTTAGTATATACAATAATATAGTAACATACTATTCCAATTTCACTTTACTTAGTTTTTTTTAAAGCCATTCGGATTGCATGCTTTTAAGTAAGATTAGCTAATTAGAATTTACAGTGCGTATCAATCTCATGACCACATGGCAGTCTCATAGGTCCGGAAGAAAATGGGTTAAGCCAGAAAAACTGCCATCATCGCCAGACAATGTATGTGCCACTTGAGATGATTGCTCCTTCAGAGTCTAAAGGTCATGTTCAAAACCTAGGCTCAGTAGATGATCAAGGACCAAGTCTCAATATCGAATTAACAGCTCCTAAGATTGTGCTTCAATCAATCATCATGGTAGTTTAACATCTGCATATCCTATAGCTTCAATGGGGCCACAGCGGCATCCATACATTTTGTCAATATATATGGCACCATGCCTAGGCTGACAGGAAAAACCTTGAACCAGTAAACTTAGCCAAATGCAAACCTGAAGTACTTCCTATATCTAGATTATCTGAAAATAGAATATGCATTCTTCAGATTGATAGTTAGAAACCAACTTCCTGTTAGAATCTAGACAAAAGATGTCTCAGCATCAACATTCTGAAACTGCACATACTGAGTGTGAAATCCAGCAAGCACAAGTCCAGGATCGGCTGCAAACCACCATCCTTTTTCGGCACCAAAATACTGTATTTCCATAATCCAATGCTAAAAGGACTTTGGTGAGTATTAAATTAACAATCATTTTATATTATACAACTATGTGCTTCATAAATTTCCTGCTTGCAGCCCGAGACTCTGGGATAGACTCCAGCTACCCTAGAGAGGACATGTGGTTTTGGAGAATGTATAGATGGATGGGTGGAACTATGTGCTTCATAAATTATACAAATGTGATATATTTCCTTTCTGTCCTGATGGTATCGCTGTTTTTTTCCCCTGAGGACATACTCAGATTAAAGCAGACAGACTCTGCATTCCTGCTGTGCAAAGTAATATCCTCAATTTCAATACACATCTCCTTACGCCTCATGTGGAGACCTCATCTGCAAGGCCACTGGAGCAGCTGAAAATAACTCTGAGCTGAAGATATCTGTAATGGTGTAGATCAATCTAACAATTTAACCCATAATCAGTCATTGGGTAAATATGAAATGTTCATATATTAACACTGTAATAAGCAATGGTCAATTTTATTGTTAATTTTTTTTGTTTTTGTTTTTTTTTGCTGGGCAAATTAACACGTTAACGCATGCGATACATTTTTTCAGTTTAACGCTTTAAAAATATTTAACGCAATTAACGCAGCATCCTTTTTATATCTATTTTTGCCCAGCGTTACATTATATGATCTCACTCTTATTCAGTTAATGCTTTTAAACAATCTAAACACGACAAGACACAAGAGAATGCGCTGTATGTCAATGTCCTGTCTGTGTGGGTGCGTCTCAGTCCACTCCCTAGTTCAGTAGTCAGGGCACTGATCAGGGAGTCGTCCACATTCATGTACACAATATACTGATTCACCACCTAGGAAGCTTGCGAGCTAATCGAGGGACACCCTGACACACACAGACACACGCGCCAGTCACATGCACACATCGAGTTCTCTTTCGCTCTTGAACAAAAAATAACAAAACCACAGAGAATTTTGCCAAAATGCCAGTTTTGTCGAGTATTCTCATATTAGGAGTCTTAAATTAATTAAATAACATCTTAAATGAACTTGTGAGAAAATGAGACTCGCGGGACAATCATGTTCGTCAGTGGCTGATCTTAAAGGTACTCTAAGCGTTGTCACGCGTTTTTTTGGCCAAAATTTTTTTTGTCACATACAAAACAAAAACAAACGTGGGCAGTCTGGACCACAAAGCACAACAAACAGTGCTTCAGCCAATAGGTGACAAGAATGATTTCCACCCCCACTGGCTGTGTGGTGGCATCTGGTGTCCTGTCCCACACACACACGTGAGGCTGTGTGTGGAGGCCTTATCTGGCCGGTTGGCCGGTTGGCCGAGATGAGGTGTTGTTTCAGCCAGGAAGAAGAGAAGAGAGCAAGGGAATCTGAGATCTCTCTTTTTAAGGTCTGGGAGTAGTCACACCCTCTTGAGGTAGACTTGACCAATGAGATTGTTGGGATTTCCAAGCGGGAAATTCCTCTGAAGATTTTATGGCTCTTTTTTTTGAAGCATGAAATCATAGGGTCTGTGCACATTTATACTCTAATTAATGCAACAAACACACATTGCCTTCTACGAGGACGTGACCTACATGAAAGTGTAAGTCGTGAAGCGAGCATTAATTTGATAGCAGACACGACATATATGAGGTTACATGAAATAGTAAGTTGTTCATAAGACATGCATAAACAAAATAACATACAAGGGACACTTTACAAGACCGTTATATGTGTACATACAATGTCCTGGGGTGCATGTTCATTTATAGACGGTTTGTCTATAACTTGAGGCAAAAGCGTGTGTTTTACAGGCTTGGTGTCTTTCTAATGTGGACTTTTCATGAGGCCACATTCTTTTGGGCCATAAACAAGGGTTATCTGATGGTAACCCTGGTAACGGAGTATCCTGGTACCAGGTGCTATTGGGGGAAGGTTTGCTAATAAGCATAAAGCATTTACAACATAATTTGCATAATTGCTACAATGATCATCACTGCAACCTTTCATGCCACGATCTGAATATAATGCTATAGATCTAAATATAATGCCATAGATCTAAATTTAATGCAACACTTTTCACAATTAGTTAACCATGAGAGCTGTAATTGTAAAAACGAGCTAAAAGAGGGAGTAATACTATTTTAAATGCACCTATGACTCGTAGGCTACGATGCACATTTCTATAGAAGAATAAAACTCCATCAGCGCGTGTTAGTGGTAAACAAAAAGAGCATGATGAATCACACTTTGGCATTTGTAGTTTTTATGTGTGCTGAAAAAAAAGAGGATGCTGCGAAAAAGGAAGGGAAAAGAGCTTGAGGTAAGCATGTTACATTGGAAAGAGTTAAGCACTGATGGATCAACATATTCTATGGCAACATAAATCATAGAAGTAGTTTGTTTTGTTTGAAAATCTTATAAATGTATGAGGTGGCGGGTGTTTTTTTGTTCATTTTGATGAATAAATTAATTAATATTTAAAATTTTAATTTTAAAATACAAACAAAAATATTTTAAAAAAGGTAAAGATTCTGAAAAATCCCAATGTCTTTACAGTAGTAACTATGCATATGATATTAATAATGTAAAATGTTTAAATAATATGGTTTCATTATAAAATATGATGATTATCTCTAAGGTGGACACCCAACTTAATAAATTATATTAATCATCTGAATGTTACATGTCTGTTGTTTTCATTGCTTTCAGTTCTGTTCCTGTGACATAGTTTTCCCCAGTCTGTCTGATTAGTTATTTCTATCACCTGTCTTGTCAATCATCTCATTTGTCCTGTGTATATAGTTCTCAGTTCCCCTTCGAGGGAACTCGCACTGCGTCGTCGAGTGACAACACTCTGGGAACGCCCACAGCGTTGCGCGTCTGAAGTATGAATAAAATTAAGCCAATCTGATTGATGGTGCGTCGTGACGCAGTAGATGACGGCATACCCGGAAGATACAAAAGGGAAGCTGATGCAAACACATACCAGCTTTTGCTCTTCAGCGGAGCGCTCTGTGTTTTGTCAGTCTTATTTGATGTTGTTTGTCTACCAACGTTGTTCACAAGCAGGGCTGCCAAACTCCGTGGCTGGTCCCGTGTCTGTCGAAAAAAAAAAAAAAAAAAAGACAGCACGGTTGATCAATCATGGGACTCGCAGATGGGCTGTCAGGGGAACTTGAGGGTGCTGAGGCATCTTCTCCTTCCCTGTTTGACAGTTCCATTGTTCTCCTTCCCCGTGTGGAAGCCCGCGCTGCGGCTTCTTCCCCCGGGGTGGAGGACCCGATGTGTGAGCTGTCTGATTCTGAGGAATTAGACGGGCTCCGTATCGAGGCTCGCCCTTTCCTAGTGAGATTCAATCTCGCGTTGCCAAAAAAAAAAAAAAAAAAAGGCAGTGCGTCGGTTCGAGTCTGCTAGTAAAGTGATACAACGTGATACGGTGAAATGTGATACTGTTGGCTGCGAGGCATGCGGTCAGCGCCTGAGGGTGCTGGCTGTTTTCATTGAGAAATATCTCGACGCGTACTACCGTGCGCCTTTCGGGTGTTTCAGCCTCGCGCCTGTTTGACTTTTTTCCCGAGGGATGAAAGCCAATTGTATTATAACGGCTCGAGCCACGTTGCTGAGGCAACGTGTGGTTACGAGCCATATAAATACAATAAAACAGTATCGTCTGATGATTATGGCTGCATTTAATTCTGAGGAATTAAATAATATATGATCTGACTTTGAGGAGTTAGATATTCAGCCTATCATTCAGACCATATTATGGCTGCATTTAATTCTGTGGAATTAAATTAAAGTATTATCTAACGTGAGGAGTTAGATGTATTTTTTACTCAGCCTATTATTCAGACTAGTTTGCACGGGTTGGGTGATTATGATGGCATTTAATTCTGAGGAATTGAGTGTCATGTTATCTGACTTTGATAAGTTAGATACTTTAATCGGTCTGTCACCCAAGCGTGTTTGACTTGTCTGGATATTCATCTAAGAGGGAGCCCTCCTGAAGTTGATGTCGTTCTCGCCGCCTTGTGGCCTGCGGGACACATCAGTTTCAGGCGGTTGCTAGGCGCAGTGTCCACCCTAGTGCTGCGGCCCTGTCGAGCTGCTCCCTTAGATGAGGCCCCTGCTGGCCAGCCCCCTCTCCAGGGTAGGAGCGACCGAGGTCATTTTCCCCCAGGAGCTCTCGGGAAATCAGTGCTGTGTTCCCGCCGTCAAAGACGCTTCGGGCCTCACTGATTTCCCGCGCAAAAAAATCCCCACCGAAAATCGTTCTCGACTGCTCCCTGCCGGTTAGCCGCTTCAGGGGGTCGGGAACGAGTTTCGGTTGACACCCGAGGCCAGCCTCGAAAGGCTGGTTCCCTTAGTAGATTATCTCG
This sequence comes from Gobio gobio, assembly GCF_949357685.1. Taxonomy (NCBI): domain Eukaryota; kingdom Metazoa; phylum Chordata; class Actinopteri; order Cypriniformes; family Gobionidae; genus Gobio; species Gobio gobio. The sequence continues at coordinate 13,624,805 of NC_137107.1, read as the reverse complement.
GCGCATGGTCATGCCTTCCGAGTGTGTCTACGTGGGTCCTGCAGACTGTAGAGCTGGATTACAGGCTTCAGTTCGGTTGCCGGTGGCAGACAGGGAGTCCGGGTTCTACAACCGGTACTTCGTTGTTCCAAAGAAGGATGGTGGGTTGCGTCCGATAATAGATCTCAGGCTCTTGAATCAGTCTCTGAGGAGATTCAGGTTCAAGATGCTCATAATTCCAGCCATCGTGAATCAGATTCAGTCCGAGGACTGGTTCATCACGATAGATCTAAAGGACGCATACTTCCATATTTCCATCCTTCCATGTCACAGGAAGTTCCTGAGGTTCGCTTTCGGGGGCGAAGCGTACCAATATCGGGTTCTTCCCTTCGGCCTGGCACTCTCCCCTCGCAGTGGCGGTTCGGCATCGAGATGTCGTTCTGTCCCACATCAGACGCTTGGGGCTGAGACTCAACACGAAGAAGAGCGTGTTGACGCCCTCCCAGCGGACTACGTTCCTGGGGGTTGTATGGGACTCCACGTCGATGCGGGCACAAATGTCCCCCGCACGCGTGGAGTCCATACTGGCGATGGTCTCCTGAGTGAAGCCAGGCCGTAGCCTCACTGTGAAGCAGTTTCAGAGACTGCTGGGGCTCAGGGCAGCAGCGTCCAAGGTGATACCTTTTGACCTGCTGCACATGAGACTCCTACAGTGGTGGCTGAGGGCCAAGGGGTTTTCCCCGAGGGGAAATCCGTTTCGTATGACCTTCGTTCCCTCGTCATATGGCGGAAACCTTGGTTCCTGTCCCAAGGACCAGTGCTGGGAGCATCATGTTGCCGGAGAGCCGCTTCAACAGATGCTTCCCTCACTGGCTGGGGCGCGGGAATGGACGGCCGCTTTGTGAGAGGTCTGTGGGAGACCCGGCATTCTTCAGGGCACATCAACTGCCTGGAGATGCTGGCGGTCTACAAAGCTCTGAGGAGCTTTTTCCCGGACCTCCGCGGCCACCATGTCCTGATACGCTCAGACAACACCTCGGTTGTCGCGTATCTCAATCACCAGGGGGGTTTGAGGTCGCGCCCTCTTTGCAGACTAGCGCATCAAATCCTCCTGTGGTCCCAGGGGAAACTGTCGTCTCTCAGAGCGATGTACGTCCCCAGGGACCAGAACCAGGGAGCAGACGTCCTGTCGAGGCAGGGGCTGAGGCCCGGGGAGTGGCGACTCCACCCAGAGGCGGTGGAGGCCATGTGCGAGAGATTCGGCCCAGTGGAAGTGGTCTTGTTCGACGTCCCACTGTCCACTCTGGTTTTCTCTCAGGCATCCAGCTCCGTTAGGGCTGGACGCCATGATGCAGACGTGGCCGAGGCTATGTCTGTACGCATTTCCCCCGATCGCTCTGCTCACGGGAGTTCTGGAGCGGGTCCGCCGGGAGGGCATTAGCCTGCTCTTCGTAGCACCCCGGTGGCCCAATCGAGTAGGGTTCTCGGACATCATAGCTCTGCTAGACGGCTCTCCGTGGCGGATCCCTCTGAGGAGGGATCTGCTATCGCAGGCAGGGGGAACAATATTTCACCCCCGGCCGGAGTTATGGAGCCTCTGGGTCTGGCCCCTGAGGGGGCTCGGTACCTAGAGGCGGGCCTGTCAGCAGAGGTGGTCGAGACTTTACTCAGCTCCAGGGCTTCTTCCACCAGGAGACTGTACAGCCTCAAGTGGAACGTATTCTCCACTTGGTGTAGAGAGCGTGAGGTGGATCCAGTTAACTGCCCAGTTGGCTTCAGTGCTAGCCTGGTTAAAACCAGACCATTCTCAGTAGTAACTGAGTTATGGTCTGGCAAAGCTTCATAGACAAATCATTTCCAAAGGGGCGTCACCAACGGGCGTCGCTCAAATGCCTCTCGGCGCAATTGGCTAGACCTCAAACCAATCAGAGTGATGAGGGAGATGACGTATGCAGAGCGACGGAGAAACATCTGACTGGCCGTTTCTCAATATGCGTTCTTGTCTGTACTTGTGTTCTCAAATAGGAAATGTCCCCGGTTTCCATTTCAGAAATCTGGTCACCTTACCTAAACCACATGTTAATGTTTAATATATTATTTTTTTAAATGTAAACGAAAAGAGGCAACGTGTTTTATACTTCGTTTTATTATAAATATATAAGATAATCAATGTAGGCCTAGCTACGCGTTGCCTGAACCACATTCGTGTGGCTTTTATGTTTATTTTTTATTTTTTATTTTTAATGAAATGAGGCAGTGGTGTTTTATGACATATTTCGTACGCGAACTTCTGACTTGCGTCCGTGACTTGCCAAGTTTGACTCCGGAGAACGAACTCCCGAGGACGGGAGGACACTAGTCCGCCTACAATGCTGACAGTATCACTCAGTATATATTTGTATATGTAGTGCAGGCAATGCATATTATCTTCAATGCATGTTTATAACAAAACGAAATATAAAAAACCCAGCCTCTTTTCGTTTACATTTAAAAAAACACACACACATAATATAGGCTATGATTATCACTGTAATAAATTAAATATGAAACAAAACACAACCCAGTCTCTTTTTGTTAAATGTCAGTTTATGTGTGATCATCAATAGCAATTATAAAAGTATAAGTAAAAGGTATAAGCTATACAATAAATAAAGCAATTCAGTCAAAGTCAGCGCTAGGAGACTACAACGGTAAAGTTTAATATCTTAAAAATATAAAATTATGAAACTTCACTTTGCCCTCAGACAAAACGATCTGTCTAGGAACAAATTATAGATTAATGAGAGCAAAGATCAGCCGTTAGATCTACACAAGACGAGACGGTTTAACCACTACAGAGACATCAGAGCCAGCGGCAGACGGCAGAAGGACTGGCCGAGGAAAGGCGTCTCTCGGCGGGCTCAATGATCGATTGAGCGCCGCTGAACCACTGGAACTCACAACTAACGGCAGATCAAATTTTAAAAAAGGCGCTCTCTTTATAAATAAACCACAGATTTGAGCTTTAAACAACTACATTCACGCCTGAAAAGGACTTAAAACTATATTTTGTAAAGCATTAACACTACCAGAGGGCTCTCGCTAAGACCCATTCGTTTAGCCACCAAAGGGCCAAGCTGGTATCAGACTTTTGCCGAATCCAGTCGGTAAGACAGCGATAACATCTTTTTTAGATATGAAGGCTTCGAGTGTTGTTCTTTGCTCGGGTTTTAACGAAAAGGAAAAGTTTAAATCGCTTTAAACAGACGCGATAGCTGATTCGAACGAGTGATGCTCCACAAATCTACTTCAATGTCGCTGCGCTGTCGTCATCGTCTAAAGCCCGCCCCAACGTTTCTGATTGGTGCCGCGATTTCTAGGGATTAGAAATGGGTTTGAATGTGCTCTTTGCCAGACTATTTGCAGAGCAAATCTAAATTTGCCGGAAGTTGTCTGGGTTTTCCCAGGCTACTTCAGTGCTGGAGTTCCTCCAAGATCGCTTCTCCTCTGGTCTTACCCCGTCTACCCTGAAGGTGTACGTGGCTGCCCTTGGGGCTTTCCACGCACCTCTAGGTGATGGACTCTTGGGGAAGCACCATTTGGTTGTACAGTTCCTCCGTGGGGCTCGGAGAATGAGGCTTGCGGCTCGCTCCAGAGTCCCAGCCTGGGACTTGGCGGTGGTTCTTGAAGCCACTGGAGTTGGCTGAGCCGAAAATCCTGACCCTGAAGGTGGCCTTTCTCCTTGCTATTACCTCTCTTAGGAGAGTGGGAGATCTCCAGGCCTTGGCGGTCACGCTAACTTGCCTGGAGTTTGCCCCTGGCGGAGTTCGGGCCATCTTGCACCCTAAACCGGGCTATATACCCAGGGTTCCATCTCAGGGAGCACGGTCTTTGGTTCTTCAGGCTTTCCATCCCCCTCCCCACCTGACGGCGGAAGAGGGGAGACTTCACCTGCTCTGCCCTGTCAGAGCCTTAAGTTTTTATTTGGAGAAGTCTTCCCAGTGGAGAAGGTCAGACCAATTGTTGGTAGGCCACCCCGCACACCTTCACAAGATTTTACAGTCTGCACCTCCCGGTGACGCCTGGTGCTCGAGTGCTTGCGTCCTAAGTGTGCCTGGGGTTTCAGCTTCACACTGGGACGTGGAGTGATTTCGGTGTGGCCTAGTGGGTATTAACGTTCCCAGAGTGTTGTCACTCGACGACGCAGTGCGAGTTCCCTCGAAGGGGAACGTCTCGGGTTATGACTATAACCCTTGTTCCCCGAGAAGGAAACGAGACACTGCGTCTCGTCGCCACACCTATCACGGCTAGAGCGCTCGCTTCATCGCAAGTGCTGGTATGTGTTTGCATCAGCTTCCCTTTTGAATCTTCCGGGTATGCCGTCCTCTACTACGTCACGACGCACCACCAATCAGATTGGCTTGATTTTATTCATACTTCAGACGCGCAACGCTGTGGGCGTTCCCAAAGTGTTGTCACTCGACGACGCAGTGTCTCGTTCCCTTCTCGGGGAACAAGGGTTATAGTCATAACCTGAGACGATTTCCCTCAGTGTTTGTCCGTCAAATGTTCGTGTATACTGGTGTTTTTGAGTGTTCCCTGAGAGATTTGTTAATTAAAGTTCCTGTTCCAAATTCTTCATCGCCTGCGTGAGTTTTGATCACACTAGTTTGTAACAGATTGACAGACCAAAACTTTTTTTGTGGCGTTTTCCCATATTTTTTTTGTTTCTTTTCCCCCCTGCCCATCATGGCCCTTCCTTCTGTGCAGCTCCTATGCCTGGAGCAGGAAGACCATCCGCTGGAAGCACATACACTGGATTTCCTAGACATTGTGTGGCAGACGCAATTCCCAGACCGCTCGTTCTGTGTCTTTTACCATGCCTGCCTGAGCGAGCGGTCGAAGGCACATGTGAGGAGGACAGCATTACCAGTCCCACTCCACCACCGCCAGAGACCGGCCATTCGCCACCGACTGTGACCGGCACGAGGGAGTTGACTGTGCCCACCGCAGACCGTGGAGACCGGCCAGTCACGATTGACGAGCCCGAACCCAGACAGAGGTTGAGAGGAGTCATCGCCCCGGAGCCCGGACCACAGCGAGAGTCTGACCAGGTGCGTGAGCCGGAAACATCATGCGTTGTGGAGGGAGTACTCATGGAGCTAGAGGGCTGGGAAAGGAGCCCTGCCCACCACCCCGCCGCGGTGGAAAAAAGGAGGTCCTCTGGTGGATATCTTGAGGACCTGCTTGATATTTTTGAGGTAAATTTGATTGACTTTCATTCTGAAGTTTCTCCAGCACCCCCTGTCTCTCCAGTGACCCCAGTTTCTCCAGCACCCCCTGTCTCTCCAGCATCCCAAGCTTCTCCAGAGTCTCCTTCGTCTCAAGAGTTCCCGCCCAGCCTCCCTCACCCACCTCCTCAGTCAGCCAGTTCCTCAGCCCTGCCTCAGCTGCTGTCCTTCAGCCCCTCTGCTCTGCCCACATGCTGTTTGGACCCGCCCCATGTCCTCAGTCCATCAGCTCCAGTCAGCGCAGAAGATCCCCTGCCGTCTCCGCCAGTCTCTGCATCCTGCACTCCACCGTGGCCCGTCGACACTTCGGCTACGTCCTGGCTCCTCCCTCTCTCGGCTCCACCGGAAACCTTCGGCCATACGGCTTCTCCGGGCTCCCTCGTCTCTCCGGCTCCGCCATGGTCAGTTGTCGACCTGCCTGCACCTTCAGCTTCGTCTGGCTCCGCCTTCCCCTCTGCTTTGCCTTCGTCCTCGGCCTCACCGGCTCAGCCTCTGTACTGCGGTCTTCCGTCTCCACCTCGAACGCTCGTCGCCGTGGCTCCACCTTGGTCTCCTGGTCTCGTGCGGGTTCATCGACCCAGCAGCTCCTCCAGTGGCTCATTCATCGGTGGCGGTTTCCTCGTCGGTCGTCGCCAGTGTTTTTTCCACAGAGTCGTCGATACCATGGCTCCTCCCTCCTCCGACTCCGCCTTGGGGCCTCGTCTTGGCTGGCCTCTGGCTTGTCACCTGGCTTCTCCTGCTCCAGGCCCCTCACTGGCTCCTCCCACCTTCAACTCCCTCATCGACTGGTTTTCTTTGTTTTTGGACTTTGTGTTTTTTGGTTCTTTCCACGCCCTCCTCCAGAGCCCTCTCCCTCCCTCCCTCCTCAGATGGACCATTTACTGCGCGAGGACGGGCCTACTGGGAGGGGGAGTTTATGTTACATGTCTGCTGTTTTCATTGCTTTCAGTTCTGTTCCTGTGACCTAGTTTTCCCCAGTCTGTCTAATTAGTTATTTCTATCACCTGTGTCTTGTCAATCATCTCATTTGCCCTGTGTATTTAGTTCTCAATTTTCCCTCAGTGTTTGTCCGTTCGAATGTTTGTGTATACTGGTGTTTTTGAGTGTTCCCTGAGAGATTTGTTAATTAAAGTTCCTGTTCCAAGTTTGTGTTGATTTCGTCAGACGAGACGAGACAAAATATGTTCGTCAACGTCCTTTTTTTCCATGACGAAGACGAGACAATGACGAGACGGCACTAATGTCCAAAAACGCTGACTAAGACTAAATTAACATGCATTATTGTTGACGAAAAAAGACGAGACTAAAATGTTTTGCACAAAATAAAAACTCAGATAAAATCTCTCTTTATTTCCGTCTACAATCGTCTCATCATGAGATGTCGTCACTTTTTCATCATGAGATAGAATATTCAGCAGTTCAAAATATTCCGAAAAGAGCTCGCGCTGTTGCTCATGTACAGGTCTCATACTCCTGTTGCTGCCAGCCTGTCACGTGGTTCCTGCTCAATACTTCTAGTGCTGTGTCAATACATTTGAATGGCTTAAGCGGATACATAGCAGCTTCACTATACAGGTGTTTGCAGCAATTTTTGGTAAACAGTACAGCATAATATTGATTATTACAACCACATTTACAGTATCATTATATTATGGAGAGTGGTGGAGATGCAAAATGTATTACATTAATGTTAATGTTTTTATTGTACTTAGCCCTCATGTATTCCTTACTAATTGGTCACACTTATACTCATTGGTGGTCAAATGTGACCATACACCTTAACTATTTCTTTAAATAAATAGCCTATATTTTAGTTCAATATTATTTATTGAATATTTTGAGGAGATCTTTTGGTACTAAACTATTTGTGCAATAATTATGGTCCATTAATCACCACTTAAAACATTTGTCTTCTAATATTTGTATTATTTATATTACAATTAGTGTAGTAATTAAGATTAAATAAAGAATTCCAATGCAAAGAGGCAAATTAGAGGCATTTTGTGGCTGGAAAAATAAAATTTTAATTTGTAATGCCATTACTGGTGCATGAATGGCTCTTTAATCAATATACATGTAGTCTAGTTGTTCAACCAAATGGTGCTTCCCCAAGAGTCCATCACCTAGAGGTGCGTGGAAAGCCCCAAGGGCAGCCACGTACACCTTCAGTATTGCAGATCATAACTGCTTACTTATTTGTGAAATTTAAAAATGTTAATAATAGTGAATAGCAATGAATGCAAGCAAATATAATTTAACCCCCATAAAGTTTAAAATAAACGTATTTTTCCTTATGTACAGTAGGCTATATACATATGAATTCATACTGAATCAAGATCGAAATCGATATTTGTGCCCATCGTCTCATAAGCTAAAGCTGATTTAAGGGATCTACGCTGTAAATCAACCAGTTAGCTATGGTGTTGTGGCACATACATTATGCAGGTTATATGTATTTTATGTAACTTATTCTGCCACACAATATATTGAGTTTTCCTTTGACTAAAACTAGACTAAAATTACGAGACTTTTAGTCGACTAAAACTTGACTAAGATACCTTGTTGTCTTTTGACTAAAACTAGACTAAAATGATGAGACTTAGTCGACTAAAACTTGACTAACAAAAAAAGATATGACTAAATATGACTAAAACTAACAAGGACATTTGGCACAAGACTAAGACTAAATTAAAAATAGGTGACCAAATTAACACTATTCCAAGTTCTTCATCACCTGCGTGAGTTTTGATCACACTAGTTTGTAACACTGAATCTCATGTCAACAAATAGAAAAGTCAGCCAGCTATTTATTATTATGTGCTATTAGCCCCAACAGCAGGGGTGCTTTTTACTGCAAATACCATATTTTTACATATTCTTCAGTTATTGTAAAATTGTTGTTTTTGTGGTTTTGTTTTTTCAAAAATGAAAATCATTAGCAAGACTTTGTCTCAAAATATATTCTGAGATTTTATTGATTCTCATTTGCTCCATAAATCTATAACACTAAAATAAAAACAAAAAAAACACATTACTATTAGATCAAATTAGCACAGAGTCTCATCAAGAATACGCCAAATTTCCACATGCATAATGAAACACGGATGTTTAGGAATGTTTTTTTCTTCTAGTGGTTTAATAATCAAATACACCTTTTATGCTGGTGAGCCATTAGCCCCATTATACCCTGTCTTTTTTTAAACACATGAGACATGTCCTGGAGACTCTTTTCCATCCAATTACAATGAATTGGGACTGGAAATCTCAAGCTTAACAAAGGACCCAGATGAACTTGTGCGCTACACTAGGACTGTCACAACGCTGTGTAGATGATCAAACACAAACACGATGATGAAGAGCAGGCAGGTTTTAATAAATCCAAAGGCAGATAGGTAAATCCAAACAGAGAGAGCTATACACACATGTAACATAGATGATACCCGTCAACCAAGGAATGAAACACAAAAACTTACATACACAGGATAATGAGGGGAACACAGCTGAATGAGATGACAAAATAAAATTAGTAACTATGACAACAAATGACTTCTCACACAATGTGACACATTTCAAAACTATTTACCATAGCACCATAACATTGTATTGCGGGCTACAGTGACCATCTTACACCAAGTATATGTAATTATTTATAAACAAAAACAGCAAAAATAAAAAAAATATATATATTTAATACTAAACTAAATAAACTAAATATGAGCCATGTTTACTTGTGGAAAATTTGCTGCAACAATGCTAGGGGTTGCCAGGGTGTTTTATCACTGTAAAACTCATTTTTACATCCAGGAGCATTTTTGCATCCAGAGTGTTTTCTGATGCCCTGTGGCTTTCCAGTTTCCATCTTTCAATGTCCCCGTCTTTATATTTCACTATCTGTCCACCATTGTCTGTCTTTTACAGTCTCTCTACCATTGTATCTGTGCAAGACAACCAATCCTGTGACGTCACATGTTCTAGTAGTGCAAAATGGCACCACCCTTGCAAAAGCTGTAACAAAACATCTTTTGGTAACACTTTAGAATACTGTTCCGTCATTAATAAATAACTACACAGTAACAAATGAGTAATGCAATATTAACATTCTAGTAACTACTATTAACTAACAAGCAACTCTGATTTACCTAATTAATAAGTAATAGTGCTCAGTTGAGCAAGGTAGTTCACTGTTGGCTAATCAATAACTACTTTTTTCATACCTCCCAGGGGACTACTAAGAACTACTACTGTATACAGGTTCATAATGGATGTTAATAATGAATAATTAATTCTAAAGTGAAGATCATGGTAAACCACTAGTAATGACTTAAGTATTACAAAATAGGAATGACTAATTATTTGGAACAGAATTCTAAAGTGAAAGCATGATAACTCCCTATTAATGACTATATTATATAAAGTCATTGTAAGCTTTTGAGGTTGTTGTAAGGTTTTGGATAATTTTTGCTTCTGATAGATTTAGTAACACCTGAGTCATTACTATCCAAAACTAACAGAATGGCATAATAGTAGAAAAAGAAAAAGAAATACGATAAAAAAAGGCTGCTGTGGTTGCAAGAATTTTTAAATATATACTGTATATATATATATATATATACACTCACCTAAAGGATTATTAGGAACACCTGTTCAATTTCTCATTAATGCAATTATCTAATCAACCAATCACATGGCAGTTGTTTCAATGCATTTAGGGGTGTGGTCCTGGTGAAGACAATCTCCTGAACTCAAAACTGAATGTCAGAATGGGAAAGAAAGGTGATTTAAGCAATTCTGAGCATGGCATGGTTGTTGGTGCCAGATGGGCTGGTCTGAGTATTTCACAATCTGCTCAGTTACTGGGATTTTCACGCACAACCATTTCTAGGGTTTACAAAGAATGGTGTGAAAAGGTAAAAACATCCAGTATGCGGCAGTCCTGTGGGCGAAAATGCCTTGTTGATGCTAGAGGTCAGAGGAGAATGGGCCGACTGATTCAAGCTGATAGAAGAGCAACTTTGACTGAAATAACCACTCGTTACAACCGAGGTATGCAGCAAAGCATTTGTGAAGCCACAACACGCACAACCTTGAGGCGGATGGGCTACAACAGCAGAAGACCCCACCGGGTACCACTCATCTCCACTACAAATAGGAAAAAGAGGCTACAATTTGCACGAGCTCACCAAAATTGGACAGTTGAAGACTGGAAAAATGTTGCCTGGTCTGATGAGTCTCGATTTCTGTTGAGACATTCAGATGGTAGAGTCAGAATTTGGCGTCAACAGAATGAGAACATGGATCCATCATGCCTTGTTACCACTGTGCAGGCTGGTGGTGGTGGTGTAATGGTGTGGGGGATGTTTTCTTGGAACACTTTATCCCCCTTAGTGCCAATTGGGCATCGTTTAAATGCCACGGCCTACCTGAGCATTGTTTCTGACCATGTTCATCCCTTTATGACAACCATGTACCCATCCTCTGATGGCTACTACCAGCAGGATAATGCACCATGTCACAAAGCTCGAATCCTTTCAAATTGTTTTTTTTTTTTTGAAAATGACAATGAATTTACTGTACTAAAATGGCCCCCACAGTCACCAGATCTCAACCAAATAGAGCATCTTTGGGATGTGGTGGAACAGGAGCTTCGTGCCATGGATGTGCATCCCTCAAATCTCCATCTAATGCAAGATGCTATCCTATCAATATGGGCCAACATTTCTATAGAATGCTTTCAGCACCTTGTTGAATCAATGCCACGTAGAATTAAGGCAGTTCTGAAGGCGAAAGGGGGTCAAACACAGTATTAGTATGGTGTTCCTAATAATCCTTTAGGTGAGTGTATATATATATATATATATATATATATATATATATATATATATATATATATATATATATATATATATATATATATATATATATTAATATATATATATATATATATATATATATATATATATAAATATATATTAGTAGCAACAAGTTTTACAGATTGAACTATACTATTATATGTATCTTTACAATAACAGTAACTTTTAAAAGTAATGCATTACATTATTGGGTTACTAAAAAAATGACAGCAAAAAATATAGAATTATTGAAACGTTTGTAATTGATAGAAATGTAACAGTTAACACCACCTCTCATGTAAGTGCTGTCTATCGAGTAAAAAACAACAACTAATTAATTGCATATTTTTTTGTAATTAATCGTGATTAATCACACCTAACATTAATTTTGTTAAGTTATTTTTATTTTGTAATAATTTCCCATTTAATCTCCAAATTAATGTAGCAACATAAAGACAGTTGCCTATATTGTAAATATTTGTTTAATGGAATCTTTTTATTAAAAGAAGGCCAGTATCACCAATATCGATACTGCTACTGATGTCTCCATTAATTTTTTTCTCTCAATTTTAGTCATTTTGGCCATTCAGTATTACAGTATAATTAAAAGTTATCATTTATTAGGCTTTAAAAAAAATAACACATTTTAATTTAAGTGAACATAAAATAATCTTCACATAAACCCATTATAATAAATGTCACATTTGCCCTTCAATATTTAAGGCTAATTTTTTTCTATTGGGCAGTCAGACCGGTTCAGATTGTTTTTGACTTTTGTAACTTTGCAAACAGTTTTTTAAGATTTTCAGGTAGTTCTAACATGTGTATATATATATATATATATATATATATATATATATATATAAATAAAGTTATCAGACACTTAACAGTCTTCACTGCATAAATTATCAATTAAACAATTTCATTCAAAATCAGTGTGTGATTTTCTCTTTTTCTCTTGTTCTTTTATTATCCTTAATGACAGACAGTAGCAGGTTTCTTAGGATGCTGTCACTTTAAGACCTGCCGCACATGACGCGGATCTGACACGCATCCCATTTTCAAGTCTTTGTGTTCATTTAAGACTTTATTTAACTAATTTAAATAAAGTGCCTGCGCCATTCAAGCAATGTCTGAAGCGGCTTTCTGTGCGCACATGTGTGTAACAGACAGGAGATTCACAGACAGCGTGCGCCAGTAATGCACACTGCGTTCGTGTCACGATTGAGAGTGCCCGTGTAGTCACCAGAGGGCACTCCACCTCAGACTATTACCATATTATATTCAGTGAGAAGCAATCGACCGACAGGGAGAACAACTACTGTGTGAGTACTGTGTCAATTTTCTCATTTGATCTGTAGCTCAGTTATTTAGAACATTGTCTGTGTAGTGTAGTGGGCTTTGTGTTTGAAGTAGCGTTTGTTGGCATGTTGACCACGTGATCTCATGCGAGTGAAGAGGTTTCGCTAGGCGTGGCCAGCTGTATTCAATAACGACACTTAAAGTGAGTATAAATAGAGTGGTACTCCGTGGCAGTCCTCGTGTGAAGACCGAAGAGTGTAAAGACCATTCGACTCTACTATGCGCGACTCCACTCGAGCAAGGACACCGACAAGGCACTTGAGTATAGCTTTCCCTTCTCTCTGACCCCTTTTGTGTTTAACTTGTTTTTTTCCCATCTATTTATTTCTCTGACCCGTATTCACTATGTGCTTTCAAATCTCTACTATTATTACGAACACCCGTAAATTACGCTCTGTATATTCAAGATGACGTAATCCTAATAATCTGCGTTGTTTACTTATTTCTTCTGCAACATTAACCCTCTGGAGTCTGAGCTCTTTTTGGGCCCTTTAGAAGTTTTGACATGCTCTGACATTTGTGTTTTTTCAGTTGCTTATAAACACATTAATGGCAAAAGTGTAATTACACTGTATTCAGCACAAACTGGGCTACCATAATATGTGAGCAACATGTATGTACATGCTTGTATTTTTGAGAGAAAAAGGTTTATGCACGGATTTTGAAAAAACAAAAAAAATTGTTTTAAAATTAAGGCCTCAAAACACAAGAGTTAAGGGGAAATTCTGCTTGGGCACAGTGCAGAGTTGCTTCATAAAGGTAGACCAGATAACTTAAAACAATCTATATTCTCTGCCACAATAATTTATGCTTTATTAAACTATAATTTATGATTTATTACACCAATTTATTAAAACATAATTAGCTAATGAGATTAAAACCATGTTTTTACTCCAAACTTACTTTATATCAAGTCAATTGTTTTAAATAACCTTATGTGATCTCATTTGGCTTTGGATCAAAAAAATCAGACAGCAAATATATTTTACAATATTCTACATAATTATAAAAGCTCGTGTAGCATTGCATTATAAATATAATCTATTATGAAAACACCCAACATGGTATAAATAACACAGATAAGCCATATATTGTCGTGATTGTGTGTTTATTATCTTCAAACCTGTCTGCAAGTCTGCCTACATGTTAGAGCGATTTCTGGAAGCTGTTTATGTCAATGTCACATTCTTCATGCGTGCTATATATGGACTACATGTGCACAGAGCGCGCTCCGGCTGCCAGTATGAAGTATGAAGAGTTCTTTATGAATGATGTATAGTTTGTCAAGGTAATTACTTACATCTGACAGTAATTTTGAGCTAATTTAAACAAAGAAAGCTTCAGTGCGCCCTCGTTGCACGATGTGTTTGTTTGAGCTGATGTGTGTGTGGGCGTCGCCTCAGTATTTGAATCTCAATAGAGCGCGCAATTCGGGGGCGTGGTCGCATTAGTGTATAATGAGCCGCTCAGGAACGACTAGCATCACTCTGCTTTCAAACGGATTACATAAACACAGAATATTTGTTTTTGATTTGGTTTACAGTTTACAGTGTTTAAAACCTGACATTTCAGTGTTTCTTTAGACATATGACTCAAGTCTGTGAGACTAGTTTTCAATAAGCAAGAGGTAATTTTCGCCACAGCATTTAAGCAGGCTCGGGTAACCCCACTGCTTAAGAAACCCTCTCTGAACCCAGCACTTTTAGAAAACTACAGACCGGTATCCCTTCTGCCTTTCATTGCAAAGACACTTGATCAGGTCTTGTTCAACCAACTCTCTATGTTCCTTGAACAGAACAACCTCCTGGACAACAACCGATCCGGCTTCAAAAGCGGCCACTCAACTGAAACTGTTACTGTTACAAAGTTACATCCTCTAGCTACTAGAGTTCCCTAGGGCTCAGTGCTTGGACCACTTCTCTTCTCCATCTACATGTCATCACTAGGATCTGTCATTCAGAAACATGGCTTTTCCTATCACTGCTATGCCGATGACTCTCAACTCTACTTCTCATTTCAACCAGATGATCCTACAGTTGGTGTTCATATCGCTGCCTGCCAAACAGACATTTCTGCCTGGATGAAGGAACATCACCTGCAACTCAACCTTGCAAAAGACAGAACTGCTTGTGGTCTCAGGCAACCCAGCACTTCACTACAATCTCTCCATTCAGCTAGGTTCATCAACCATAACTCCGTCCAGGACAGCCAGGAACCTTGGAGTTGTGATTGATGAGCAGCTAAAATTCACTGACCACATTACTGCAACAACTCGGTCCTGCAGATTTGCGTTATACAACATTAGGAAGATTAGACCCTTCCTATCAGAACAGGCCACACAACTCCTGGTCCAAGCTCTTGTTCTCTCCAGACTGGACTACTGTAATGCTCTTCAAGCTGGCCTTCCGGCATGCGCTATCAAACCCTTGCAACATATCCAGAATGTTTTGGCGAGGGTGGTCTTCAACGAACCGAAGAAAGCGCACGTCACACCTCTCTTCATCAGTTTGCACTGGCTGCCAATAGCCGCTCGAATCAAATTCAAGGCACTGGTGCTCGCCTTCAAAGATACCACTGGCCCTGCACCAATATACCTAAACTCGCTTGTTCAGACTTACACACCCTCCAGGAGCTTACATTCTGCAACTGAACGATGCCTTGTGGTGCCATCCCAAAGAGGCATGAAATCACTCTCACAGACCTTTTCCTGGACCATTCCCACCTGGTGGAATGACCTGCCAATCTCAATTCGAGCAGCCGAGTCTGTAACCATTTTCTTTTTTTCTTTTTTTTATTCTTTTTTTTTTTTTGATTTTACAGGTCCATACATTACAATCAATGATATTACCTGTCATACTTCTCATTAAGACATCTGCAAATGTACATTAATAACCCCCCCAAAAAAAAAAGAAAAGCATCACAGGCTCGGTAAGTAGTACTAACATAAGCAAGGGTCCAATAGACCTTCATTCTACATTACATATGCTTAATAATATTTAGACATAGTAAAATCAGAACGAGAACTAAAACAAACATGATGGGATAAACCTCAATGACTCAAAAAGCCCTCTTCCGAGGGGGAATTGAGAAAAAAAAAAAAAAAAAAAAAAAAAAAAACAATACCGAGATCCATTTTAAACAAATGATGGTCGTAATTTGCTTCGAGGCACCCACATTGTCGCCAGCAAGCCGAAGAATTGGTGTAGTGCTTCTTCTGAGCTGGAGTAATGAAAAACCTTATAAGGTTTTTCCAGCAAAACTCTCGCCATAAAGCTGACCTGGAAGTTTTCCACTGTAACTCACATAAGTTCTCCCAATCTTCTTCCTTTAGAACAAAGTTTCCTTCCCGTTCCCATTTTTGCTTTACATACAATGAACTGCCTTTTGTTTGTTGTAGCCCCTTGTATATTCTTGCGATGAGCTTCCGGTTAGAGCCAGCAAGATAAGCCTCTATAAACACTTTTAACAAAATGTTATCCCAGCCTACCGTACACTTCTTCTGCATTTGGTCAATATAATGCCGGACCTGAAGGAATCTGTAAAAATCGTCGTTAACTAAGCCAAATTGCCTCTTCAGATTTTGAAAGCTATTTATAGTCCCCTTATGCAAAAATGTACAGTACGCTGTTAAACCTTGTGAAGTCCATCTCTTAAATCTTACGTCCCATCTATTAGGCAAAAAATCGGCATCAAATGCACACCATCTCAGGACCTTTACCCCGTCCTTCAGGTTACTTTGAGCTATTACCTTGCTCCATATCTTAAGTGACAAACATATCCATGGGTTTCCCAATTCCTTTAAATTGTACAACAGGTCCTTATCCCCGATTGCAGCCTGAATTGGAAATTCATCTGACATAGCACCCTCAATCTCCTTCCATCTAGCACAGTAATCTGGGTTGCACCAGCATACTAATGGCCTCAATTGAGCAGCAGTATAGTAGTCTTTTAAGCATGGGAGAGCGGCCCCGCCCTTGTTTTTTGTCAATTGTAAACTCTGGTATCTAATTCTTGGCCTTCGTCCCTGCCAAATGAACCTTGAAATATACTTGTCCCACTCCTGAAATTGTTGGTCAGGTATATCTAGTGGAAGAGATTGAAAGAGATACAGCAATTTCGGCAAAATAACCATTTTGACAGATTCCACGCGTGATCCGAAACTAAGAAAAGGTAGAAGGTCCCATCTCCTTATGTCTTCCCTAATCTTTTTATTCAAGGGGAGGTAGTTAAGTGAGAACAATTTTGTCAAGTCTATTGGAATGTTTACCCCCAAATACCTAATTGAAACCGAGTCCCATTTCAAATTATACTTATTTTTCATATTAACAGAAGGGCTGTAATTAAAACAGAGAATTTGTGTTTTTGGAACATTCAGCTTATATCCAGAGAAGGATCCATATTGCTCCAATAATTCCAATAGTCGTGCCAAAGACTGCTCAGGGTCGGTTAAATACACCAGTACATCATCAGCGAACAACGAAATAATTTGTTCTCCCCCATACATAGCAATTCCTTTAATATTGTTGTCCTGAATGATCCATTGGCTCAGGGGCTCAATAAAAATTGCAAACAGGAGGGGACTAATTGGGCAGCCCTGTCTTGTTCCTCTTTCTAATGTAAAGGGGCTAGAGACAGCCCCATTTATTTTAATTCTTGCCCTTGGGTTATCATAGAGAGCTTGTAATGTTTTAATAAATGTACTATGAAATCCAAATTTGTCCAAAACTTTATATAAAAAAGACCAATTTACACAGTCAAACGCTTTTTCTGCGTCCAGCCCCACTAGTACTGCATCTAAATTATATTCTGTTATATGGTTAATTACATGTAAAGTCCTTCTGATACTGTCTTGAGTTTGTCTTCCACGAATAAAACCCGTCTGGTCAAGACTAATAATTAATGGTAGCAGTCCCTCTATTCGTTTGGCTAGTATATGGGTAAATATTTTATAATCCTGGTTCAACACGCTTATTGGTCTAAAATTACCGCATTCAGACTTGTCCTTCCCCTCCTTCGGAATTAAAGATATTACCGCCTCCCTCCAGGAGGGAGGTATACTGTTCTCTTTAAGTACCCAGTTAAAGGTGGACTGCAGCACAGGGGTCAAAGAACCCTCCATGACTCTGTACCATTCGGAAGGGAACCCGTCCGGACCTGGAGCCTTATTTGGTTTAAGATGCGATATGGCTGAGCGAATTTCTTTCTCTGTTATTTCTGCTACGAGATTCCTACTTTGTTCACTATTCAATTTAGGCAGATGAATTTTCTGAAAGAAATCCTCCATTTTCCCTCCATCTATTTGAGGTTGGGAATATAGTTTTTTATAATAATTTTCAAAACAATCTTGTATTTCATTTAATTTGTAATGCATAGAATTAGTAATAGGATTTTTTATTTTATGAATTGAATTCTCTGCTTGTTGTTTTTTCAGCCTATAAGCTAGTAGTTTGCTGGCTTTCCCACCCCCTTCATAATATTTCTGCTTTGTAAAAATTAACTTTTTTTGTATATCCTTCGTATAAATCTCATTTATTTCGTTCTTTTTCTTCCTAAGTAGCTCTCTATTTTTTTTATCATTTGTGTCTTTGTGGTGTTGTTCCAATTGTTTTAATTCTACTTCCAACTGAATTAGCTCTTTTTGTCTTATTCTCTTTAGATGAGCACTGTATCCAATTATCTTGCCTCAAAGCACAGCTTTACATGCATCCCATAATATTGGAGGGGGAACTTCCCCATTGTCATTCTGTTCTAAGTATTCAGCAATATCCTTCTTAATTTGTTCCTTCATCTGACTCAGTACAAATGTGTTCAACCTCCATAAGGTGTCTTTCCGGTATTGTTCCAGATTTAATTTTAAATACATGGGGCTATGGTCTGAAAGGTCTATGCTCCCTACATCGCAATCCACTACCCTGTTTAGATCTAGAGCAAAAGTAAAAAAATAATCAATCCTCGAATACGCCAAGTGTGGATTTGAAAAAAAAGTGTAGTCTCTCTTTGAAGGGTTTAATTCTCTCCAGATATCAATTAACCCGATTTCTTTCATAGCCAGATTGATCTTTTTACTTATCAAATTGGGCTGGGCTGTGTGTGTATTTGAGGTGTCCAGTTTAGGATTTAACCTAATGTTGAGATCCCCTCCGCAGATTAGGACCCCATGGGTCTCTGCTGTTATTAAATCGAATATCTGTTTGAAAAACTTCCAGTCAGAGTTAGGAGGAGCGTAGATGTTAAATAGAGTAACCAATGAGCCCTCTAGATTTCCCCTTACGAGAATAAATCTTCCCTCTATGTCCTTTTTTTCAAAAATGGGTTCAAAACTAGTCTTGTTAGATATCAATACTGCCACCCCCCTCCTGTGCCCCCCCTTATATGATGAGGAGTACTGATGTTTAAAGCCCAATCTTTTTAATTTAGCGTGTTCTGTATCCGAAAGATGTGTTTCTTGTAAAAACGCCACCTCAACTCTCTCTCTTTTTAGTTTAGTTAATATTTTACTTCTCTTGATGGGGTGGACAAGGCCATTCACATTATAAGTTGCTATTTTAACTGATTGCATTCAGTGTAAGGGGAAAAATGAGAAATGAAATAAACCCAAAAAAAAAAAAAAAAACCCATAATGAACATGAGTACCAAAAAGAATCACAGGTTACATCCCACAAACTACAAAGAACCGCAGCAGGAACTGCTGCAACACTCAAAACACAATAAGAACAATAAGAACAGAAATAAAAAGACTTCCAACTGTGGGGTCTTAATATTGACCCTGATGAAGCCCTGATGGAAAAAGGGGCTAACAGGTGGGAGAGGGCCTTCATGCATGATAACGTCTCTGTCTTGGCAACATATAAAAGAAAAACCCACCGACGTTTACATTATACCATTGGTTATGCAGCCCGTTCAAAGTTTCTTTAATAAACAGGACGTGTTAAAGGTCTTAATTCCTCTCTCTTCCGGGAATCCCGAACGAAAAAAGAAAATAACGACTCAACGGACTCACCCTTTATATTCCCAGTGAACTCGCGCACAGCAGTTTTCAATTCACTAACAGTCATCCTGAATCCTGGCGTCTAAAAGCCTGTAATTTTTCCTTATAATCCAAAGCCCTGCCAGCTCTGTGCCGGTTCCCTGGTCTTTTGACGGTATGCCACGTGAACCGCTGAATCCGCTCCAAAAGCGAGACCGGGTGTTTAATTACCGAAACCGGGAACCCCCTCTTCGCCATATCTTCTGTAGCCTCCTCCGCCGAATCGTACATCACAACTCCCTCCTGGTAGAAAACTCTGACCCTGGCGGGGAACGGCGTCTGAAATCGGATTTTCTTCTCCTTCAATATCGCTTTTGCTTCGGCATACTCCCTTCGCTTTTTCAAGACATCCGGGGCGTAATCGTGATCAAGGTTGACTCTTTTCCCGAGATATTGAAATCCTCGCTTTTGCCAGGCCATTCTCAGCAGCTCTTCTTTCATCCTGTAGCTTGACATCTTGACAACGATGGACCTCGGCGAGGCTTCCCCAGGCGGCCTCGGCATCAAGGCGCGGTGAGCTCTTTCCACTCGAAGTTCAAATGTAGCCGGAAGCTCCAAGCCCTCCCGCAGCAAGCACTCCACATACATCACCATCGATGGGGAATTTTCCTCCGCTCCCTCTTTAACGCCGTGAATTCTGATATTTTCTCGTCTGGAGCGGCCCTCTAAATCAGTCAGCTTAGCGTCTAGGTGTATTTGAAGGTGTAGCAGCTCCTGCACGGTATCCTCCGCCACTTGTAACCGTGTTTCAGTCGCATCAATCCTCTTCTCCGCCTCTTCGATCCTAGTATTAGATTTATTAATTTCTTCTCGTATCGCATTCAGCTGCTGACTGCTGTCTTTTCTGAACTCTCTCAACTCTTTAAGTATGAGGCCAAAGTCCCCGGTCTCACTTTGACCCGCTCCGAGTTGCGTATGCGTATCGTCATCATCATCCTCCATTACGCTGCTAGGCGATGAAGTTTGGCTAGCTCCTTCGACGTCGAGTAACTCCTTCTGCTTTAACTTTTTATTTTTCCCTTTGGGCATTCTCGAGACCCACTGTCTTAAATCACTCTGTAAACTAAGTTTGTTTCTAAATATTCGAGTTGTAGTGGGTAACTATGTCCGAAATTGTCGGGAGCACGTTCTCTAAGCTGCCATCTCCTGGTTCGTCAAACCGGAAGTCCCGTCTGTAACCATTTTCAAAAAACATCTAAAAGACAAATCTTTTCCAGCAGCACCTGACCAATCAAGAATAGCACTTATCACTCTATTCATTGTCTGTTTGTCTATTTCATAATAATAATAATAATCATAAAAACTGTCCTAGGTATTCTGTGCTAGATTAACTGAGACCCGTTGCGTGGATTACCCTTTTGCCTGTCTCTCCTTCCTTGTTTGCCTGATTGAACTGCTTGCCTGTGTATGACCTTTTGCCTGTTTTGACTATGATTGTGGATTACACTTCAATAAAGCTGCATTTGGATCCTCAACCTTTGTGTCTCGGAGCAGTATGTTAAAGTTCTCTTTTGTCTTTAATGGGTAAAAAACATTTACATGATTAAGACCGTGATCATTTAATGTAACGTTAGCCAAAGGATGATGGAAAAAACGGACGCTGCGTTAATCGCATTAAATATTTTAACATGTTAAACAGAAATAATTAATCGCATACCTTAACAGGCTAATTTTGACAGCCCTAGTAATAAGTAATGCCATTTAGCATGCTAAATTGCATTTAGCGCGGATAAATGGAACGAATCTATACCTGATCAAACTGGAGACACATTGGAATTTAAATGCAATCAAGCTATTTTTATTTAAATACTATTTCTAAAATATACAACCCCAAATCAGAAAAAGTTGGTACAATATGGAAAACGCAAAAAAAATAAAGAAGTGATTTCTAAATTTACTTTGACCTGTATTTCATTGCAGACAATATGAACACAAAATATATCATGTTTTGTCTGGTTAACTTCATGTAATTTGTAAATATGCATCCTTTCCTGTCATTCAGACCTGCAACACATTTCAAAAAAAGTTGGGACAGTAAAGCATTTACCACTTTGTAATGTTGCCATTCCTTTTCACAACACTTAAAAGACATTTAGGGACTGAAGACACCAAGTGATGAAGTGTTTCAGGTGTAATTTTGTCCCATTCTTCCTGCAAACAAGTCTTAAGGTGGGCAACAGTACGGGGTCTTCGTTGTCGCATTTTGCGCTTCAAAATGCGCCACACATTCTCTATTGGAGACAGGTCGGGACTGCAGGCAGGCCAGTCAAGTACCCGTACCCTCTTCCTCCGCAGCCAAGACTTTGTAATGTGTGCAGAATGTGGTTTTGCATTGTCTTGTTGAAATATGCATGGACGTCCCTGGAAAAGATGTCTTCTTGAAGGCAGCATATTATGCTCCAAAATCTCTATGTACTTTTCAGCATTAATGGTGCCTTCACAGAAGTGCAAGTTACCTTTGCCAAGGGCACTGACACAGCCCCATACCATGACAGACCCTGGCTTTTGGACTTGTTGCTGGTAACAGTCTGGATGATCCTTTTCTTCTTTGGTCCGGAGCACACGGCGTCCATTCCTCCCAAAAAATACCTGAAATACTGATTCATCTGACCACAGTACACGTTTCCACTGTGTGATGGTCCATCCCAGATACCTCAGAGCCCAGAGAAGTCGACGGCGCTTCTGGACACTGTTAACATAGGGCTTCCTTTTGGCACAGTACAGTTTTAACTGGCATTTGTGGATGTAACTGCGTATTGTGGTACTTGACAAAGGTTTGCCACAGTAGTCCTGAGCCCATGTGGTGATATCGCTTATAGATGAATGACGATTCTTGATGCAGTGCCGCCTGAGGGATCGGAGATCACGGTTGTTCAGCTTAGGCTTGCGCCCTTGTCCTTTACGCACTGAAATTCCTCCAGATTCCTTGAATCTTTTAATTATGTTATGTACTGTTGAATGTGAAATATCCAAATCTCTTCCTATCTTTCTTTGAGGAACATTGTTTTTAAACATTTCAATAATTTTCTCACATATTTGTTGGCAAACTGGCGATCCTCGGCCCATCTTTGCTCCTAAAGGATTAGACCTTTCTTGGATGCTGCTTTTGTACCAAATCATAATTACAATCACCTGTTGACATCACCTGTTTCAAATCACATCATTATTTAACCATTTTACCTCATTACTAGCCCTAAATTGCTCCTGTCCCAACTTTTTTTGAAATGTGTTGCAGGTCTGAATGACAGGAAAGGATGCATATTTACAAATTACATGAAGTTGACCAGACAAAACATTAAATATTTTGTGTTCATATTGTCTGCAATGAAATACAAGTCAAAGTAAATTTAGAAATCACTTCTTTTTTTTTTTTTTTTTGCGTTTTCCATACTGTCCCAACTTTTTCTGATTTGGGGTTGTACTAAAAATACTATCTCAATACTATTTATTAGGGGTGTAACGATTCATCTACTACATCGATGTATCGATTTATATTCCTATGATCCAACTACATCGATCTGTGCCCGGCAAGTTGGCCTTCCGGACAACATCGATCTAACATCGTTTTAAAAGGTAATCAATCGATTGTATCGATAATAGGAAATAACACATTGGATTTAAGCACGTCAGACTTATATGGATGTTTTTTCTAAGCACTTTTAATGATAAAGGCGTTAAACATTATTCGATTCAGTCTGCCTATCTGTGACATCATCGCCACGCACCAGCAGCAGCGCAAAGAAAACAAAACATAGCATGGCGGATGGCAGAGGTGGTCATCACTTGCAATGTCAGATCAATTTAATTTAATAATGCAATGAATGCAATATTCTTGTTCTTTAAAGGAGCCATGTTCGTGGATTTTTTTATTATTATTTTATAATGTTTCCTAAGGTGTACTTATATTGTTAGTATGATTTTTTTTAAATAAAATGTAATAATTTAGAAATAAAAGGCATTTTTCTATTCTGATATTAGCCATCTGGCTTGAATGCTCTGTTTGAAGGGGCGTGTCTGCTGTGAGACTTCAGTGAAAACGCCCACTGTTGTGATTGGCTGACATCTTTGCATTTGAAATGAGTATTAGATCTTGTGGGAGAGGGGGCGTGGTTTAGCGAGATCTGCACACACTGCCAGTGCCAGAGAGAGAGAGACGGACTCGTAGACCAGACGGAGAGCTCTGGAGAAAAATAGCTGAGAAGTTTTATTGTACTGAGTTTTTGAGAGCGCGAGTTTATTTTGCTTGTATCTGAGAGTTCTGAATAAACACGAGTCCCAGTCACGCCAACCCTGTCGTCTTCCTTCGTATTCTACAAACTTTGTAACATGTGGAACCCTCTCGAATACTTTTAATAAAAAAATTTTACCATTACAGCTGTCGAGCATTATTTGTAGATCTTTTCCTTTCACATGAAAGGCTGCAGTGATGAGCATTGAGTACAGACAGTCTGTTGATCGCGTGAATGCAGTGATCTCGTCATTACACCGCGTTTTCTATCACAAAATGCTTTGACCACAACTAACAGCAAACAAGACATCGACATGAATACAGTAAGAGCTCTGTTGTGCAGTATAACAGTGTCATTCATTATAACGGCAGTTTGGGCAAGTGTATACACTCGCGACATGTGATTCACAGCTCCGAACATTATAAAGAGAGTGTTCTTTGATCGCTACTCTAGCATCTAATCACCATTTAAATAACAGATTTGTTTCATGCTACTAACAGAAACGATGTAAAGTTGATCGTTTAGTCACTGGCTTGATTCACGGATGCAGTGGCGGTTCTACATTGAATTGCACCCTGGGCAAGACCTCCTTCGAGCGCCCCCCTAAAAAAAAAAATGTGCCTGCATAATAGGATATCGGCTGTTTATTGTTGCAAATATTATGGCCTTATTCTGCATGACCACATTGTACATCCCTTATCATACCCAGGAAAGTAGCCAGGTCTATAATCACTGAGATCCCAAATGTGAGGTTAGGGGGGTTGGGTGGCATGCTCCCCCGAGAACATTTTTATTTCTATGATCTACATATGTGCATTTTAAGATGTTCTGAAGGCCAAAAAATTTGATAACAATAGCTTGAAAACCATGTCAGTGGGCAGAGATTTTCATCAGTGAAGAAAGTAGTAAATATATTGTTAACTGATATTTATATGTTTTATTAATCATTTTCGTAGACACGTTAATTAACTGAAGGCTACCTATGCACACATTCATTACTAATCTTAAGCCCAATACAGGCTTGAGCTTTTTTATTTACGGAATGCTACAAAGGGAATTATATTAATTTACAATGTACACATTCATTAATCTGATTAAGCCTGATCTGGCTTTGTTAGTATTTGTTAGTTGGTTAATATTTCTTTGTTTGTTAATTACATTATGAATCACATTACATAGGCCTATTTTCAATTAAAAATGGTGAAATTAGACAAAAGTTTATTCATTTGCCTGAATATTTTTGTAATTTGTTCAACATTTCTGACTTGAATAAGGAGATCAAATATGAAATGTGTCAAGACGCGCTGCTAAAATTCACGCCTCATCAGCTTCTGTGTGAACAAAAAGCCCGCCTACTCTGATTTGATTGGTTTTCTCAAATATTTTGACATTGACAAGTGGTGACAGACCAATGAGGCTCAGATGAACACGTACCTCTGCTTCTGGGAGAGACCCAGAGGTGAACTGTTCCCCGCGCCCACTCCCCCCTTCTCACACACACAACCAAAGTGCACGGCACCTTCTCAGCAAGCAGGGGCACCTGCAGCTGCAGACTGTGCAGGGGGCATCAATTTACCAATAGGCCTTTATCACACTTCCTATTTCCGGTAAGTGAAGCAGTGCACCTCTACTTCCGGTCCCATCGCGACTCAATCAAAACGCGGGTGTAACTGCAGCGATCCCGTGCTCTAATACTAAATAATGACATCCTTACCTCAGATTTGAACATTTCCTGACACTAAAAGAATAGAGGAGAGCATGGGTGAGACTGATATGGTGGGATGAAGTTGTATGTTTGTGTGTTGTAAGCCTATGCATTTCCAAACTGTGGATGTTTACGTCTCATATCGTCAGCCTGCTGAAATGTTCCCATCCAAATGTGCATTCTGAATAATAAATACATTTCTAACCTGCCGCAGTCCAGTGATTGTCTTCTCATTAACAGTGTTTCTCTTACTAATCATATTTCATACCTGTTGTTACATTTTTTAATTAATTTGACTGATAAACACCCTTACAAAAGTTAACCATGGTTTTATTATAGTAAGAATGTAGTAACCATGTTTTTTATTCATGGATTGACTACCATTTGTATTAGTTTTACTAAAAAATACCATGATAAACCAAAATAATGTTTTATTTTATTTGTAATAAAAACCATGGTTCATTTTCTTGTAATAAATAGATGAATGAATGCGCGGTAACTGCCTTAAAGAAAGTAAACAATGTTAAGCATTTAATTAATCTTAAACAGTAATACGTTAACAGCGTGACTGAATTTTGGCATAAATGCGTGAATTACATATACTGTAGGCTACAGTGAAATGATTGTCATTGAAAAGTGACAGAACAATGACTAAAATATTAATACAAATCAATATGTTCATTCAGATCTTATTCGTCAGGTCTCACACACACTTAATCGCGGACACTATTTAGACGTGCACTGACACCGTGTGGTGAAATAATCACGTATGTTTACGACCCTCGGCTTATGTCGGATTAAAAAACGACAAGTTCAACAGAGTTTGGAAAATCCTGTACACAGTAATGATCAGTTTATCTCTTCTCCTGTCTCGGAAAATGTCCGGATTTTTAAATCATCCTCCAGATGCTTATTTTAATGGTCGTTTGTTCAGCTAGGTGTTCACAGCACATTGAAAACATGCATAACCGGAAGAATCAGCACACTGCTTCGACGCGCATTTCCGGTATTCAATTCCTCTGTGATAAAAGCCTATTCCCCACTCAGTGAAAGGATAGATAGAAAACCGCTTCGCGGCGCAGAGGATTATTTATTTTTTTAACTGCTCGTGCCGCCCCCCATGTGTCATGAAACAATGCCGCCCTGGGCAACTGCCCTGTTCGCCCGTGCCCAAAACCGCTACTGCACGGATGCATAAACGATTTATAAAGAAAGTCTGTGTGAAGTTGTGAACTTGAATATTCAGCTACACATCAGAAATCACTGATCACAGATCAGGCATTAATGAACACTGTTACTCACTGTTTGTGGCAGTGCTGTCGAATCCATATCGTAAAAGCCAGTGCTGACATTGCGAAACGGAATCCATTTTCTCCTAATTCAGAGCAGGACACCCAGAAATCGGTTTACACCTATCAACATTTCTATCCACTTGGGGACCATATACAGGCTAGGGGAATTCATATTAATGTTAAAAAACCTCATTGAATGAACTTTTCATGCCATGGGACCTTTAAACAGCATCAGCGTTGGACCCGCGATTTAAAGAACTGCCCTACCTGGAAAAAGAGGACAGAGAACAGGTCTATGCAAAACTGTTTTTTGAGGCAGAAGTGTCACACCAGGTAACTCTTCTCTCCTCTTTCCTCTCTCCTCCCCTCCTCTCTTTTTCTGCTCTTTTCTTTTTCCCCCTTTCATTTGTCCTCTCTCAAATCTCATCTGTCTCATCAAGCACAAAGCTGTCAGGATTCAATGAAGAGACCACAGGTGTGTTTCATGTGATACCAACAAAAGATTGTTGTTGTTTTGTATTAATGAGAAACATGACTATATTTTGAAATACATTTCTTATATTGTAGCCCAAAATGAGTCACCTCCTTGTAAGAAGAAAGCCTTAGATGCACTGTTTGGCGATTCCTTCACCCAAAGAGAAAGAAAATCCACAAGCAAGACAGCCAGAGCAGAGGTGATAAGCTACAGAGCAAAAGATGTGCTGCCTTTGACTGAAAATGCCATGAAGTGGTGGAGATCTCAGGAGAAAGAGCTACCTGTACTTTCAACCCTTGCTAAACATTACCTGTGCATTCCAGGCACCAGTGTGCCAGCAGAGTGAGTTTTTAGTACTGCTGGCGACATAGTGAACGCACAGAAAAGTGTTCTGCGGCCAGATCATTGATCAGTTGATATTTTTGAAATAAAATCTGTAGAGTAATTGAAGAGTAGTTGGTTACACTTGATCTTTTGTTAAATATTGTTTGTTTATTAATCTGAGAGTAGTAGCAGGTTCAGTCACTGCTCATACAACCTGAAGAAATGTTGGTTGCACTTTATTTTTGATATTAATATTGTAATATTTTTATGTTGAAAAACAAAAGCAGAAGTAGCAGGTAAACCTACTGTTGAAATGTTGGTTGAATATTGAAAATGAGAACAGAAAAGGTTAACTTCCTGTTAATTCAACCTAAACTGTTGGCTGCACTTTATTAAAATAAAATGTGAATGCATTTGCCATTAATTGTTGTTTACTTGTTTTTTTATATCCATAATTATTCAATACTTGATTCCCTCACAAGAAACAACAGTAATCTAGAAAACTTCACCTGCAATGATCAGTATCCAGGTATTTATTTCAGTCACTCTGGTTGAATTTTTGGCTAAAAAGTTATTGAATCGATTTCAAGTCACTGAATCGTTTTGGATCGTATCGTTCTAAATGAACCAATATCGTCCTTGAATCGTAACGATAACCTCAAATCGTGATACAAATCGAATCGTTGTACAAACGAATCGTTACACCCCTACTATTTATACAGTTTGATTGATTGATTGATTGATTGATTGATATCTTTATTTCGAACATGAGAGAAGAATATTTAAAATAAAATACAATAATGTTCAAACATTTTAAAAGAAAAAAAGTAAAGAAGTAAAATAAAAAAAATAAAAAAAAGCAGCAAAGTATCTTACTTTCCTGTATAAACATGCTTCTATCTCATGTGCGAAAAGGAGTAGGAAGAAGTAAAACTTATGTACTCCTACCCCTTTAATTCTTGCTTTCCTTTAAATAACATACATATGCCTACACCTACGCATATACATATACACATCTACATATATACAGTACATACATACACATATAAACATCTATATATATATACATACATACACACATACATATTTATACCCTTATATCCACATAACACATACCTACACATATACATACATACATACATACTTCAAAGTGACCACTAACAAGTATTTCAAATCATAACAGAGGAGCTCTCCTATTTTCCTACAGTACTTCTTGATACTTCTTAAAAATCTTTCTGGATACATTTTTTTAAAGAGGTTAGGGCATTGCTTTAAGATTTCATCTAGTTTATTCCATAATTTAACTCCGCAGATTGATAAACATAATCTTTTCCTTGTTGTTCTAAATCTATTAGTCTTAAAGTTTCCCCTTCCCCTTAAGTTGTACCCTCCCTCCCTCTAATAGAATGAGTTGAAAGAAAAAGTATGTGATCTGCTCGCAGAATCTGTGAAAATGTGAATAATTTTAACGAAATAAAAGATCATACAAAATGAATGTCATTTTTTATTTAGTACTGTCCTGAATAAGATATTTTACATACATTTTTTTTACATATAGTCCACAAGACAAAACAATAGCTTTTATAAAAATTAATAAAAATGACCCAGTTCAAAAGTTTATGAACCATTGATTCTTATTACTGTGTGTCTTTCCCTGAATGATCCACGGCTGTTTTTTTGTTTTGCGATGGTTGTTCTTGAGTCTCTTGTTTGTTCTGATCAGTTAAACTGCCCAATGTTCTTCAGAAAAATGCTTCAGATCCTACAAATTCTTCAGTTTTCCAGCATCTTTTGCATATTTGAACCCTTTCCAGCAGTGACTGTATGATTTTTAGATCCATCTTTTCACACTGAGGACAATTGAGGGACTCAAACACAACTATTAAAAAAGGTTAAAACATTCACTGATGCTCCAAAAGGAAACACAACGCATTAAGAGCTGGGGGGTGAACACTTTTTGAATTTTAAGATCTAGGTAAATCATACTTAATTTGTCTTTCGGGAAACATGCAAGTATCTTCTGTTGCTTCCGACGGCAAGTACTAAATAAAAAAAAAGAAGATATTTAAACAAAATAAGGAAAATGTGGACCTCTTCATCCTGTTCAAAAGTTTTCACCCCCAACTCTTAATGCATTGTGTTTCCATCTGAAGCATCAGTGAATGTTTGAACCTTTTTTTAATAGCTGTTTGAGTCCCTCAATCGTCAGTGTGAAAAGATGGATCTCAAAATCACACAGTCACTGCTGGAGAGGGTTCAAATATGCAAAATATGCTGGAAAACTGAAGAATTTGCAGGATCTGGAGGATTTTTCTAAAGAACGTTGGGCAGTTTAACTGCTCAGGACAAACAAGAGACTCAAGAACAGCCATCAAAAAACAAAGGAACGACACAGTATAAAGATTCAATGGTTCATAAACTTTTGAACAGGGTAATTTAAATAAATTCAGCATTTTTTTTGTCTTGGGGATTATATGATTATAAACATATTTTATGTAAAATATCTTATTCAGGACAGCACTAAATAAAAAAATAACATGCAATTGGTATGATATTTTTCTTGCAACTGTATATGAAAGGAGTCCTATTATGTTCTTTATTTTTTGTGTGCAAATAGTCTTCTATTAGGGGTGTAACAGTACACAAAACGTCTCGGTTACGTATGTAACCCTCGTTCCCTGAGGAGAGAACGGAGACGTACGTTAGTGACTAACGAATGGGGGTTTCGCCTAGAAGCCAATTACCTTCGAGGTGTTTAACGGCGCCCAATGGCGTGCCAATGCCATGGGCATGCGGAATTTGCATGCGTAACTCCGCCCCACCGTGTGGGTATATAAGGAAGTACGCTGGCAACATCGCATTATGTATCTGCTGCGGAGCCAAGATCTGAACTCCGTGTTCCAGCAGCACAGCTGACGTGGCTGAGGAACGTACGTCTCCGTTCCCTCCTCAGGGAACGAGGGTTACATACGTAACCGAGACGTTCCCTTTCGTTCAGTCACTACGACGTACGTTAGTGACTAACGAATGGGGGTTCCAGTATAACCGCGCCACTCAGCTATCATCCAGTGCCCTGCGTAAGTGTGAGATCCCGCCACTTAAGGCCGTAGGACTCCCACTTATCACAGGATTACCAAGGTACACTGGGAAGCATATCCCAGTGAGGGAATGCCAATGATGCCTACCCGTGGGGAGGACTTAAGAGTACACATATGACCCGCTGTGGGCTGCATATGGGAAACTCTAGGGTACCAGCCGAAGGTGGATTTTGCCGCAGTGGGAACATGACTCATCCACGAACGCTGCTTGAGCATGCTGAACGCCCAAGCATACCAAGCAGAGATCGTGCCCATCAAAAGAATTCAGCGACCGGCCACACCCAGAAGTACACGGGCGAGACATCCTGAAAAGGACGTGCCACGTGTAAGCTCTTTTATGAGAGGAAGCTTCGCAGAGACGCCGAAGCGCCCAGGGACCACACACCAGCTGTCAGACGGACCACTGCGCAGATCAGCAGGCAGGCAGTATGTGATCACTGGAACGCGCCGTAAATCCAACGCCTCTGGAAAGCTGCTCGTCTCGAAGGCTTGACAAAGACTCAGTTGTAGGCTTGAAGGAGTGAAGAGGTTCTCTTGGCTCCAAAGCAGAAACATAATGCGATGTTGCCAGCGTACTTCCTTATATACCCACGCGGTGGGGCGGAGTTACGCATGCAAATTCCGCATGGCCATGGCATTGGCACGCCATTGGGCGCTGTTAAACACCTCGAAGGTAATTGGCTTCTAGGCGAAACCCCCATTCGTTAGTCACTAACGTACGTCGTAGTGACTGAAAGAAAGGGAACTGACGGTTCGGTACGTACCTCGGTTTTGAAGTCACGGTTCGGTATGAGTTTGGTACAGCAGTTTTACAAAATTTATTTTTATTTATCTTTATTAAACAGCGGTTTACTGAAAAAATTGTGTCTGTCCTTAAATGAATTCAATTATAACTAAACGTTTCTTAAAGATAATGCTGTAAACTATATAGGGAGCCCTTACTTGCACATTACTATAATATTAAAGGACAGAGCCCAAACTATTAGCCTAAATTCAGTTGCTATTTATTTTTAGATATAATAATCAACATGCAAATAACAAATTGTATGCTAACATGTAACTTCAAATAAGGCAGTTTTTGCATTAACTTCTAAATCTAATTATAAAATTATGTTTTTAGTCCAATTCGTTGTAGAAAAGTAATAATTTATACTCAGTGTTTGTCATTTTCATGACAGATTTATTTAAACATACATAAAATAATCAAGACAGCACTAACAGGTTAAGTAGAATATAATTAATATATATATAGGCTAATATAGTGCATATATTTAGCGAAAGAGTTAATCTCTCTAGTGAACTAACAGCTGTGGACACTGAATGACACCTGAGGTAAATGTAATGCTACGACATTGTTTACAAGCTGTTTCCGCAATTGAAACACTGATTGAGCGATTACACAACATATGATACGTTTCAGTAAGTTGTAATGTATCCTCAACACCTTAAGATATTAATTAATGTTTGTTCTTTAGGAAGAGATGATCGCGTTCACTCATGCGCCGCAGCTTGAACTGACGCGCCTATACAGTGATCAGTCACATCACATTAAAGAGCGTCAAAACGGCATTTATTGTTTGAATTTCGTGATAAAATGGATGGAAACTGAATACTTAATATGTTTGTGTGGGAACTTGGATTGAAGTATGTTCCGCGCTTAAAGGTCCCATGGCATGAAAATGTCATTTTATGAGGTTTTTTAACATTAATATGAGTTCCCCTAGCCTGTATATGGTCCCCAAGTGGCTAGAAATTTTGTTGGGTGTAAACCGAGTTCTGGCTGTCTTTCTCTGCCTTTGAGAAAATGAGAGCTCAGACGAGCTGATCTCGAATTTTCCTGGTATGACGTCATACCAGGAAAGGTTACCTCCCCTTCCTCTGCTTTGCCCGCCCAGAGCACTTGGAGAAAATGGATTCAGTTTATGTCAGCACAGGCTTTACAAACAGAGTTTACGATATGGATTCAACAGCACCACGACAAACAGTGAGTAACAGTGTTCATTAATGCCTGATCTGTGATCAGTGATCTCTGATGTGTAGCTAATCATTCAAATTCACTTCTTTCTTTCTAGATTGTTTAATGATCGCCGTCTTATTGCCCTAAGCGTAATGCATCAGTGAATCAAGCCAGAGACTTAAACGATCGTTTCTGTTAGTAGCATGAAACAAATCCGTTTTTAAAGTGATTCAACAACAGAGAGCGATCAAAGAAAACTTTTTATAATGTCCGGAGCTGTCAATCATATATCGCGAGTGTATCTGCACACTTGCCCAAACTGCCGTTATAAGGAATGACGCTGTTATGCAGCACAGCGAGGCTCTTACTGTATTCATGTCGATGTCGTGTTTGCTGTTAGTTGTGGTGAAAGCATTTTGTGAGAGAAAACGCACTGCAATGACAGAGTCGATGTGACTGGGACGGTTTATTCAGAACTCTCAGATACAAATAAGCTTGGGCTAACAGCACAGCGCTCTCAACAACTCAGTACAATAAATGTAGCGGACCCCGTCCGAATGATGGCTAGACTTTACTGATGTTTCAGGAGTTTATTGAAACCGTTTATCTCCAAAAATCACCGTAAGAGCTGAACAAAAAACAAAGAAGTGCGCATAAACACCTCTTACACAAACTCTCTCTCCATAGCATTATCAATAACAATACAGCGAAATACACAAACATTCATTTCAAATGACAGTAAACAAGCACATACACACCTATTGTCTTCTCGGGGGGTGCTAAACAAACTGTAAACTTTAAATCTGCTTAAACCCACTGAATGATGAACCGCGAGCTCTCACGAGCACTCCCTCTTTTTTCATATAGCTCCGCAGACTGCAACACCCGTCAAAATAAAAGTCCCTACTTATTTACACAGATAATACAGACCTAAAACCTATTTAAATGCACATAAATGTCAAAAATGTACACAAAAACAAATTATAAGATGCATTACAATGAAGTCTGTTACAATAAAACTTCCTCCAGCTCTCAGTGGTTCACCAGTGCCCAGTCAGTCTCTCCCTCTCATGCATGCAGTGCGTGCAGTGCCTCGCTAAACCACGTCCCCTCTGCAACATCATCTAATACTCATTTCAAATTCAAAGATGTCAGCCAATCACAACAGTGGGCGTTTTCACTGAAGTCTCACAGCATACAATGCCCTTGAAACAGGGCATTCAGCCACAGGGCAAACATCAGTATAGAAAAAATGCCTTTTATTTCTAAATTATGAAATTTTTTGATGTAAACATCATACTAACAATATAAGTACACCTCAGGAAACATTATAAAATAATAGAAAAATGCCTTGCCATGGGATCTTTAAAACAACCCGACTATTAACTGTTAAAGATTGCTTTCGGAACCGTTTGGTACACGTGTGCACCGTACCGAAAGCCCTGTACCGAAACGGTTTGGTACGAATACGTGTACTGCTACACCCCTATCTTCTATACATATATAACATGTTCAGCTTGCTACAGCAGTAATATTATGTAACCAGATGTTACTACTATGCATATCACCAAAACTGAGAGCCAGTCTCAACAGTGGTGGTGAGACTTCAAAAGAGCAAACGACCGGTGCAGGACCTTCTTCCCACTAAGGTAAATCACATCAACCCCAATCTGTAATGTCATTCTCTGCTCCAAAGACAAGTGAACCTCAGAGAACACAGAGGTCAGCATCCAACTCGATCTGCTGTGGAATTACCGTAAAGAATGAGTATAATAGCCAGTCTCCAGTGTTGGCCTGTAGAGCGAGTTCTGTTAGATAATGTCTGTACTTAGGCACCACTCACGCTCTTGCTATCACACCACTTTTTTAGCAGCGACCATGTGACCTCGCCAACCCCTACGATAAAGCCAATGAGATGAGATCTCAACAGTTCAATTTCTCATCATGAGGCCAATGTTCAATACCAATCCATTTCTTGTTCCTTTAATCATTCTCTTTTCCTTTCCTTACAACGTATTGTCTTTCTTCCTGATTGTCTCATCTGTTTCTCTGTTGCTTGCACTGCTCTTTTTCCGTTTCTTTCTTTTAACTATAACAAATCAGTTTTCAGCTTTCTCTTTAGGCAGAGACCGCAAATTATGGTAGAGGTAAAGTGATTATCTGGCAATGTCTGTAAATAGCTTGGGTCTATTCATATTAGACACAACAGAACTCTATATAAACTCTAATGCCATGACAAGATGCACCTTTTTTCTTTTCTTATTGTTGTCATTATTTTATTCTCTTTAAATTCAAGAGGTTCACAACAAAAAAACGTCATGCATAAAGTGCAAGAGATGGATTTTTTAATCGCTAGTGCTATTTTGAGACGTTGATAATTCTTTCGGTTTAAGACAAAGGTTGCATTTAACTGCATTTGAATTAACTGACTATTACGTTCTTAATCTTGTCCTTATCTCTTATGTAGCCTAACGTTACTGTTTTGCCATCTTCATCCATTAAGCCTTGTTTACTTTCGTTTGGCTCCGGCAGCGCGAGCCTCCGCTGACGGCGCGCGCCGGCTTTGTGCTATTCTTTGAAACGACATAGCCTTAAAGCCTTCTTAAGCCACTTTTCCACTGGCCAGCGTGAGCACAGAGGCCGAAAATCATGCCTCGCGGCTTGGACACCACAAGCGGCTATTGACTGAACACGAACAGGTAATAACATACTTTTTTTTCATTCGTTAATGTCTCGCGGTCTTGCTGTTTTTTCTTTCTTACTTTATTTTTTTTTTACAATTAAATTTTGGGCTATAAGCGTGTAGTAATGCCAGCGTTACTGAACATGTACTGAGTAAAATATTACTGAAAATGTATTAGTAATGCCTTACCCTACTGCGTTACAGCAAAAAGTAATATGTTACTGTAATGCATTACTTTTGTAACGCATTACTCCCAACACTGGTTATAAGTCTGAATATACAAATGTAAATCCCGAATATATAGTTATAAGTCAGAATATATAATAATAAACAGTGAAAGTGAATTGACGTGAAGGCCAAGCATGGCAACCAATAATCGGAATTTGTATATTCAGGATTTATAAATATATATTCTTACTTATAACTACATATTCAGATTTACATTTATATTTTCTGAGTTATAACTATATATTCAGGATTTACATTTATATATATACAGTGGCATGAAAAAGTATGTGAACCGCTTGCAGAATCTGTGAAAATGGGAATTATTTTAACTAAATAAGAGGGATCATACAAAATGCATGTTATTTTTTATTTAGTATTGTCCTGAATAAGATATTTTACATAAAAGCTGAATTTATTAAAATAACCCTGATAAAAAGTTTATGAACCATTGATTCTCAGTGCTGTGTGTCGTTCCCTGGATGATCCACGTTTTTTTGTTTTGTGATGGTTGTTCATGAGTCCCTTTTTTGTCCTGAGCAGTTAAAAGGTCCTGTTCTTCGTGATCCCATTTTTCAAACTTTAGTTAGAGTGTAATGTTGCTGTTAGAGAATAAATAATACCTGTAAAATTATAAAGCTCAAAGTTCAATTCCAAGCAAGATATTTTATTTAGCAGAAGTTCCCTTTCAAAGCCTACAGCGAACGGCCGGTTTGGACTACATCCCTGTACATCCTGCTTTAATGACATCAGTAGAACAGTTTGTTGACTAACCTCCGCCCACAAGAATATGCAAAAAAGGGGGCGTGGTCTTGTAGCTCTCCCACGTGGAGAAGAGGTAGTGTTGCGTTAGGTTGCGTTTGTAGAGTGTGTTTGTCGCCATGTCGTCGAGACGCTGTTATTTTCATCCCGGAGTCAAATCACCTTTCTTTGGCCAGGGACGCTGTAGTTTGAGATAATGCATCTTCCCGTTATGGTAAGAGGCGTGACCTTTCCGGGCAACGTGCGCTAAGCTGCTGTCGAATCACAACACGGGAACCGCTGGCACAATCAGAACTCGTTACGTATTTCTGAAGGAGGGACTTCATAGAACAGGGAAATCTTTCAAGCCGTTTTTAGGACAGTGAAAAGAGCGGTATACAGATAAGTAAATTGTGTGAAAAATACTGTGTTTTTTTACACGCAAAACATGAACACGTTATATTGCAAACTGTAAACACAATCAAAGCTTCAAAAAAACTGGAAAAACGGGACCTTTAAACTGCCCAATGTTCTTCAGAAAAATCCTCCAGGTCCTGCACATTCTTCAGTTTTCCAGCCTCTTTTTCATATTTGAACCCTCTCCAGCAATGACTGTATGCTTTTAAGATCCATCTTTTTACACTGAGGACAATTGAGGGACTCAAACACAACTACTAAAAAAGGTTCAAACATTCACTGATGCTCCAGAAGGAAACACAATACATTAAGAGCCAGAGGGTGAAACCACTGTAGATATAGATAATAAGTGTGTGCTGAATGCAGTGTAATTACACTTTTGCCATTAATATGTTTATAAGCAACTGAAACAAACACAAATGTCAGAGCATGTCAAAACTTCTAAAGGGCCCCAAAACAGCTCAGACTCCTAGGGGTTAAAGCAAACCGAACCGAGACCATCTCGGGAGGTGGTCTGGGTACGGTTCGATCTCATTTTTTGGTACGGTTTGCTAAAACACGCAATCTGAACACAAACCGCTATGGGCTTACTTGATTTTTCTGTTCACGAAATCCAATGAAGTTTGGTCATCAGGTGCCTCTGTACAAATCAGCTGTTCATCATGGCTGCTTCTTCTTAGCCTAGAAATCTAGATGCACCCATAACGGCAGCAAATATAATTTGCAGCCAGGGCGTCTAGCAACTCTCCATTGGCTTGCGAGCTGGAAACTCTAGTCAGGCCAATCACATCGTGTATAGATTCGGTCGCTGCTTAACATAATGACGGCAGAATTGCTGCGGTTCCACGTGCTACTTATAAACAAAGAAGCTGGCGAACAGCGGTCTTTTCGAATCGGCTTAGGCCGCGACTCTGGAAGACTTGAAGTTACGTTTTTTTTTAAAAAAAAACAAAGAACGGCACTGAAGTCTTAAAAAAGGAAGATGTGTTCGGAGTTTTGCCGACCGGATATGGCAAAAGTTTAATCTATCAACTGGCTCCACTTCACCTTCTTCGTTGCTCTGGTTGGATGTTATGTTATCCTATTGCGTGCAGAGGGAATTTGAACGACAACCGTTTATCCCGCCCCTCGGATTGAGCCTTGCCAATGGTGTGTTCCCAGACCCAACATCTTGATGTGGGTCTGGCTTGTCAGGCTAGCTTCTTCTGGCAAATCTCTACAAATTATTAGTTCACAATTTACTCTTTTTTTATTGCAATTTCAACTGCTTCCGAACTGTGTAAGAGAGGCGCCTTGCCAGTTTAAAATGGTTTTACGAGCGCACACACCTAAAGCGCATGCACAGAAGCCAGCTGTCACAGCGAGTGTACTAAACGGAATCGTTAACATCTTATTGCATTTATTTTAAAGTGTCAAAAACACACAAGTTTCACATAAACAGGTGGATTTGTCTTAAGTGAATGTAAACATCTGCATTAGCCTACTAGCCTAATATAAGAATCAGTGGAGTACGTCATACAGTGAAGAATATGCAGTTGTATTTTTTCATGTGATTATTCCATTTCATACTTGAATACTGCTTTTAGGCATACTTTACCTGGAAAATTTTAAGCAGTTTATTTAATTTGCATCTTTCTTTTGTTATTTTATTGTATTGTTTATTTTTTGTTTGCTGATGTTATCATTGCCTTCTGAAATAAAATAAAACCCGATTCAAGGAAAAAAATTCAAAATAAATGTTATTTGTGATGTGTGATGAGATGACGTGTGATATAGCTAGTGCAAGAATATGTAGTATTGCAAAAAAAAAATATTTTTGTGTAAAAAGATAAACATCTTAATTCAACAGCAATTGTAGCAATGTCATTTAAAAAAAATTTTTTATAATCTTTACAAACAAATATCTTGTTTACTGAGGCACAAACAATGTAAGTGAATGGGATCAAATGTTGAAGGCCATAGGGTCAGCCATCAAACACTGAACTAGACTAGATCCAAAAAACAACAGTATGAACGTTACACGTCTCTGCACGTCTCTCAGAAATCAGTGCCTGCCAGGAGTAATATCAATTAAAAGGCTCTGGCTTCATCCACTTCACCAGCAGCTGTAGGTTTTTTCTTTATTAAAAAGAAAGATGGCAGACACCTTTACTCTATTGTCCTTGAAAGGCAATTTTTTAAGTAGACAGCAGTATACATTCACATACAGCAACACACCACACAAAATAACATATTTTATAATAAGTCATTTAAAACATGATTGCAGCAGGTATAAATGAATTCTCTATTTGATTTACACAAATGGAGTTTAAATATCTGGCCTGAGGGAAGCAGTACACAATGGGTGAGTGACATCGAAAAGGACTAAATAGCCCTTCCTAATCACCCTTTAAGTCGGCCTCCACTATCATTCTGCACATTTTAACTATACTACTCAACTTACTCCTATTCTTTATATTAAAGGGATAGTTCACCCAAAAATGAAAATTCTGTCATTAATTACTCACACTCATGTCGTTCTAAACCCGTAAGACTTTCATTCATCTTCGGAATGCATAGACATAGACTCCATAGACAACCTACACTATTAAAACTTTAACGATTCAAAAAGTTAATAAAGTTATCGGAAAACTAAACGTTATGAATTAAGTGGTTTAGTCCAAATGTTCTGAAGTGACTTGATCACCTTTTTATGATGAACAGATTTAATTTAGGCTTTTTTTTAATCGCTTGCTCCATTTCTGTAAATCAATTTAATGAATTAATGACTCTCTCCACCCGTTGCTCTGGTCTTCGTCAACAGCCGCTTGCACCACCTACTGGTGAGGTCGACTAACAGCAGATGGAGTTTATGCTCGATAATGTACTGCTATTCTTGTAGTTCCCGGATGTGAACTGTTGAATTTATCGGTCGAATTTGAACCACTGAATTTGTAAAGCGAAATAAAATGGACTAAAAAATTGCCTGTCGAATATTATAGGTTGTATTGGTAACACTTTATAATAACGTTCAGTTGGTCATTTATAAGTGGTTAACTAATCATTTACAAGACATTCATAAATCATTATCAAGTGATATGCTAACATTTTATGTATGTTTTGTAAATTCCATTACAAGTCATTTGCAAGTGATTAGTAAATGATTAACTAATCATTCACGAAACATGACTATGCGTTCATAAATGATTAATAAGGGAAATGTTAATTATTTTACGTATGTTTTGTAGATTCAGTTATAAGTAATTTACAATTGATTAGTTAATGATGAACTAATAATTTACAAAACATGACTATGCATTTCATAAATGTTTAATAAATTATGTTAAATTTTTTGTATGTTTTGTAGATTCAGTTATAAATTATTTACAAGTTATTAGATAATGATAAACAAATCATGACTATACGATCAGAAATGATTAAGTAATATGCTAACGATTTACAAATCTGCCGTAAGTTATCTTTAAAAAAAATAGCATATCATAAAATAATCAAATACTGTAGATTCTTAGTGAATGGTTATTAAGTTACTAGTTAATATATTATTAATCACTGAAATGTCAACGTACCATTATCTCAATAATCAATTGTTAATCATGAACAAATGATGATCAAACCATTAGTAAATGATGAGTATATAATTTATTGATGCATCGTTAAAGTTGTAAGCTGGTTTTTTCAAACCCACAAAAATGCAATTATGCTAAAGCAATTTTTTTTAAAGAATAAATTACTATTTGTCAAATAAATAAACATCCCCTGAGTTACATGTGAAAATTCCATTCTGCTATTCCTCACCTGTTGCAATATAAATGTGTAAATAGGTAAATCATCTGATTACTGTAAGCATTTAACTCCAATTCGTCACATATTGACGCTTGGTCAGTTCCCAGCATAATTTTACATTTATTTTATTTTTTATTTATGGTATTCAGACACGTTTTGAACATGTAACCCATCCCCTTCACTAAACCTACCCGTTTGCGTATTATAAAACACAGGATAACAGGCAGATACGACTGCAGACACAATTTATTCAAAAAGTACAAATATTCCAAGTGTCCAGAGGCCAAACAATTAGTTTGTGAGAAGTAAATCCCCAAAAGCAGAAGAAACGTTACGTCAGCATTGCTTTGACAGCATTGGCTGTCGTATGTCTCCTGACCAATTGCGTCATTACGTCAGCTTTGATTGTAAAATGCTATTGGCTCTCGTGTGTCTTGTGACCGATTGCGTCATGCTAAAGAGTCTTGTGTATCATTTGAATGAGAAATATGAACTGACCAAGACCAAGCGTCAATATGTGACGAATAGGAGTGAGAACATGTTTGGTTTTAACAGACCAGTTTACAACTTTAACGATGCATCAATAAGTTATATACT
Organism: Gobio gobio; assembly: GCF_949357685.1. NCBI lineage: Eukaryota > Metazoa > Chordata > Actinopteri > Cypriniformes > Gobionidae > Gobio > Gobio gobio. The sequence continues at coordinate 13,583,792 of NC_137107.1, read as the reverse complement.
CATCATTTACTAATGGTTTGATCTTCATTTGTTCATGATTAACAATTGATTATTGAGATAATGGTACTATGACATTTCAGTGATTAATAATATATTAACTAGTAACTTAATAACCATTTACTAAGGATCTGTTTGATTATTTTATGATATGCTATTTTTGTTAGCATATTACTTAATAATCATTTATGATCGTATAGTCATGATTTGTAAATGATTCGTTAATCATTATCTAATAACTTGTAAATAATTGCTTGTAAAACTGAATCTACAAAACATACCAAAAATGTAACATAAATTATTAATTATGTTTTTAGTCATGTTTTGTAAATTATTAGTTCATCAACTAATCAATTGTAAATTACTTATAACTGAATCTACAAAACATATGTAAAATAATTAACATTTCACTTATTAATCATTTATGAACGCATCGTCATGTTTCGTAAATGATTAGTTAATCATTTACTAATCACTTGTAAATGACTTTTTAAATCATGTAAATGACGGAATTTACAAAACATACATAAAATGTTAGCATATCCCTTGATAATGATTTATGAATGTTTTGTAAATGATTAGTTCATCATTAACTAACCACTTATAAATGACTTACAACTGAACGTTATTATAAAGTGTTACCATGAAAAGGTGTGTGAAATATTTTGAATTGAAATATTCACATCTTAAATATACAATTATGTTGAATTGCAAGCCCTCAAAATATAATGCATTAAAATGCAAGCATGGTTAATGTAATGAATATTTTTTTCAAGTAGTGAAATTCAACAAGCTTTTTTGTTTCAAAAACATTTGGCATTATTTTACTTCCATACACACTACAAACATTACCTTTTTCAAGAAACTGAGGCACTGGCTAGAAGGGACCACTCATCCATTTCAAGTAATCACTGACCACAAGACCCTTGAATACATCAAGAGTGCAAAGAGACTGAATCCTAGACAAGCTTGTTAGTCTTTGTTCTTCACTTCCACTTGACAGTCTCCTACCATCCAGGCAGTAAAAACAGTAAGGCAGATGCTCTCTCCAGAAGGTACAATCCCATACACACTACCACAAATCACAACCCCATGAAGTTAAGTCAAGTCACCTATTTATATAGCGCTTTTTACAATGCAGATTGTTTCAAAGCAGCTTCACAGTGGTAACAGGAAAATAATGCAACAGAATTTGATTCGGCTGTACAGCCGCTCTGGAGAAACAGTGATGTCATCCGGCTCAGTTAAATTCTCATATAGTGTCAATGCAGGGCAGATCAGTAATATAGTTAAATATATTGTGTCCAACTAAGCAAGCCAAAAGCCAAATGCGACAGAGGCAATGAACCAAAACTCCATCAGGTGGTAGGATGGAGAAAAAAACCTTGGGAGAAACCAGGCTCAGTCAGGGGGCCATATCTCCTCTGGCCAACGAACAAACAGTAGCCCCGTTTAATTCACACTTTTATGTCATTCTGATTAAAATCATTCAGATTGAAAGAACCGGTGGACAGTTTACATGAGACATTATCTAAACCGATCTGGTGTTTACATGTGCTGACTTTCAATCGAAATAATTTTGTGACATGCGTGCACAGTTTGCCAGTTATAGTAATTGCAACGTTCGTGGATCAATAGGCTAGTTATGTGTTCGTAATTTTTATATTTATTTATTTTTCTGCTGGTGGACATGCAGTAGTTTAACCTAATGTATGTCCTAACTAATACAATGGTTATTTCAACAGCTATGAATGATTAATGCAGACTCAAAATTCATTCAAGTCATTTTTTTTGAAAAACACAAAATTAACAATAAAATGCACCCAAATTATTAATAAAAACATAGGATATACAGTGAAACATGAATGAAAGCATTCAAGACGTGCTCAGCATCATAGTAACTTCGATACAGTGGTGGAAAGAGTACTGAAAAAGCATACTCAAGTAAAAGTACTGTTACTTGTCAAAAAATTTAGTGCAAGTAGAGTAAAAGTACTAATTACTACTCAAAGTAGGAGTAAAAAGTAGCCCATGTAAAAGTACTCAAGAGAAGTGAGTAGTGAGTATTATGCTTTGAATGTTATTCCACCTTATACCCTGCAAATTAAAAATGTAGCTTACTCTTTTATGGATGTTTCTCACTTCTCAGTAAGAGCAAGAAAACATGAGATCAACAGTTTTGAATATTTCTCCAAGTTTTATTTTTGACTGCTAGCACTAAAAATACAGCCATGTAATATTTGAGAAAGCAACCAATAATCTGGTAACATTTATGACAACCAGTCTGTAGAGGTTTTCTTGCGGTTAATTAAAAAAGGTTGCAAAGCGTTGTACATTAACAATTTTATGTTAAAAAAGCAGTTCTTTCTTTTCAAGACGCAAATCATTGTACTGCTTTAATTTCAATGGATGTTTTCTCTGTTAAAAGAATAGGCTACACTTCAGAAATCAGAATCGAGTAACTCATGAAAGTTATTGGCTACATACATGGACTACAAATGTGAGAACACATTACATTAAAATATGCACTTGTTATAAGTTATTATAATTATATTATAATTATTATGTAATTATAATTTTCACTCAAAATCTTTTCTTTATTATTAAAAACTCTGATTCTCTTATTTTGAATATATTTTTTGATTTTCTTTGGATTGTCTTTTGATTTAATTATGCTGGTATGTATATTTTTGGAGTTTTATATATGATTTGTAATGAAGTGTACCGCCCCTTTAAGAAACACTTAACTTTGGACGCGTTCTCTCCTCGCTCAGTTGATAAACTACGCTGAGATGAGGATGTATGTTGGCTCACGGAGCAATTTCACGATTTAAGTCATCATACAGTAACCAGCAACAACCCGCTTTCATAAAGCGTGCGTGCCTCTCACTCTAGGCTGGTCACAACTCCCTAATGGTTGATATGACGGGAGTCACACGCGTGACGCATGGAGACAGGACTTATTATTCGTCTTGGCCAATCACATTGACAGGACAAAAATAAACATAATGTAGCGACTGCAGGTTTAGGGAAAATAGCCCAGTAAAAGTACCGATACAGCACTTAAAATGTACTCAAGTAAAAGTACACTGTTTTTAAACAACTTAATAAAGTACAATTCCTGAGAAAAACTACTCAATTACAGTAACGAGAGTATTTGCAATTCGTTACTTTACACCACTGCTTAGATAAATACTAAAGGCATAGATATTTCAGATGATAAAGGAAAGATACCATAATCACAGAGGTATAAATATTAACAAAAGTAATTAAAGTAGATCGTGATAATGTTACTTAACCAATGTGAAGCAGTTGTTGAACTTTTTTTTATATTACCTACGAGAAACAGAGAGAAATGTTGACGCTGTCCTCTCCAGCAACTTGAATGCATGCCATGGCAACTCTCAACGGCCACCAGGACATATACAGTTTATAAAAGCTATTTATTTATTGTAAAGTGTAAGAATCACCACTTTAAAAAAAAGAATTCTTGTCCTATCACGGTCCATCCTACCCCCCTCTGTCATCATAGTTCCTGATAGGGGTTTGTGGTCTGCTTTAGCAGTTTCTCACAACAGACACCAGTAGGTTTAGTAGGTCTCACAGATGGTACTAAATTAATTTTGTACGTTTTGGTCTAGGCACTTAATAATTGAGTGCCAGATGATACCTTCCCAAATTAATTCCTTCCCAGGAAGGATTGTTGGTAACACTTTACATTAAGGTTCCATTTGTAAAGGGTTTATAAAGGTGTTCATTAATGACTAATAACTAATTTATAAATGCATTATAAATTGTTGATAAGAAGTTATAACTGCATGAATAAATAGGGTGACTTTAACGCAATACCTGCCAAATAGTGATTTTTGACACACATTTTAAATGCTTAATATATTTATTTACAATTATTTCACTTAAAACCAGATTCCTAATTTATTTCATGGTGTAGCAAAAATAGACTATTATAGTGAGACTGAAGGGTGTTCTATTTGTAGTTTTCTCATTAATATCTCATGACTCTTGTCACTTGTCACTTACTATGTTGTTAGTGTTAGTACACAACATATGTGTGTGTGTGTGTGTGTGTGTGTGTGTGCGCGTGCGTGCGTGCGTGCGTGCGTGCGTGCGTGCGTGTGTGTGCGTGCGTGTGTGTGTGTGTGTGTGTGTGTGTGTGAGATATTTGGCATACATTAAAAGGATAAGTACCTCATCATGCAAGCACACTTCAAAAAGACTGGACAATGTGTTAAAGAGCCCCTATTATGGTTTTTCGAATATTGTCGAACAGTGTGTAATATAGCTGTCTGTGAATGTAAACGGTCTGCAAAGTTGAAAGTGCATGATAAATAAAGTTATGTATCTTTTTCAATGACAAATAAAACTATCTATCAACAGTTGGCCTTTTTGGCCATACTGTCCTTAACCATACAGTGTCTCAACTCATTCCCCCCTTACTCTCCTTTCTTCTTTTGCTTTACCATCTGAACTAGAAATTTCTCATCTCATTTACAAATCAAATTTTTCCACATTTACTTGATCCTATACCAACTCATCTAGTAAAACGTCTCGGTTACATATGTGCATACCTATGTACAGCCTTCGCTCCAACCCATCTTGCAGGAAGGAAAGTACTGAACTGATCGAACATCTACGGTGGTCTTCCCAGCGGGAAGAACACCATTCAACGAACAGGTTTAGAGGCGCCTCGTAGAGGGGGCTCTAGCGGAAGTGATGGTGTCTACCACAGCCTGTGGTAGGCCACCTAGAACCTCCGCGTCCCATCCAGGGACCAGACATGGAGTTTCCAGAGGTCCGGACGTGGGTGCCGTAGGGTGCCCCATCCCTGAGTCAGGAGGTCCTTCCTCAGAGGAATGGGCCAGGGAGGGGCTGTCGCGAGGAGCACCAGTTCTGGGAACCAGGTCTGGTTGGGCCAGTAGGGTGCAACTAGCAAGACCTGCACCTCGTCCTCCCTGACTTTGCACAGGGTCTTTGCAAGAAAGCTCACTGGGGGAAACACATATTTGCGTAGGCCCCGGGGCCAGCTGTGAGCCAGTCCGTCCGTGCCGAGAGTTCCCCCGGTCAGGGAGTTAAACAACTGGCAGCGTGACATGTCCGGGACGGCAAACAGGTCTACCTGTGCGGTCCCGAAGCATCTCCAGATCAGCTGGACCACCTGGGGATGGAGTCTCCACTCTCCCAAGGACACTTGCTGTTGTGAGAGCTCGTTGGCTGCACGATTGAGTAGGCCGGGAATGTGAGTGGCACGAAGCGACCTCAGATGCTTCTGACTCCAGAGGAGGAGATGGTGATGGTACACCACCCTGTTTGTTGATGTACGCAACGGTCGCAGTGCTGTCCGTGCGGACCAGAACGTGCTTGCCATGTACCGGCCCCTTGAGGCGGCTCAGCGCAAGACGAACTGCTAGCAACTTGAGGCAGTTGATGTGCCAATGCAGTTGGGGCCCCGTCCACAAACCCCGAAACTGCATGCCCGTTGTACGTGGCCCCCCAGCCGGTGGACTAGGCGTCCGTGGAGACAACAGCATGCCTGGACACTTGTTCCAGGGGAACTCCTGCCCGTAGAAATGAAGGGTCTGACCACAGGCTGAAGGTTTGGTGGCAATTCGGTGTAACACAGAATGATCCGCTGTGCCACGCCCATCTCGTGACTCTGCAGTTTTTCATTATCTGTCGACAGTTCTTACGTTTTTCGTACTTGGGGGTCATCTTTGACAGCACTCTTTTATTTGAAGGTCACATCAATAGCATAACCAGGTCTTGTTATTTTCATCTTCGTAATATTGCTCGCCTCTGTCCATTTCTCACCCTGCATAATACTGCTATTCTTGTTCACTCACTTGTCACCTCTCGCATTGACTACTGTAATTCTCCTTTATCTGGTTTATCACACAAGCTTCTTCATAAACTCCAGCTGATTCAGAATTCTGCTGCTTGTATCATAACCCAGACTCGACCTATACAACATATTACCAGCTTCATTGGCTTCCTATCAAATCCTGCATTGGATTCCAAATTCTCCTCCTCACTTACAAATCTCTTCATAACCTTGATCCACCTTACCTTTCAGATCCCTTACATCCCTACACCCCTTGTTGAACTCTCCACTCCTCTCCATACACCCTCTGCTCGTCTAAACACTATGGGCCATTAGGGCCTTCAGCCGTGCAAAAGCTAGCTATGGAAAGATGGGTCAGTACCCAGTTTATTTGGACCAGTTTGCTCCTCAGAATAACAACCTGTAAGTATGATTAATTATTAATGTATATATTTTCTACCGAGTGTTCAAAATACGTAGTTTTGTGTTTAATATTGTGTAGCTAACATGTCTAATATTGTTAGCCAGCTAACCGGCTAACCCATGATGTAAGAAAATGTTGTTTCAGACTCTGAAAAAAACAAAAGAGGATTGGAGGGAAATTGCAGACGACTACTACAAGAAGTGTCTGCCTCAGAGCCAGCAAAACTAATTTAGGTATGTCAGTGTGGGGGTGCAGGGCAGGGCCTCTAATGCTGGAATCTTTGCACAGATGGATTTTAAGAGAGCACTTGACCACAGCCTCGTCAAAATTCCCTCCACAAAATCGCTACCAGGCTCAGCCACTGAAGCCACCTTTATGTTTTGGGAGTCAATGCATACCCTCCCTGTTGTGACCTTATGAAGCCATTCCCTTTCTGCCAAATGGATCATGACCAATGGGTGTTCAACAACACTCTCTTGCCAAATGATGGAGAGTCTTTTCGCACCACAGTAATGTTCAACCCTGACAAGGTACTAGAGATCAAAATAAAGTGGATGGCACAACACTCTCAAGTGCACCTCTCATAGCACACACATTAACTAGATGCACAGATGTGGCTACAACACCACCTGTCAATGCAGCGCTACCATTACCTCCTGATGCATCAACAAATGTATACATATACATTCATATATAATATTCTATGTAATATGTATTGTTGTTCACTTAACTAATCTCACCAAGTCAAAATTTCTTACACAGGCTATGTTTAATGCTGCCTTCACGTGCTATCGGAAATTTCCTAATTCCCACTTTAGAAGTCGTGATTACGAGCTTGTTGCATTCAAGTGCTTTGTTGTCGGAGTGAACAGGAATCATGGTTATTCTTGCCTATTTATTGGGAAAATCTTATTAAAACCAACATCATATGTAGTCTCCCATGCACCGATAACCATATAAACATTCCAGATAGTCCGCTTTCTGCTGATTCTGTAATTTCAGTCAAATGCAGGCTATTTTCGCTGAGTACCAAACATACAACACGCTTCATATGATTATTCTTACATGTAAATATGTACTACATTAATGTCAAGACAAGACGACCTAAAAAAAAAACAATAAAACCACACCTGCCACAGCAGTAGTTCTCCCCGCCACCATGTTTAAAGCTTATGACACGCCCATCTCGGGAGTTGGGGTATCAAAATTATTTCCGAACTTCCCAGTGGTAAACACGACATCAGAGGGCGTTCATGTGCAATTTTTACCTAGGAAACTCGTATTTACGATAATTCCGATAGCACGTGAAGGCAGCATAATACACAGATTCTTCCTTTCAAGGGTAAACACAAGAAAACATACCTACACTACTGGTCAAAAGTTTGAGAACAGTAAGATTTTTTAAAATGTTGTTAAAGAAGTCTCTTCTGCTCACCAAGACTGCATTTATTTGATCCAAAATACAGCAAAAACGGTATTATCGTGAAATATTTTTTCAATTTAAAATAACTTTTTTCTATTTGAATATATTTTAAAATGCAATTTATTTATGTGATTCAAAGCTTAATTTTCAGCATCATTACTCCAGACTTTAGAGTCACATGATCCTTCAGAAATCATTCTAATACGCCGATTTGCTGCTTAAGAAACATTTATTATCATTATCAATGTTGAAAACAGTTGTGTACAATATTTTTTCAGGATTATTTAATGAATAGAAAGTTCAAAAGAACAGCATTTATCTGAAATATAAAGCTTATAAACCAGGGGCATGATGTATAAACGTTGTGTATGCACAAAAATTTTACGCATGCAATTTTCCACGTACATATCGGAATTTATCAAAAATAAACTTAGCGTAAACATGTGCGCACCATCCACATACTTTAGAGCAGAGATGGGCAACTTCCATCCTGGAGGGCCACTGTCCTGCAGAGTTTAGCTCCAACCCTAATCAAACACACCTGAACAAAGTAATCAAGTTATTCAGGATAACTAAAAAAAGTTAAAGGCATTTAAGTTTTTATGAGGGTTGAAGCTAAACTCTGTGGGACAGTGGCCCTCCAGGACCGAAGTTGCCCATCCCTGCTCAGACCATGCGTATGCACTCTTTTACTGGAGTAAGCGAAGTAATCACAAAAGTCAATGATGTGCACTTGACTCTGATATTATGGTAGGCGCTAGTTTGGTGGTAGAACCAAACCAAACATGATCGTTGATTGTTTTGAATAGGTCTGATAACAATACTGCACGCTGTTGATGTCATGTGCAGGCAAACAGTATCCTAATGATGACTCCTTCTGTGATCTTCCCAACATTTTGAAAAATACCATCGTATTTGATAGATAGAATTTGAAATGGTAAGATTTGCATTAAAAAAAAAGTGTTTTGTCAGTGACACACTGAGTCAGACAATTGTTTTTACACTGCAAATTATAATTTTTTTTAAATCTGAAAATAATATCTACAAATAAAATAATTTTAATTAAAAATATACTGTATAAACATCCTAAAATATTGTTGCATGCACGCCAGGCTCCACCCCCTCACTACCACAACGATCCCTGTCACCGGAATACTGAGCACACACACCTGCACGTCATCATCACTGCAATCACCACCTGCACTTAAGCACCACGCTCACACTCAGTCACTGTCCGGTATCGTTTGCACATGACCCTACATGCTTGCTTCCTCGGACTCACCTGACTACTTACCTGATCCCCAATGAACCCTGAGTGTCTCCTCGTCTCGTCCTGTCTCCTGGTCCTCGTCTCCTTCGATCCATTGTTCCTGTGTTCAGATCCCAAGACGTATTGTATTACCAACCATTCCAGCATTACCAGATACTCTCACTCAGACTCTCACCGCACCTGCTCACTTCCTGGTTTCGAAATAAACTCTGCTTTCACCTGCCTCTGTTATCCGTGTCTAACTCTGTTTGTAACAGAATACCGGACCAACACAGCGCACCAGGATGAGCACCCCGGATCCATTCCAAGAGCTTGTCGATGCCGTTCGGCAAGCTCTTCTCACCAGCGCACCTGCACCTTCACCGGCGAGCACTTCCGGGATCCACACAACCACTTATTCGCCCCCCGAGTACGCCAGTCCCATGGCCAGACCGGCGCCCTTCTCTGGTTCGGCAGAGGATTGCAACAGATTCCATCTGCAATGTTCGCTGGTACTGGAGATGCAGCCGCGCCTGTACCCCAACGATTGCGCTAAGGTAGCGTTCATCACATCTCAACTCGCCAATAAAGCGCTCCGTTGGGCGGAATCCATGTGGCCCACAGACAGTCCAGTGATCCAGACCCTGTCGGGGTTCCTGTCTCACTTTAAGGAGGTCTTTGGGAAACCATCATGGGATTCGTCGATCGGAGAACAGTTATACCATTTGAAACAAGGTACCTCCACAGTTAATGAGTATACTCTACAGTTTCGAACCCTTGCTGCTGCTAGTAGATGGAACGAGCAGTCCTTGCTTACGACCTACCGACAGGGTCTGGATCCTCGGGTGCGGCTGCATCTCGCTGCATACGAGGATACCATTGGGCTAGAACGCTTCATCCAACTCTCCATCCGCGTCGCCTCTCGTATGCAGTCGTGCATCGAAGAGCACCAGGGCCAGTCGTCATTGTTCCTCCGCCGACCAGGTGATGTCAGCACTCCAGAACCCAACCCGAGCCCATGAAACTGGAGAACTCCCGACTGACGTCAGCTGAACGGCAGAGACGGCTGACCCAGAATCTCTGTCTCTACTGCGGTCTACCTGGGCATTACATCTCAGAATGCCCAGTCCGTCCTCCACGACCCATGGTGAGTGCAATCATTCCTTCACTCTCTAAAATGAAGCCACTCACCACAACTGTGAACCTTACTGCTGCTGGAATCTCCCTTTCAGTTACTGCCCTCCTCGATTCTGGGTCAGCCGGGAACTTCATCTCGGGAACCCTCTGCCGTCAACTCAAGCTCCGCACGTCTGCAACTTCGACGATCTACCAGGTCCAGTCGGTAACGGGCAGACCACTCAGTCGGAGGCAGGTTAGGTCGCTCCGTGGGCCCCATCGGAGTGCAAGTCGGAATCCTCCACATGGAGCGATTACACCTGCTGGTTCTGGAGGAATCCACCGCTGACATCATCCTAGGGCGCCCGTGGTTAGAGCAGCACAACCCCGTCATCTCCTGGAAGACAGGAGAGGTCCTGAAGTGGGGCGACAGCTGCTTCCCGGACTGCTTCCCATCTCCACCGATTCGTCCCTCTCTGCGTCCCCAAGATCTCCCCGTCTGTGCTACGTCCATCGAGAGTCCGGTAGAGAGACGATCGGTGGATGTCCCCTCCTGTTACGCCCCCTTCAGAGACGTCTTCTGTCCCCAACGGGTCTCCAAGCTGCCTCCCCATCGGCCATGGGACTGCGCCATCGATCTGCTGCCAGGTGAACCAGTGCCCAGGGGGAAAATCTATCCCCTCTCTCTCCCGGAGGAGAAGGCCATGGAGGAGTACATCAAGGAGGCGCTGGTGCAAGGCTACATCCGTCCATCTACCTCCCCTGCTGCTTCGAGCTTCTTCTTCGTGGCAAAGAAGGACGGAGGCTTGCGGCCTTGTATCAACTACCGGTCATTAAATAACATCACCGTCAAGTTCCGTTACCCCCTTCCTCTTGTCCCAGCTGCCCTGGAACATCTCTGTGGTGCCACTGTGTTCACGAAGTTGGACCTCCGCAGCGCTTACAACCTCATCCGGATATGTGAGGGGGACGAGTGGAAGACCGCCTTTGTCACGCCCACTGGTCACTACGAGTACTTAGTGATGCCCTATGGACACGCCAATGCCCCCTCCGTATTCCAGGACTTCATCCACGAGGTGCTCCGGGAGTGTCTCCACAGGTTTGTGCTGGTATATATAGATGACATCTTGATCTACTCCCGGAGCATGGCCGACCATCGCCGTCACGTTGCGGAGGTCCTACAACGCCTGAGGAACTACCAGCTCTACCTCAAGGCCGAGAAGTGCTCATTCCACCAGCCCACTGTGCAGTTCCTCGGGTACAACATAGATCACAGTGGCATCCGGATGGATGAGAGGAAGGTGGAAGCCATCCGGTCTTGGCCAACTCCCACCTCCGTGAAGGAACTACAACGCTTCCTGGGTTTCGCAAATTTCTATCGACGCTTCATACAAAACTACAGCTCCATCGCCAGTCCCCTCACCAGCCTGCTCCGCAACAAGCCCAAGTCTCTGTCCTGGACCCCATCCGCCACCCAAGCCTTCCAGACCCTAAAGGACACCTTCACGACAGCTCCCCTCCTGGTCCATCCTGATCCCGAGCTTCCCTTCGTCGTGGAGGTGGACGCCTCTACCACCGGGTGGGTGGGGTCCTTTCTCAGCAGCAGGGGAACCCCAGCTGTCTCCATCCATGTGCCTTCTTCTCCCGCAAGCTCAGCCCGGCGGAGGTTAACTATGACATCGGCAAACGAGAGCTCCTTGTCATCAAGCTCGCACTGGAGGAGTGGAGGCACTGGCTAGAGGGCTCCAAACATCCATTCCTGGTCCTGACTGACCATAAGAACCTGGGGTATCTCCGAGAGGCAAGACGACTCAACCCCCGACAGGCTCGCTGGGCACTCTTCTTCACGAGGTTCGACTTCCACATTTCCTACCGGCCAGGGGCCAAGAACATCAAGGGGGATGCCTTTCCCGCATTCACGGCCCAGAGGAACGTTCCGAGGAAGAAGAGGAACCCATTCTCCCCACGAAGCTCTTCCTCAGTCCCATCACATGGTCAGAAGAGACCCTGCCCTCTACCAATGCCTCCACCAACGTGCCGCCGGGCTGTCCTCCGGGCTTGCAATACATCACTCGAGCACAACGCATCCCTCTGATTCACTCCTCACATACATCACTGGGCACTGGTCACCCTGGGGTCAATGAAACCCTCTCGCTGCTACGCCAGCACTTCTGGTGGCCACACATGCCAGCTGATGTCAGAAGGTACGTGAGGGGATGCCGGGAATGCGCCATGGCCAAAAGCCCTCACCACCTGCCAGCTGGGAAACTCCTGCCTCTGCCCGTTCCCAACCGTCCGTGGTCACACCTAGGGGTGGATTTCATCACAGACCTGCCCAATTCAGAGAACTGTACCTGTATCCTCGTAGTGGTTGATCGCTTCTCGAAGTCCTGCCGGCTGCTCCCACTACGAGGACTTCCCACAGCCCTAGAGACCACGGAAGCCATGTTTAACCACGTCTTCCGGTATTATGGCACTCCCGAAGATATCATATCTGATAGAGGTCCTCAATTCATTTCTAAGGTATGGAAGGCCTTCTTTGCACTCCTAGGTGTGACCGTCAGCCTCACGTCCGGATACCATCCTCAGACGAACAGGCAGACGGAAAGAAAGATCCATGAGATTGGCCGTTTCCTCCGTACCTTCTGTCACGGCCACCAGGACTCCTGGAACCAGTTCCTAGGATGGGCCGAGTACGCACAGAACTCACTTCGACAATCCACCACCAGCCTGACACCTTTCCAGTGCGTACTCGGCTATCAACCGCCCCTCTTCCCATGGTCTGGGGAACCCTCCGACGTTCCTGCGGTTGACTACTGGTTCCGGGAGAGTGAGAGGGTCTGGGACTCAGCCCATCACCAACTTCAACGGGCACTCTGCAGACGCAGGTTGACAGCTGACCTTCACCGCTCCGACGCTCCGGCATTCCAGGTGGGGCAGAAGGTCTGGCTGTCCACCCGGGACATCAGACTGCGTCTGCAGTGCAAAAAGTTGAGTCCCAGGTTCATTGGCCCCTTCGAGATCCTGCAGCAGATCAATCCGGTGACGTATAGACTCCAACTACCACCTCAGTACCGGATTCACCCCACTTTCCACGTGTCCCTCCTGAAACCTCACTACCCCTCTGTTTCTGTTTCCCCAGAGCCTGGCGTTACTCTGGAGCCTCCCCCTCCACTTCTAGTTGATGACGGCGCAGCATATCAGGTCCAGGACATCTTGAACTCCCGGCGTCGTGGTGGTCCACTACAGTACCTGGTAGACTGGGAGGGGTACGGCCCTGAAGAAAGATCGTGGGTACCCAGGCATGACATCCTTGATCCGAATCTACTAGAGACATTCCACGCTACCCGCCCTGATCGACCTGCACTGCGGGGTAGAGGTTGACCACTACGGCGTCGGGGTCCTCGGCCCTCAGGAGATGGCCGTGGAGGGGGGGGGGGGGGGGGTAATGTTACATGCACTCCAGGCTCCACCCCCTCACTACCACAACGATCCCTGTCACCGGAATACTGAGCACACACACGTCATCATCACTGCAATCACCACCTGCACTTAAGCACCACGCTCACACTCAGTCACTGTCCGGTATCGTTTGCACATGACCCTACATGCTTGCTTCCTCGGACTCACCTGACTACTTACCTGATCCCCAACGAACCCTGAGTGTCTCCTCGTCTCGTCCTGTCTCCTGGTCCTCGTCTCCTTCGATCCATTGTTCCTGTGTTCAGATCCCAAGACGTATTGTATTACCAACCATTCCAGCATTACCAGATACTCTCACTCAGACTCTCACCGCACCTGCTCACTTCCTGGTTTCGAAATAAACTCTGCTTTCACCTGCCTCTGTTATCCGTGTCTAACTCTGTTTGTAACAAATATATGTTAAACTTATTTGACAAAACTGCATAATTTGATTCCTATTTGGCCAGTGGAAAAGAATGAGAATAACTCTTCTCTGAAAAGTTTCTCTAAAAAGTGATATGGCTTTTACCAATATTTTGCTATCGTACTTATTCTAAAATGTTTTTTTAGCAATGTAATCTGACAGCATAAATGGCATTTATAGTCCGTATCTCATATTTTTCTAATGTCTTGTAGCCTATTGTCTTGTATTACATGGATGGAAATATGCAGATGATGTTATACATTCTAAAACAAGGCTCCTTATATGGTTATTTTAGGGAGGAGACTTATTTTAGTGGCGGTGCATGTACACACAATCATCCGCTGACTGGATTTTGAAAAAGGGATTTTTGTGGAAGTTATTTTGTGCATATGAAAAATCTTGCTTTTGTGCATACACACACTTTTAAGATGAAATCTACAGAAAGGTTTATACACGAGGCCCCAAGTGTCCATGAAAGAAAGGAAATGTATTTTGCCACAAAATAATCTTATATAAATAAAAGGATCGGGAACTATAAATAGACACACATAAACTTTCTATTGTGCCTTGTATATAACATGTTTGATACAAAATAAAAATGCATTCTTCTACTCTTTGTTATTTTGTTTATTGCATCAATGAATACCAAGTCATTTTTCAGAAACAAAACATGGGGGGTGTATTTGAAGACTACATTCAAGGTGTTCCAAAAAATGCACCTTTATGTAAACATAATTTTTAAGGAAAGTGTGAATAAAAATCAGTGTAAACATTCAAAATAATAAGTCACTTTAGACTGCAAATGCAAAAATGCAGTAGAAATTGAAGTGCTTGTAACATTTTTAACATTTTAATGGAATGCCACATTCTCTGCAAACAGCAAAAAAAATATTTTGTGTCTAGCTTATGAGAATAAAACAATTGGACTGAATTGTACTGATGATGTTGAGGCACTAACTGCATAGGTTTTAGTGATGGGTCTATCATGAACGATTAGTGAACTTGGGATTTGAATATGACTCGGGAACAACAAACTGTCTCAGAGAGTGATTCGTTCATTTTGTGTTGACCGCTCATGCGCAATATCCCATAGGTTCTGTACAGGAAACAGAATTGATTAGTTCACATCTCGAGTCTTTGCGTTCAAGTTTGAGTCGTTCCTTCCTTCCGTGACAGCCCCATAGAGGCTATGCTGTCTGTTCCAGAAAGAGAAATGATTCGTTCACCTCTCAAGTCTTCGGGTCTGACTCTTCTGAATCTCGTTTTTTTGTCACGTGAAGTGACAGCTGTATTTGGATACAGAATTAGTTAATACTTTCCAAACTTCCTTACAAACAAGCGCGTAGTAATTTTTTTTAACTCGTAGGCTAGTTTCATGATGCGTTTCTGGTCTCAAATTGTAGTTTTTTTATTTCTTACAATTTATTATTTATTTTTAAAAATTTCTGTCATGATGGTTCTTTACCATAACGTGGTAATAATAGTGCTTTAAACTCAATGTATTCATATGATGGGGAAAATCACTTTGATAAAGCAAAGATACCTACAGTACAATTACAACATAAGTTACATGACAAAAGAACGAATGACTCGAACTCAAGAGATTAACTAATAATGTCTGTATCCGGTACCAACTGCGCTGTCATTTGATGAACGAATGACTCAAGCCCGAAGACTCGATATGTGAACTAATAATTTCTGTATCCGGTACCGACTGCATAGCCTTACAGCTTATGTGGCTGTCACGTGATGAACGACTCGAGACATGAACTAATAATTTCTGTATCCAGTACTACAGACTTTTTTGCTGGTGAAGTAGTGACTGTGAAGGGGAGTGTGTGTACCGTGGAAACTGGCAGGTCACACTCCTGGGCCTCAAACATGTTGCTCATAATCTTTCTCTTTAGCCTTGTCTTGATCACAGGGTTTTGAATCAATCTCAGTCCCTCTGCTACCTGGTTCCCAACTGTGCCATCACAGTCAGCAGCTGGTCTCTTGATTCCAACAGACATTTCCTGTAATAAATCCAGCTTACACTTTTCAAGGGGATCAACTGTTTGTTTTTTCTTGCGCTTCTTTGCAGGGTTGTGAGGAGGAGATAAACAGTCCAAAATCTCTCATTTGCAAACACCAATGGTGACTGCATGTCATAGTCTAATATTTATAGGAGTGCTCTAGCCTGTACTAATAAATAGTAAAAATATCAAACTGTTAATAGCAACACTCACGCTGGTTTCAGTGGAATACTGGGAGACGTTTTTTTAGGATGTCCAGGAATGTTAAGAGCCACTTCTGCTTCAATGTCAGTGCAGTGTCCCCACTCCCACTGGGTTTCGGTTTCAGGACTTTAGAGGGGTCCTAGTCTTCACGGCCAGGACTGTTTACATTAATTTCTCACTGTCACACTTTTAACAGATTCTACAGTTTGCTGCTACTTTGTTAGTATTAGCTCACACACTTATTTCATCCAAATCCAACTTGGCAAAATCTTCCACGACACATTATAAAGGCACTTGTACTGTTGCCATAGTTGTACAAGTCTATGTTCTTTCTCAATACGCCGCTTTCATGACATGTTTTTGCCTGTCATATTTTAGCTATAAAGGCATGCAACATCCAGTTGGTGAAGCTTGCTCGCTCTCACTGGCTATTGCGGGTATCCTGTCGGAGGCAGCCCGATCAAGAATCGGAAATATCAAACTTTGGGATCGGGGAGGCTCCGACTCAATCGGGAGCAGGAAAGAAGCTTAATACACTAATCAGAGTTTAATGTCACACAAATCTGCAAGCCCACTCTGATTATGTAATAAGCTGCAGCGATGAACAAAGAAACTTTTCTTACTTGAAATTACACATTTACATTGGTAGAGCCAAACTCGAAAAGAGTGGAGGTATCCGTTCTGACCATGAGGGGGCTGGACTTTATTTTGCCCAGGAGCTGGAGCAGATGATAAGGCTAAGGCAAATATGCAAGGATTGTAATTTAATCAAACAAAACAGGGGTTTAGTATAAGTTGTAGACCCCTTGTTACCAAGGTGCTGATGGATGTACAGGTGGTTAACTGACTCTTATGTTTTCATATCTTCATTCACCTGTTTATGTTTCATTCACTTTCTATTTTACCCTTGTATGATTTATTGTGTTTGTTTAGGTGTTCGGGATTTAGTTAACCCCTAGGTGTCTGAGCTCTTTTGGGGCCCTTTAGAAGTTTTGACATGCTCTGACATTTGTGACCCGTTACGGCAACCAGGGACACAAGTCGGCATCACAAGTTTCAAGCAAAATGAGAATGAAGCGGTTTTTTTTCAAAATTGGTGATTTTCGCTTTTTTGCCGAATCTGTTAGTTGAGATCATGAAGAAGCCTCTCCATGTTTGAGATAGCAGTATCGGTATATTTGAAAGCATACACTTTGAGGTTGAAATCGCCTTGTTTTTAGGAGATTCTAGCATGCAGCAGAGGCGTGTTTCTCTTTTGTTATTGTCCCGGCCTCTAAGGGAAGCGTGGCTCAGTGTTGCCAAGTCTTCTTCTTTTCATGTCCGCGGGTTGAAGCGACCCCAATTATGTGATATTTAGCCCCGGGAATGTGAATTTTAGTAGGCAACCATGCCAAAAAAACACATATTTTACCCCCTGAAATGCCGGAGAAGCCCCCCTGAAACGCGATTGGGCTTGTTTTGGGCTAGTTTTGAGTAGCAATTGTGCGGGTTTTGTTGTGAAAACCTGGCAACCCTGGTGGCCGATACACGAGCAGCGAGCAACGAGCAGCTGATACGAAGTGCAAACCTCCCAGATAACACAATGTCTGAAGCAGTAAAGAACCAACACGATCATCTTTCCCTTGTGCAGAAAGAGAGGGCTGAGTACAATGACATGACTGAAAATAAACATACATACAGGTCCTTGAAAGTGCTTGAATTTATTTTGTGCAAGAAGTTTTCTGGAAGAAATTCCATATTATTCTCTCCGGTCCGATAATGTGTTATTTCGCCAACACTTCGTGGACTATGCTTGATTTACGTTTGTTACTTGCATTTATGCATTACATTAAGTGTTTCCCGCGTGAGGTACTTTGTGTTGTACATTGCCATGATGTTCACGCGCGCACAAAACCACTAAAATTGTACTTTGCATATTATACTATAAAAACACATAATTATAGTTGATTTTAGTTTATCATAGTTGATCATGACGGTTATACAGAATGCTGTTAAAAAGTCCCAATGCTACACAATGAAATCAATTCACCAAGTTTTATGTAGAAAACTAGCAAATAACAAATAAAAAGGTTTTATAAAAAGATAAAACTCACATATTTCAGCCTCTAAATCATTTTTAGTCAAAAAAGATAAATTACTGACATTTACAATGCACATTATCCTTTATTATTAATAGTATGCGGTCTGATTGTAACCATGCAGCTTTACAGGGGGAGCTTTACAGGGGGTATGGCTTATCTAAATGAGATGTAAATGAGCCTTATTGTCACTCCCAGCAGGTGAGAACAAAATCTTTAGAGGCAAATTTCTCCCTGTTAAGCTTTTTTGAGTGCCTACTTTCAAATGGCCACAACTTCTCCAAATATTATCAGATTTCCATGTGTTACACATCACTGGAAAGCTTGGAGACTACACTTTCAGAATCTGTAAATAACTCAAAATGCTCCAGAACCGACTTGTGTCCCTACCTTCCGTGACTGGTCACATTTGTGCTTTTTTCAGTTGCTTATAAACATATTAATGGCAAAAGTGTAATTACACTGTATACAGCACAAACTGGGCTACCATGATATCTAAGCAACATGTATGTACATGCTTGTATTTTTGAGAGAATAATGTTTATGCGTGGTTTAAAAAAAATAAATAATAATAATTAAAGGGATAGTTCACCCAAAAATGAAAATTAGGCCATAATTTACTCACCCTCAAGTCATCCTAGGTGTATATGACATTCTTCTTTCAGACGAATAAAATCGGAGTTATATTACAAAATTACAGGCTAATCCAAGCATTAGAATTGCAGGAATAGTTGCTCTGTTTTTGAAGTCCATAAAAAGCGCATCTGCCCATCAAATAACATGCTCCACACGGCTCTGGGGTTTTAATAAAGGCCTTTTGAAGCGAATCGATGCATTTGTGTAAGAAAAATATCCATATTTAAAACTTTATAAAGTAAACTTTCGGCCGACTTGCCTTCCATGTTCAATTTATGAAAGTTAATTGTTGAAACAAAGTTGATTGTTGAAAGTTCCCCTGCCGATCAAAGAATAACGCGACCAGGAAGGCTCGTCATCTTGAGTTTCACTTTCAACATTCAACGCTTTTCCACGGAAGCCGGTCAGCCGAAAGTTATTTGAGTCTCTTTGGCACTGAAGCGTTCAAATTTTTCTAAATTTTTCAACTAAATATCAAAATAAATCTAATCATTAAACTAAATTAACCATATAAACTAAATTACTGATCTAATTACTGATGTAAAGCGAACACTTTCACTGTATGATAATTGAAATGAACTGATGACATCACCGTTTTCTCCAGAATGGCTAGACGGCTGAATAAAATGATGCTGTATTATTTTCCTGTTTAACACTGTAAAGCTGCTTTGAAACAATCTGCATTGTTAAAAGCGCTATATAAATAAAGTTGACTTGACTGATAAGAAAAAATCGATCGCAAGGAGTTTAATAAAACTTTTGTGCACATTTAAACGAGTACTGATTCTGTAGTCACCACTTGTAAAACGAAGTCCCTTTAATGAGCCTTGATCTTGCAACATAATCTGAGTTTTCTCAGTGACAGTATTGGATCAGGAAGTGAATGGGTGTGGGACAGTGCTCATGTTAGGCTTTAACATGCTGTGAGAGCTCAGATGATTCAGGCTGACCACAGAAGGCGTTCCCACCCTAACTACCAGCCAGGTCTGGTTGTCCAACTGAGATCTTTAATTATGTCTACCAAACAGGAAGCTAAGTCCCAGCTTTGTGTTTGCTCTTAAGGCACTTCATTTTATATTAATTTATATTAATTTTATATTATATTAATTTTATATATATATGTATTTTTACCTGCCCTTGCAAGGGAAGGAGGAAAGCGTTCAAGGCCGGGACTTTCTTTGCAATAGAGCATTGAAGCTGCAGCTTTCTCTTGCTGTAAAGGGAATAGCTCCACTAAGTAGGCTATGGCTCATGATTTTGCGCCTGGGGGTTGGCGTGTTTTGACTCTGACCCTTTATTCTGGAGAGTCAAGTTATTTTCATGACGTCAAAGACTGTCATCAGCCAATCAATTGACATGTGTGTTACACGTGATCAGACACTGGTCACTACGAGGGCGTTCACCATAGCATCAGCTCCAGGCGCCACGTCTTTTTCCCCTTCTCAGGTATTCCGAGATTACAATCGTAACTAAGGTGCTCCGATCAGGATTTTTGGGGCCAATTACCACAGGAAGCAGTATTGGCCAATACAGATCACCAATACCAATCATGGGGTCTATTTGAAGCCTTCTTTTTATCATGTAGCAGTATTTATAGGGGTGCTCTGATCAGGATTTTACAAACATTAATTTAGGGCCTAAATTTTGTTTTGGAAACTGGTGTGAATTTCCCCCAGTTGCTAGGCAACAAGAACAGTCCTCCTTAGGCTAGACCGTCCCATTTAACAATGCTCAGTCCGACCTATGCAGCCCTCGAAGTATGGAGCCATTGAATTGGGACATAGCCGCAATGTGATTATGTGAAGCTATTTGAGCATTTTAAGAGAGAGAGAGAGAGAGAGAGAGAGAGAGAGAGAGAGAGAGAGAGAGAGAGAGATAGAGAGAGAGAGAGAGAGAGAGCTGTGAAATCAATTCTCATAGAAAGTTTTCAAATAAAGTTATTTAATAAAGATGTATGGAGTCTTTAATTGGAGCACCCCTAGTCATAAACAGACATTTTCTAAACATTCCCCCAAACTTCCAGGTTATATAAATGAGGATTAAATTAACTAAATTATGTTAGAAAAAGTTTTTATCCATAATTATACATGCATTTATTCATAGTATACATAAATTGTCACTTTATTTCTTCAATACTACATTTTTAACAGCCAGCTTTACTTCTATCGTCCAAGCCTATATGTATTATCTTTTTTGCATTGTACTCTTGTGTACACTGCAGCTGCTCTCAATGCTTTCTGTAGAAACCCAAAATATCTATTCTATTGAACAGTTAATGAAGAAGTAAAGTGTTTCTCGACAGATTAAGCATGGGTTACAAGAGGACGAAACATGAATTTATATTAGTGATTCCCAGGTACAATATCTCCTCATTCTGTGAGCAATACAGCACCTTGCTGAGCTTTCTCTGCAGCAATTCACATTCATTAGCTCTAAGCACTTCATTTTTTAGGGGTTATCAGGGCCAGGACAGAGGGTGGCAATAATCAAGAGCAAGCAAAAGCAGTGGGGGAAAAGAGAGAAGGTTGGCAGCATCAAAGGTATTGAACGGGAACAACCTCGATGAAAAATGACAATAGTGACAAGCTTGCTAACAAGAAAGTCCATATTAGTTTAGGATTTATATGCTGAATATTTATTGCTTATTGTGGGGAGGAACTCTGTAAAAAAATCGACAGTGGAAAATGAAACAGTGATTGATTACACTGAGAAACACTCTAAAGTACACAATCTTAAATGTAAAGCTTTCTGTAATTTTTATATAAAAAAAGGTAATTTCTTTCAGATGATTTTTTAAAATGACAGTGCACCCATTAACTCCATGACAAGGTCCTAAAGAATATAAGCACTCAACTGTACAGGGAGTACTGTACTTTTGCATCATTTTTACATCCTACTCCTGCATATTAAATGGTTTATCTTACCCGCATCTCCTGGGCTTCCTTCTGGCCATCCCAGGCCCAGCTGCGCTTTGTGAAGTAGTTGACGGTGGCAAACTCAATGAGAGCAGAGAAGACAAAGGCATAGCACACTGCCATAAACCAGTCCATGGCTGTTGCATAGGCCACCTTGGGAAGTGAGTTCCGGGCACTTATACTCAGTGTAGTCATAGTCAGGACAGTTGTGACACCTAAGAACAGAAATTGATGAAAAGTGTTAGATCAATGCAAGAATCACCTGACGCAAGTGGTTCTTACTTCTAGACCAGCAATGTTTTGGTGCTACTTAAGAACCACTTCTCCTGGTTCGGAGCTGGTGCTTTGTGTGTGGAAAGACAAAGGACCGATTTGAAACTACACTCTTAAAAAAAAGGTTCTTAAATGGTTCTTTGGCGGGGTGTATGGTTCCATGAAGAACCGTTTAAATCCAAAGAACCTTTACAATTCATAAAAGGTTCTTTGTGGCACAGAAAGGTTCTTTAGACTATAAAATGGTTATTCACACTCAACAATCTCATGTTGTATGTAATGTATTTCTTTCTTTTTCTGGAAAGTGAGATAAAGTGACCTAAATAATCCTGTGTGGTACAGAATCTGTCACAGATTCTGGTCCAGTCAATTCAGACTCATTTATATTTACATTTATATATTTATCAGACTCAATATAGTGCAATATAAAGCATAAATTGAGTTATATGAATTGTGTTAAGGCGTTTATCAGTTAAAAAAACAAAAAACAACAAAAAACATAGACCCCCAGACCCCAGTGGGGCCGAGGTCCACCCACCACAGTTAAACAAAATCCTGTGAGAAACACTATGATTTTGTTGATTGATAGGAAACGTCAATGTATCTTAAGATAATTGTCATTCATATTAAAAATAAAAAAATAGGTCTATTTTACATAACCACAATCTGCCATCTGAGGTGGAAGCCTTTTGTAATAAAGCATACAATTAAACTTTATCTCAAAATGCCTTCCTGTGCTCACATAGTCCTTATTGTTTAAAAACACATGCAACATTGATCCGTCAAGTAATTATTATCATCCTAATATGCATTTTAAATTATGCTGTTAGTTTGTGTGTTTAAAAACGAACCTGTTGAATTAATTCAAAAACTTCTCTCGTAATACTCAGACTGGTTGCCACCTAGCGGTGTTATGCTGTAATCTACAGAATGAGAATCACGAATTAATCAGTGAATTAATCTTTTTAGAGAACAGAATTGAACAAAATCCCCACTTGTCAGTGTTATGGTTCTTCTGATAATGGTTTAGTAATCGGGGAAATGTACCTATTATTAGTCATGTCATGCACAGGAATGACAGGTCAATGACTTCATTCTTAGTTTGGAGTCGATTCTCAATTCTCAAAGCCTTTGAATCGACCAAGTGATTCTTTTTGGAATCGACTTCCAGGTTATTCCCCTCCCCCTCCCATCAGTTTTTTCTTTGCGCGGTGCCGGTGACGAGGTGTGTAGGTGTGTGTCCAGACTATAGTTTTGCGAGAGCCTGATAAGTGGTAAGTACTTTTGTAACTAATTTCAATTTTAATGAGCTTGACAGTCACTGATCCATTCATTACCACAACCATTGAGCCATCCATCTTTCTAAACTGCTTGTCCTATGCAGGGTCACAAATATGCAGGAGCATATCCCAGCATCTCAGGCCTCCCTAGACAGGGAAACACCCTGGATGGATAGATATACACATTCACATTTTGTGTTTCATTTTTGCTGATGTCTTTGGATAGTGGCAGAAACCAGAACACCAGTAGAAAACCCACACCAAAGTGAAACTCCACACAGAAAGGTCTCAAACCTGGACATTTATGCTGTGAGGGGACAGGACTACCCACCAAGACACCATGCCACCCCGTTTACTACTAAGGATGTGCCGATGCCGAATATCTCATTGGGAAAGGCAAGGAAAATGGCTTAAAAAAGGATTATGAATTCTACAAAATATTAGGAAAAATATTTGGAAAACACATTCACTCTTTGAATGAATGCGAAACTAATGATTCAGTGATGCAAACTGACTTCAATTCTGCTCTAAAGCAGCTCTAAAAAGCCAATAGTAAATAGTCATTATTCGGGTGAAATAATTTGTTCATTTGTGTTGATTAATTTCGGTTCCATAACGGATCAGTTAACAGCTCTTCATCATCCAGATCAGTTCAGTTCTCATCCAATAGTGCAGTCAAGTCAATGATATTGCCAAAAAAAAACTGATATTACATCTTCGATACAGATACAAATAATTTTGAGATTGTTACAGATAGAGATATTGACTCTGCTGCATACCCCTGGTTACTACCATACCTTGAGTATAACTCAAAGAGCTCAAAGTTACATTTCATGTTAATGTGATGTATGTGGTGGTCTGGTCTCAAAACATCTGTCTTTTCAACTGCACTGATAAAAATATTTTTTGTGGTGTAGTAAATACTACAGAAAAAACATGTAATTTCTACACAAAAGAGTTAGTTCAGGCAAGAATAAAAAAAAGTAAGTAAATTCTATATCAGTACTCATATCAAGCTTGTAGAAATTAAAGCATACATATCAGCATTATAAAATTAAGTAAAACTACTCAACTTTTCTGATACTGGTGTTGCCATCATGCACAGACATTTGAATAATTAAGGATGTCGATTTTTTTTAAGGATGTTTTTTTTCCAGCTGTATTTACACTGTTTTATCATTGCTTTTGTTGTTAGGTTTAGTAACTTTCCATTTTTCGACATTTGGAGTTCATTTTCTACTCAAAATGACACATTCATACTCAAACACTATGAAAAAAATGCATACTTTTCTAAGTAAAGCATGCACTTTAAAAGTGTGGTTTCATTTATATTTTTGAGTAAAATGTATTGCAAAGGAAACTTCAACTAAGTAGAAATTACTCCATTTTTTACTGGCCAAGTTAAAATTACTTATTTTCTTTGTTAATTTTACTTAACTTAGTAAATAGAGTTTACTTAATACCATATGTGAAATTTACTTTAAAAATATGCGAGCAAAAATGAAAAAATCGTACTTATTGTTTTTTTCAGTGTGTGATTAGAAAGTGAGCTGAACATTTGAGAGTGTTTCAAGGACAGGAGCATTTATGATATATACCATTTAATTTTGTAAAGTGTTTTCGTTGATTTCAACTCCAAATGAAAGTTCTCAGCACTGGGATGTATGCCAATGCGCAGTGTCATAGGCTAAAAAGAAACATCCTTATAAGCGATTAAAGATTTTAAAGGAAAGGCAAGTAAACACTCAATATAGAAAATACTCTGTGTTACTCTGAAACCACAATGTGGCAGGTGACATCTGAGTAAAGTCATGACTTGAGGGGGTGTGGTTAGCTATGTATAAAGATCAGTGGTAGGAACGAGAATGGTAGGTGTGCTTGTTTCTGGCCGGCATAAAATGGAGTGACACTTATACTGTTTGGTTGCGAGCGGATCGCTGAGATCGGTATGAGTTTATTTTGAACTACTAAAGGGTTTTAATATGGTTGTTTGTTTTAGGAACAATAATAAATATGTTTTAATGTGTGCATTTCAGCTCTACGGAGTTCATATGTGAGGGATTTGCATGTCGTCTTTTGGATCTTTGACATAGGTATGAGTTTGTTTGAAGCACTAGGATGTTTTAATAGCTGTTTGTCATGATATAATAGGTGTCTGTTTTAATAGGTGTTTGTCATGATATAAATATTAAAGGTATTTTTATGTGTTTCAGCTTTGCTGAGCCTATATGTTGCTCTTGTTGTTATTTGAGTTGTTGTTTATTTTTTTGGTTTAAATGTTGGGTTTTGGTTATTTTGTCTTTTTTCCCCCCGGTGTTCGAGCTGAAGGAGATGTGAATGGCCTTCTTGGCGGACTAGTTTATTATTTCTTTTTTTTTTTCTTCTTGTTTGTATTTTGTTTGTTTCTCCCCATTCTTTATACGTATGTTTAAGGATGCTATATGCATGGTGTTTAAGCAGAGTTGGGTAATTATTTTGCATGTAACTTATTTTTGATGAAATGTGTGTTTTTCACGAAATGTATTTCCTTTGTTATGAATTAATTTATTTGGTTCCTTTTGTGTGGTTTTGTTTGTGTTTGGATGGTTTGATGCTCAACTCTTGCTTGGTTAACTTGTCTGTAAAGCGTCCTGCGTATAAATCTTTGTAAAGCCACCAATAAATCTTAGGGATTTTGTACTGAAATGAACCTGTGTTGCTGTTCATTTCAAGGGGGACCTTGTAACATTTTGGTGTAGTCAGAATTTTTTCCCCCATGATTATTGGTGGCAAAGATCTACAGGGAGTGCAGAATTATTAGGCACGTTGATTTTCTGATCATATTTTTTTTCCAGGCACATTTGACCAATTCCAAACCACAGTAATCCTAATAACTACTATTGATTTAGTATTTAATAATGTATAAGTGATATATAATTGTTCATGAAGGCTGGAAGTGAAAAACACCTTATATTCAGGTGTGCAGAATTATTAGGCATGTTTTCTTTTACAGATAAATTGAGCCAAAAAAGAGATTTAACTCAGACTGAAAAGTCAAAAAGTATTAAATGCCCATGAGAAGGATGCAATACTAATGCAATATTAGACATTGCAGTTAAGGCGTGACCATTGGACAGTGAAATGCTCGTTGGGTCAGCAGGGTCAGACAAAAACATGTGGCGGAGAAAAGACACCTATTAACCGCAAAAGAATTAAGAATTAAGGTGAAGAATTAAGGGTGAAACCATCAGGAACCCTTTAGTCTCCAGCGCCACCATTTTCCAAAGCTGCAACCTACCTGGAGTCTCCAGAAGTGTAAGGTGTCAGGATCTCAGAGACTTCAGTTAGGTAAAGAATCCTAAAAAATGACCCCCACTAGATAAGAATCACAAGCTGAAGTGTTGTAAAATACATGAAGAAGGTTTTTTTATAGGCTTTATGGACAGATAGGTTGAGAGTGACTCTTGAAGGACCAGCACCACATCCTCTAGTACCACTGTTTGAAGAATTCATCTTCCAGAATCTGGCAGTACGTTTTGGGAGTTCATTTTAGTCCATCCTGAAGTCCCTTTTTGCAGAGATGGACTAAAAATGAACTCCCAAAACGTACTGCCAGATTCTGGAAGATGAATTCTTCAAACAGTGGTACTAGAGGATGAGGTGCTGGTCCTTCAAGAGTCACTCTCAACCTATCTGTCCATAAAGCCTATAAAAAAAACCTTCTTCATGTATTTTACAACACTTCAGCTTGTGATTCTTATCTAGTGGGGGTCATTTTTTAGGATTCTTTACCTAACTGAAGTCTCTGAGATCCTGACACCTTGCACTTCTGGAGACTCCAGGTAGGTTGCAGCTTTGGAAAATGGTGGCGCTGGAGACTAAAGGGTTCCTGATGGTTTCACCCTTAATTCTTCACCTTAATTCTTAATTCTTTTGCAGTTAACAGGTGTCTTCCACCTGTTTTTGTCAGATCCTGCCGACCCAACGAGCATTTCACTGTCCAATGGTCATGCCTTAACTGCAATGTCTAGTATTGCATTAGTATTGCATCCTTCTCATGGGCATTTAATACTTTTTGACTTTTCAGTCTGAGTTAAATCTCTTTTTTGACTCAATTTATCTGTAAAAGAAAACATGCCTAATAATTCTGCACACCTGAATATAAGGTGATTTTCATTTCCAGCCTTCATGAACAATTATATATCACTTATACATTATTAAATACTAAATCAATAGTAGTTATTAGGATTACTGTGGTTTGGAATTGGTCAAATGTGCCTGGAAAAAAATATGATCAGAAAATCAACGTGCCTAATAATTCTGCACTCCCTGTACTTCGGTGGCGAGGTCCTGCAAAGCTACGGGGTGGGCTGCTGCCCCTTTGCACATGCACGAGGGTAGAGCTGACCCAGGGCTCTTCAATGAGCTGCGTGCCGCCACCAACCCCGCCCTCCGGGCGGTCAAGGTGACCACACGCTCAATGGGTCGGGCGATGTCCACAGCTGTGGTCCGGGAGAGACACCTGGCCTTACCTGGTGATGTGGGGGAGGTTGAGCGAGCCCGCCTCCTCAACTCGCCCATATCCCAGGCTGGCCTCTTCGGCGGCAGTTACACTGCAGGAGTTCACATGCAGGTGTTCTGCTTGTGTCGCATGTGAAATGTCTTCATCCCAGGTACAGTGGCATATGTTTCAGCATGTCATATGAATATAATATCATGGGTTTTATTTTTTTCAAACGCCAAATGATCGCGATGCTCACGTTTACAAGCCAGCGTCATTATAGTGGCCTAGTCTATTGGTTACCGTTTTACGGAATCTATATGATACTTCAATTCAATGTTTGAGTGGTAGGTAATAACCATATATCGTCAATATTATAATATCAAGCTACCCTAGATGAATCTGCAAATTTGAAAAATCGATTTGCATTATAGCTTGAGGCAAGACAAATAAACCAATATCACAGACATGTTAGGTATCCTAAAATATGATTTTGAACGTCTTATCATATGTATTTACTTGCAAGAATGTAGCCCCTCCTCCTCCAGCTCACGCCAACGAGCAAACGCTGGCCCAATGTTGATCCTCGTCCTGCCTTTAATCCGATCACTTTCTCGTTTCCTCTTTTTGCTTTCCTCCGACAAAACCTTTGCTTTCTTATTTTTCTGTGCTGCTTCGGCCATGACTATAACATTCGGCAAACAAATGATAGTTTGGCTCACACGTCCGAATTTAAGGAGGTGGTGGAAGTGACGTATATGCCGTAAAGCAGTCGAATTTTGTAGTTCTTTTTTTTCTCGGGTTACTACCCGAAACCCGAAGTTTAAAAGTACGATTAAAAACGATACAGACCCCGTCAGGCTATGGCAGACGTGTCATTCAACCAATTTTAAGTCAATGTATCATCACAAGAGGTTTGAAAATATATTATAAAGGTTGAAAAGTTATCTAGTGCTGCTTTAATTTTAAAACAATTGTTTTAGTTTTTTCAAAAAACATGCATAAACATTATTCCTTCAAAAATACAAGCATGTACATACATGTTGCTTAGATATTATGGTAGCCCAGTTTGTGTTGAAAACAGGGTAATTACACTTTTTCCATTAATATGTTTATAAGCAACTGAAAAAAGCACAAATGTCAGAGCATGTCAAAACTTCTAAAGGGCCCCAAAAGAGCTCAGACTTCTATGGGTTCATGGAAATTGAAAGAGTTCACCGTATATATATATGGCAGTGAATGCTCCAAATCTAGCCCTTCTACATTCATCTTCAAGTTGTTACGTTATTAAATTCGGAATGCAATCCTGAATGGAGCCCTAGGTGCAGGACAAATCCTTCATATGGGAGTTATGCTGCTTTTCTTCCCATTGCCTGCACCCATACTGCGTCTAAGAGGAGAGCAATGGCAGAGAGAAAGAGAAAGAAGCTAACTCACTTGGGAAGTTTTTCATATTTTTGTAAAAAGCATAGGGAGACGTGAATTAGAAAAACAAATTGGTCTACTAGAGAAGTGTAGTGGACAGCACATTCCAGGGCCCAGTTTATGGCCGGGCCACTCTCTGTCCATAACAGTGGACACAGGTTTGCTACATTTTGATTGGATCTTGGTAGACTGACACAAACAAACTGTCCAACGCCATCAGATAAAAATGCTAAGACAACAGCCAGACACCTCTTGGAGGGCAATAAGAAGAACTCTTGTACCAAGCCCAGGAAGGACATGACATCTCATTGGTCCACATGTAGTTTCTGCCCTTCACCCAAATCCCTAGTGTCCTGGTCTATGACTGTCATAAAAATTCCACAGGACCTTAGCAGTAGTGGGTGAAAGTTAGACCACATCCAAACCATTAATAAATATGCTTGGAAAACTTAAGACTGATGTAAACTACACACATCCATTTTATACTTATTCAGAGAAATAAGTATTCTCAGTGACAGCTATTTGTAATCTTACACAGATTCAGCTGTTAATGAACAAATCAATGAATGCATGATATTTAAATCTTTTTCCATCATGTTTGGTTTCTATTTGTTTAGAATATTGCCAAGGGTATTCTGATGGTGGTTTGGAAAGTGAGATATGCATTGGTAAATGTGGCGGAGGGGGCTTGGTTTTGCAAGGTCTGCAGCGGGAGAGAGAGGGCGGAACCGAGCGGTGAGTAAGTAGGTCAAGTGCATATCACAAACACCTGTGTCTCATTGCAGTAATTGGCGTGGAGAGACCGCATAAAAGCCACTGTGGGACGAGAGAGAGGGAGAGAGAGACACGCACAACTGGGACTCGAGAGAAAAAATGACATCCGCAGAGAGGACCTTCCCAAACCGACGAGTTACACGGAAAAGAGTTTTGCTGAAGTTTATGTTGTGTGACATGCACACCCTGTTTGTTTATTGAGCAACAAGAATAAAAAGAGTACTCACGAGTCCCAGTACGCCGACCCCGTCTTCTTCCTTCCTACACCCACAAGAGCCAACACTACACTGGTGCCGAAACCCGGGAAGGGAGAAGATCGCAGCTGCCATGCAGACCCCGCCAAAGACGCCACTTGCGGACCTCGTCACCTCGCTCGCCGGTCTTCACCAGGAGCAACACCAAAACCTGCTGGCCGTGAGGGAGGAGCAACAGAAGCATTTCGAAGCTCTCCTTCACGCCCAGCATGAAGATCGGGAGCTGTTCCAGAGCTGGATTGGCCAGGAGATTCGGGCCGTCCCCCCTCACATCAAGATGGGCCCAGAGGATGATCCGGAGGCATTCATCGACCTCTTCGAGAGGTCCGCCGAGTCCCGGGGATGGCCCAAGGCGGACTGGCTGATGCGGCTCCTGCCACTGCTGTCTGGGGAGGCGCAGGTAGCCGCCCACCAACTGCCAGTCCAAAATCTCCTGGCTTACGACGATCTCAAGCGCGCGATTTTACAGCGGGTTGGCCGGAGCCCAGAACAACATCGGCAGCGGTTCCGCACCCTGACCCTGGATGACTCCGGCCGACCCTTCGCCTTTGCGCACCAGCTCCGGGACTCCTGCCGCAAGTGGCTGATGGCCGACGGAAGCGACTTCGAGGTTGTCATCGATCGTGTGGTACTGGAGCAGTTCGTCGTGGGTCCAGTGCCACCGGCCGAAGTCGCTGAGCCAGGCCATCCAGTTGGCGGAGGATCAGATGGTGGCGTGCCAGGGGGTTGGCGAACCCCTTCCATCTGCTTCTCTCTCTCTCTCTCTCTCTACCCTCTTCTTCCCCCGCCCCCTCTGTCTCCAAGCAGTGTTAATTTCATTGACGAATAATTTTCGTCATAATTTTCGTCAACAACCTTTTTTCACTGACGAAAACTAGACGATAACTAAATAAAAACTAGTGTTGGATGACAAAAACTATGACAAAAATCAACTCTCATTTTCGTCAACAAATAAAAACGAGACAAAAATGTTAGGGAGGGACGATTAGGGAAGAGATCCAGTCAGAACTGATATATTCTGTGCAACAGATGTGCACTTTTGATTTGAACGTGCTGATCCAACCGCTGGAGAACACGGCGCTGTTGCGCGCTCTACAGGCTCACACATCCCCTACTCACAATCAATGAATAGCGCACATTTAAGCCAGGCAATTGTTTATGAACTAATGCTGATGAATAATGACAATGTTTACTTTACGATGTTTGTATAATATGTTTTAGATGTTTGTAACAATGCATATTTTATGTCATCTGAACTTGAATGAGCAGCTGCAACTGCAACAGAGGCGCATACATTTCAAAATAAGAGTCCCGGTGTATTTCCAGCTTGTTTATAATTACAAGTCACACATTATATATTAGTTTTTGGTTACACAATAAACTGTATTTAATTTAATTCCCATTTAATTCATAGTTAGGAGGAAAGACCAGTATTTGACACATATTCAATAAAGTATCAGGGTTATAATAGTTAACTAAAACCATTTAAAAAATCTTTATTACTTGAAATTAAATAAATGTTAACTGAAATAAAAAATAAAAAAAAATAAACAAACTTATTTGAAGCTTTAGCTTAACCTGATATGGCCTACTGACTAAAACAGAAATACAAAGTTCTAAAAAATATATAGCTGTGTATAAAAAACAAACAAAAAGTGAATTGAGCTCTCTTTCGTGTATTTTTAATGTCAAAAACACAATGATGTCAAAATGTCAGTTCAAGTGACAGTCGGTTATGTAAGGCTTAAATGCTTAATGTATTACAATTTAACTAAACTAATTAGATTTTAGGAGACTAAATCTACTGTAGATTTAGTCGACTAAAATCTTATGATATTTAGTCGACTAAAACTAGACTAAAACTAAAAACAATTCAGGTGACTAAAATATGACTAAAACTAAATGGCATTTTAGTCAAAAGACTATGACTAAAACTAAATCAAAATTTGCTGTCAAAATTAACACTGTCTCCAAGCCTGTCCCCTTTCCTAGGTCCCGCGGCGGCTTGACACCCAGGCCGGCCCCACGATGGAGGATGGGTGGAGCCAGTGACCCACCGGCACCTCCCCGGCCGGCGCCGAGGGGAGGCGCTATGCTGCCGGATCCCTACCCTTCTCCCTCCGCCCCCGCGCTCTCTCCACGCCAACCTGCCGACCTACTTCCAGCCACTAGGGCAGCGGGAAGGTCTGGGCCGGCTTGTTGGCGCTGCGGGGATCCGGGCCATTTTATTGACCGCTGTCCGGTCATGGAGGTCGGGACGCTGGTCCGGGTCCCCGATGCTCCGCAAGCCGCCCCTGATCAAGCTGGATTGTACCTCATACCTGTGAGTATCAAGGGGGGTACTTATCAGGCCTTGGTGGATTCTGGTTGTAACCAGACCTCTATTCACTAAAGCCTGATTCAGCCTAAGGCATTGGGTACCGGCCGTGCGGTTACGGTGCGGTGTGTGCACGGGGAAGTGGTGAACTATCCGTTGGTGCCCGTCTCTATTCAATTTAGGGGGCAAACGCATAGTGTGGAGGTTGCAGTTGACCCGCACCTCTGGCATCCGCTAATTCTGGGAACCAATTGGCCAGCATTTAACAAATTATTGGGACATTTGTGCGCGGATGCTTCTTGGGGAATACACTCGGAAAGGAAGATTGCGGTTGCTCAGCTGGGCGAGGCGGAACCGGGACCTCTGGCGGCGGTTTCAGGGGAAACAAGCGAGCTGGAGACACCGGTGCTCACAGACCGCGATGACTTTCTCCTGGAACAGTCCCAGGATGACACGCTCAAAAATGCGTTTGATCAGGTCCGTTCCATCGACGGCCACCTCCTCCATCCTGGTCAACCGCTCTCCTTTCCGTATTTTGCGATTATAAAAGATAGGTTGTATCGGGTGACCCAAGACACCCAGTCAAAGCAGGGTACAACCCAGTTGTTAATTCCTAAAAGCCGCCGGGAAATGCTTTTCCAGGCGGCTCATTCTAATCCGATGGCCGGGCATTTAGGTCACGCAGCTACATTAAACCGTCTCATGGCCCGGTTCTTCTGGCCGGGCATTCACGAGAATGTACGCAAGTGGTGTGCGTCGTGTCGTGAATGTCAGTTGGTGAATCCACCGGCCACCCCAAAAGCACCATTGTGCCCACTTCCTCTGATGCAGGTCCCCTTCGAACGAATTGGTATGGACCTCATCGGGCCATTAGAACGGTCAGCATGGGGGCATCGTTTTGCATTAGTCCTAGTGGATTATGCAACGCGATACCTGGAAGCAGTTCCGCTCCGCACTATTTCGGCGAAAAGTGTCGCGAGTGCACTGTTTTCATTAATCTCCCGGGTGGGAATCCCGAAAGAGATTCTCACCGATCAAGGCACGGCGTTCATGTCACGGACGGTCCGCGAACTTTACGAGTTGTTGGGCATTAAATCGATTCGCACCAGCGTTTATAACCCACAAACGGACGGTCTGGTGGAACGTTTTAATCGCACGTTGAAAACCATGATTCGGAAGTTCGTTCACGAGGACGCCAAAAATTGGGATAAGTGGCTAGAACCTCTGTTGTTTGCTGTTCGCGAGGTCCCGCAAGCCTCCACGGGGTTTTCCCCCTTCGAGCTTCTCTATGGGCGCCAGCCTCGGGGGGTGCTGGATGTCCTTAGGGAGGCTTGGGAGGACGGACCTTCCGCGAGTAAAAATGAAATTCAGTATGTCCTGGACCTGAGAACAAAACTCCACACTTTGGGACAGCTATCAATGGAGAATTTGTTACAGGCTCAGGACAGACAAAAACAGCTGTACAACAGAGGGGCTAGGTTACGTCAATTTGCACCGGGAGATAAAGTTCTTGTGTTACTCCCTACCTCTAGCTCTAAATTGCTCGCAAAGTGGCAAGGACCCTTTGAGGTCACACAGCGAATTGGGGACCTCAACTATGAGGTTGTGCGGTCAGATAGGGATGGGGCACGTCAAATCTACCACCTCAACCTGTTAAAAAAGTGGTCAGAGGTGAAGTCAGTGATGCTGGCGACGGTGGTGAGCAGAGAGGAGGATCTCGGGCCAGAGGCGGTTCAAAAATCCCAATCTCTCGCTCTGGCCCCGGGCGGGGATCACCTCTCACCGTCCCAGCTCACTGACGTAAAGACATTACAGGCGGAGTTCGGCGACGTGTTTTCGCCCCTACCTGGTCGCACTGACCTCATTCAGCACCACATTGAGACAGAGCCGGGCGTGGTGCTTCGCAGTCGGCCCTACCGGTTACCTGAACACAAGAAAAAAGTAGTTCAGACTGAATTAGAGGCCATGTTAGAGATGGGTGTAATAGAAGAGTCCAACAGTGACTGGGCGAGCCCAATAGTTTTGGTTCCAAAACCTGACGGCTCGGTCCGGTTCTGTGTGGACTACCGAAAGGTAAATGCGGTGTCGAAGTTTGATACGTATCCAATGCCAAGGGTTGACGCAGCCGTTGCAACCGGTCCAAGACCTGAGACCAAAAAGGAGGTCAGGCAGTTCCTGGGGCTAGCGGGATATTACAGAAGGTTTGTGCCTAATTATCGGACCTCGTTAGCCCGCTGACTGATCTGACTAAAAAGGAGGTTCCAGATACGGTTCAGTGGACGGAGCAGTGCCAGCAGGCCTTCACCCAGATAAAGGCTGCTCTGTGTGGTGGGCCGCTCCTTCAGGCTCCTAACTTTTCTCTCCCTTTTTCTCTGCAGACTGACGCCTCGGACAGAGGGCTGGGCGCAGTCCTGTCCCAGGAGGTGGAGGGTGAAGAGCGGCCGGTGCTGTACATTAGTTGTAAGCTCTCTAAGAGAATATATACCATAGAGAAGGAGTGTTCGGCCATCAGGTGGGCCGTTCTCACCCTTCGCTACTACCTTCTGGGGCGGGAGTTCACCCTCTGTTCGGACCACGCCCCCTTGCAGTGGCTCCACCGCATGAAGAATATCAACGCGCGGATCACCCGTTGGTATCTAGCTTTACAGCCTTTTAAATTCAAGGTGATCCACAGGCCGGGTGCACAGATGGCTGTGGCTGACTTCCTCTCCAGGAGGGGGGGGGCTGCAGGCCGGATGGCTCCCCGTCCTGAGTCGAGCGGTGGGGGTATGTGGCGGAGGGGGCGTGGTTTTGCGAGGTCTGCAGCGGGAGAGAGAGGGCGGAACAGAGCGGTGAGTAAGTAGGTCAAGTGCAGATCACAAACACCTGTGTCTCATTGCAGTAATTGGTGTGGAGAGACCGCATAAAAGCCACTGTGGGACGAGAGAGACAACGACACGCAGAGAGGACCTGCCCAAACCGATGAGTTACACGGAAAAGAGTTTTGCTGAAGTTTATGTTGTGTGACGTGCACACCCTGTTTGTTTATTGAGCAACAAGAATAAAAAGAGTACTCACGAGTCCCAGTACACCGACCCCGTCTTCTTCCTTCCTACACCCACAAGAGCCAACACTACAGTAAACTTTAAACTCCTGTTTGGAGTGTTCTCATTGAGCCAAGGTAAAAGACCTTGACTAGTGTCCCAAACTAAGAAAGGGGGAAGGTGGTCATCTGATGTACTCATAACCACACCTTAAGTGACGTGTGATCCAAAAATCACAACGTCAGCGGTGACATGAGTACCAATCACTACCTTACTTAAAGTCCTTGGATGGACGAAGGTAAAATCACTACATAATTGGCGTCCCTTGTTTGGGCCCAAAAGTGAAATTAGTACATAATAAATTAAAAGGTAAATGTTGTGAGACAAAAGATAAAGAAGTAAATATTATTAACCCAGAATTTAAATCTATCTATCTATTTGCATATAGCTGAATTCATCATGAATCGTACTAGACAATCTTATTATTTTGATGGATTACAACCTTCTAAGCTTCTGGCTCTAAGGTTGAAGGATCATGAATCCAAGGCCAATATATCTGCTATTAGGCATGAGGGTTCAGTATATATCAGTATGCAACCAAAGGATCAGGGGCGGCACTAGAGAATTTTGAACGCAGGTGCTGAAGGGCCGCTAGATCATTGACAATGGGAGCTGCGCAAGCATTATTAATACTATTAATAAATATGAGCAAAACCTGGCCACACAATTTTTAACATACAATTATTTTATTTATCACAATTTAAGTTTTCATTTTATTAAATTTAACAAGCAAAAATTGGTGACAACAATCACTTACTATTTACAGTCTCAAATCAGGACAATGATGCATTGAACATCCAAAGCCTTCACTCTTTGTGTTTGATTATCTGCCGTCTCTGCATCCGCGGCAAACGAGTCAGCGGACTGCTCCGTGTCAGACTCTGTACAATCAACATCTGAACCGTTCTCAACCTCACAAGATCGCTTAACATCACAAGATCGCTTAATTGGCAGAAGGAACGATGTCCAACATTATTAAGCGTAGCTACAATTCATGTGACACGTCGCGTCACATATTTTACGCACGCTTAATGAGTAAAATGTTTAATTATTATTTAATTTGTTGTTTTAAATTATTTACTTATGTATTAATTACAACCCCAAATCAGAAAAAGTTGGGACAGTATGGAAAACGCAAAAAAGAAAAAAGAAAAAAAAAAGAAGTGATTTCTAAATTTACTTTGACTTGTATTTCATTGCAGATAATATGAACACAAAATATTTCATGTTTTGTCTGGTCAACTTCATGTCATTTGTAAATATGCATCCTTTCCTATCATTCAGAGCTGAAACACATTTCAAAAAAAGTTGGGACAGGAGCAATTTAGGGCTAGTAATGAGGTAAAATCGTTAAATAATGATGTGATTTGAAACAGGTGATGTCAACAGGTGATTGTAATTATGATTTGGTACAAAAGCACCATCCAAGAAAGGTATAATCCTTTAGGAGCAAAGATGGGCAGAGGATCGCCAGTTTGCCAACAAATACGTGAGAAAATTATTGAAATGTTTAAAAACAATGTTCCTCAAAGAAAGATAGGAAGAGATTTGGATATTTCACATTCAACAGTGCATAACATAATTAAAAGATTCAAGGAATCTGGAGGAATTTCAGTGTGTAAAGGACAAGGGCGCAAGCCTAAGCTGAACAACCGTGATCTCCGATCCCTCAGGTGGCACTGCTTCAAGAATCGTCATTCATCTATAAGCGATATCACCACATGGGCTCAGGACTACTTTGGCAAACCTTTGTCAAGTACCACAATACGTAGTTACATCCACAAATGCCAGTTAAAACTGTACTGTGCCAAAAGGAAGCCCTATGTTAACAGTGTCCAGAAGCGCCGTCGACTTCTCTGGGCTCAGAGGCATCTGGGATGGACCATCACACAGTGGAAACGTGTACTGTGGTCAGATGAATCAGTATTTCAGGTATTTTTTGGGAGGAATGGACGCCGTGTGCTCCGGACCAAAGCAGAAAAGGATCATCCAGACTGTTACCAGCAACAAGTCCAAAAGCCAGGGTCTGTCATGGTATGGGGTTGTGTCAGTGCCCTTGGCAAAGGTAACTTGCACTTCTGTGAAGGCACCATTAATGCTGAAAAGTACATAGAGATTTTGGAGCATAATATGCTGCCTTCAAGAAGACATCTTTTCCAGGGACGTCCATGCATATTTCAACAAGACAATGCAAAACCACATTCTGCACACATTACAAAGTCCTGGCTGCGGAGGAAGAGGGTACGGGTACTTGACTGGCCTGCCTGCAGTCCCGACCTGTCTCCAATAGAGAATGTGTGGCGCATTTTGAAGCGCAAAATGCGACAACGAAGACCCCGTACTGTTGCGCACCTTAAGACTTGTTTGCAGGAAGAATGGGACAAAATTACACCTGAAACACTTCATCACTTGGTGTCTTCCATCCCTAAACTTATTTTAAGTGTTGTGAAAAGGAATGGCAACATTACAAAGTGGTAAATGCTTTACTGTCCCAACTTTTTTTTAAATGTGTTGCAGGTCTGAATGACAGGAAAGGATGCATATTTACAAATGACATGAAGTTGACCAGACAAAACATGAAATATTTTTTGTTCATATTGTCTGCAATGAAATACAAGTCAAAGTAAATGTAGAAATCACTTCTTTTTTTTTTGCGTTTTCCATACTGTCCCAACTTTTTCTGATTTGGGGTTGTAGAATACAGCCTGTATATAATTGCTTCCAGCAAAAATGTTTGGGGGTGCTATGGGGGTGCTTTGGTCTTTCTTGGGGGTGCTGAAGCACCTCCCTAGCGCCGCCCATGCTAAGGATATATAGTATTTGAATCCTATTATCGTCATTTGTATACTTAACAATCCAGCACTAATCCGTCCAATTTTGCTTTATTCCTTAAGCATTTAAATATTGCTGAACTAAATGATTCTCAGTGTAATATATTGGAAAGTCCGATGACAATTGAGGAACTAAAATCCGCCCTGGATTCCATGAGTAGTAACAAAGCCCCTGGGTTTGATGGGATTCCTCTGGAGTTATTGAGGACGCTGTGGGACATAGTGGCATCCCTATTATTTAATTCATTTAATTTTACTTTAGAAAACGGTGGTTTGTACAGGGACTAAAATCCAGCTTTAATAACTCTGTTGCTGAAGAAAGCAAACGATCCACTTGTAGAAGCCCCATTAGCATTCTATTCACAGATTCAAGGCTGATAGCAAAAGTCTTGGCCTTAATATTAGATTGGTGTGTAGGAGACTTGATCAACAATGAGCAGTCAGGTTTTGTTAGGGAAAGACTTTGTGGACAAGCTATGTAGGTGTGTAAATACAATTTGCAATTTCTTTGAAAATTGCCCGCGATATCCTTCCATAGGATTTAAAACAACATAATGCAATGCAATTAGGATTTCAAATAGTATAGGTTGAATTCAGGTTGATTGGGACACTTTTTTCCCAGTCATTTCAATGGCAAACATTTTCTGAATCATTTGATTTTGTAAACGTTCAGATACACACAATACTCAAATAAAATTTCGAGCTTCGGTTAATTTATGAGTCATGATTGCCAGCGCTAAGGCTATTGTCTGTTATATTGGCTTCTTATTAAATAAGAAGCAAATATATTAAAAACATTGATTAAAACTAAGATACAATTTATACAAAACAAAATTCACTTTAAAGAAAGGCTTTCTACAAAACAAAACTCCAGAATCATTTCTGACAAACTTTGAAATTAAATGAAAATAAAAACATAACATTAGGCTATAATATTTAAACATCAATATGAAGCAAAATACATTTTAATGGCTACTGAACACAAAACGTTTGACTGGTACTATATTTATAGCATCTGAGCAGACATTTGTGAATAAAAGATTTATTGATGTGACACTAGGCTCTTACTACAATAAACACGTTATAAACTGTCCAAAACAGGCCAAATAAATCTTGTCTAAACAGTCTTGCGTCTATGACATTTTATGTTGCAGCAGGATTCATATTTAAATGGTCTTTTGCGTATAATATTCACAGATGCTAACAGAATAAACTTAGCCTACCACAATCAGCAGCTGAATTTGTTGCTCTGAACAGAACATGAACAGCTTTACATGAGGAGAATTATTTCAGGATTATTCCTCAACGTGTCTCAAACGATGTAGCTGAAGTATAGCGCTTCACTTGCTGTGTTTGTTTGAGTTGATGTGTGGACGTTGATGCATGGATCGCCTCAGATCCACCTGTCTGTGTGACACTTCTATCGCGCCGCACTCAACTTTATTCCTATGGGTGATGTCAAGCGACTTTAACACGCTCGCAAAGCATTCCAGGAAGGCATTGAACAAATGCTGTGCGTCAAAAAAACTGTCCGAAGCCCATCTTTATGCAAATGACTCCGTTGAATGTGACTATCCAATAGAAGTAGAGCACATGGTGACTGGGGGAAGTCTCTCACGGGTCCTTTGTTTTTCATTCCCCACATGCTCAAAAGCACGCCCATAGCGGTAAACTTGAGGAACATACACACGAGTGGAAGCGATGCAACACCACGCTTCAATCGTGTCGCAAAAGTGGATCTGTACTGTCAGTATTTGAATCTCAAAGAACACGCATTCCGTGGGCGTGGTCGTATTAGCGGATAATGAGACGCTCGGGAACGACTGACATCTCTCTATTTTCAAACAGATTACATAAACACAGAATATTTGTTTTCGATTTGGTTTACATTATTTAAAACCTGACATTTTAAAGTTTCTTTAGACATATGTCTCATGTTTGTGTGATGACTTTTCACTAAGCTACAGGTCATTTTCTGAAGAGAATCAAATTAAACATCATTGAGAGAGAGGCTGCAGATCGCGCATCATGTTTGTTTTCTTTATTTTGCAAAAAGCACAACATTTTGTTTTTATTGTGACAGTAAACAAAAATTAGAAACTTAACAGATTATAATGATGTATAACACTTGCCTGAAAGATAAAAAATGACAGTTATTTGAGTCTCTTTGGCACTGATAAGAAAATAAAGCGAGTCAATCGCGCAATTTTTTTTAAAAAACGCTTTTTTTTTTTAAACTCTACCTGTTGATACAATCAATAAGCTCTTTAGTTTTATATGACTTATTGTTCGGATATATGTGATGCGATCTGGGAAAACCCGTCGGATGTCGCGCTGGAACGTTTTCAGCAAAGTCGAATAATAGGTTGAATGTCCATTTTTTGTCAAAATTGGGTTTTCATTAAATTATTATTCTATAATATCTTGTCTATCATTTCTAAAAATATCTTGGCAAAATTCACTTGTTTAGTGCAGAAAAATAGCGATTCATAACGGCAAGCTGAAAAGACTGCGTCTTTCTCTAATGTTTATTTAGATCATGCCTGGTGGAGGTGCAAAAAAAAAAGAAAAAAAAAAAAGGCATTTTCCTTACATTTTCATAAACTTAAACTTTTATAACTTTTTTTCTATTTTACTTTCATAATTTAATTGGCATCTACAATAATCTCCCAAATGTCTTCTTTATCTCCTTAAGCTTCATGAGCACGTGCACGGGTTGAAGCGCTATTTTTAGCACGAGTGTAATGTTTGTTAATAGATTTAACGTAAAAAAACATCATTAATCTTGACAAACTATATATCATTCTAAAGGTCTAAACCTCAAGCATCGAGGACAGACCACTGTTTTTCAATGAAAAGCTTATAACGGCTGTATTTTTGCATGAATGTAAGCAATACACATCAAATCAAGCATAAATAAAAACAGAGCACATACCTTTAGTGTCCTAATTACGAGCCACACACGCATCCACTGCTAAAAATTCCAGAATGAATGGAAAGGTGAGGGTCCACTGAATAACATCCCATAGAGTATTTTAATCCAACGAAACAATAACGGTGTAATATTGATGGTTAATCCTTTGTTTACATCGCATTTCTGCGGAGCGAAGTATCATACTAGACTGTTATGCAATAAAATAATGCACCAAAAACAGTCTCCCGGTAGCATAAAGTGGCATGGGTTTATAGCTTAGAATGTTACGAACATAATAAATCCACTCGAACTCAAAAACATGCAAAGATAGCCGGGATATAGTCAAAAATATCCAACCATAGCACTCGTTTTAGCTGATGTCATGATGTGCTCATCCAATGATAATGTCTGTTTATCTGGAGCCAATAAAAGCATTGAATCATCATGACTGACAGAAAATGTAGCCAATGAACACACGATTCCAACGAGACCTCTCATGTTTATATTTGTCACATGGGCGTGAATATTTATTCATTTGAATGTGCCAATGTGG
The DNA here is from genome assembly GCF_949357685.1 of Gobio gobio. Taxonomy (NCBI): domain Eukaryota; kingdom Metazoa; phylum Chordata; class Actinopteri; order Cypriniformes; family Gobionidae; genus Gobio; species Gobio gobio. Next base: position 13,541,829 of record NC_137107.1, on the reverse strand, counting down.
CGCTATCTCCCCACGAGATGCTGCGAGTCTGACACACCCCCATCTGACAGCTATAAGAGCTAACGGGCTAGTAAACAAACAGAGGTCTCTTTGTAGTAACTGTTTGCTAATCTTACTAACTGGACGGAATGTATTATCCAATGGATCGTCAAAAGAAGTTTTTATTGTGCTGAAGATGCTTTATTTGAGCTCACTCGAAGCAGCGATGTGGAAAACATTGAGGAGAGTCAAGACAGCGATGACGGTGCTTGTTGACAGAGAAGTTGATCCAATAACATACCGGTGAGTTGCTATGTGTAGTTGTTTATGTATATTGAGAATGTGTGTGAGAATGTATTTATTTTATTGTTTCTGTGTGCTAGAAAAAATGCAATATACCAGTATGCATTATACATATGCTGATATTTTGCATTTTTCCTAGCACACATGGGGAAAAAGTATATATAATTTTTCCCCATGTGTGTGTAAATAAAACATATATATATAACACATGTAATTGTTTATATATATATATATATATATATATATATATATATATATATATATATATATATATATATATGAGACTGTATTTATTTTATGTTTTTCCTGTGTGCTAGAAAAATTACAATATACCAGTATATATTATACATATACTGATATTTAGCATTTTTTCTAGCACACACAGAAAAAATAAAAAAATATATATATATAATATATAAAATGCATTTTTTTCCCCTGTGCTACAAAAAACAAATTGACGAAAAAAGAAAAGTTCTGGACGGCCGACCATCTGTGTGATTGTTGAATGCTCACTGTATCACCGGCCATTATATTGATTGTAGGACTGTGTGCGAATGTATGGGCCGCCGTCAATATGAATGCTCACTGTATAGCCGGCCGTTAGATTGATGCTTGGGCTGTGTGAGAATGTATAGGTGGCCGTCAATATGAATGCTGTCTAACCGACTGCCCATCAGTTTCATTGTTCATGGGATGGCCTGTAATTAGAGTGAATGATGACAGTGTGATTGTTGATTGACTGGGCAAACTATACAGAAATAGTACATGCAGTGCTAATTCTCTTTCCTTTCCTTGCCATTCTACAGGCATCAGGTTGAGTCTTCAGATGAGCTATGGCATCCAAGCACCAGCCAACCAGCAGAAAAGCGAAGGAAGCTTTCAGATTCTTCAAGATCTGCACTTGCTGTTGTAGACCTGAATCGGCCAGTAAAAGGCCAGTAAATGTTTTTTTTTTTACATTTGCAAATTGTGTGTTTTTATAGCTATATATTTATATTATATTGTTATTTATATTACTAGTTATATTTATAGTTATTATAGTTATATTACTTGTTGTATTTTCAGTTGCAAAGAAGTTTAGCTCTTTTTTATTAATATTTCATTTTTATTATATTTTTATAAGTTCTGTTGTACAAATAAATCACTAATACAAAGTCTTATGGTTCTGCCTATTATTTTATAGTTGAAAAAGCATTCAAGCATCATATATGATGGCTAAAACAGCTTGCAGTACACTTCATAACATTAGGTTATCAAGTCTCCTGTAGGTTTCTTGGCACCTGGACATATTCTTAGAAAAAAGCATGCAGGAACCCCATTTTTCATGATATCTTCGTCAAATTTTAAATATAAACTGATGAGACTTGTGCCTTTCAATTCATTAACTAACTGGATTCCTCCAGGCTTATTTTCATATATTTTTACATCAAATAATAAAGTGTTCATTGTAGCACAAATCATCTTCAAGACACTTCAACTTCTATAACTGTTTGTCTTTCTAAGTTTTTTTCTACTTTAATGTTTGGGTAATAAACTCTAAAGTGTCTTCTTTTTAAAGATGTCTAAATTGTGCATGTAGTGCAAATTGTTCAGCAACTGCAATTGTTTTAGTTGGGAGATGTCATTTCTGGGGATGTGCCTCAAGCAGGCGGAGGGAGAAATGGAACAGACATAGTCTTGGAAAAAAGCTTGCAGGAACCACATTTTTCATTATATCTTCCTCAAACTTGAACTATAAACTGATAAGTCGTGTGGCTTTCAATCCATAACTGAACTGGATTCCTCCAGGTCTATTTTCATATATTTTTACATGAAATAATACAACATTCTGTGTAGTGCAAATTCTTTTTGAGGCATTTCAACTATTATAATTTTTTATCTGTTTGAGAATTATCAACTCTGATTGCTTTTTAGTAGAGTCCCAAGTGTCTTCTTTCCAAAGATACCTTAATTGTGCCTGTAGCACACTGTTCTCAGGAGCTATAATTGTTTTAATTCAGGTAGGTCGTTTTCAGCTGTGAGCCCCAAAGTGGGGGTGCAGCTTAACAAGACCATTCTTAGGTCTATATTCCAAAGCATGCTTAAATCACAGCCATTTAAGTTTGGATAGTGCATTTTCATGTCTTTGCGAAAAAAGAGGTGGCAGTTATTTAAACCTGTTTTTCTCAAAATACCGTTCCTTAAAATCATAGCGTTCAGCCGACTTCAGATAACCATAACTTTTGTTTCAGACAAGCCTTGAAAGAAAAAAATATATATTTGAAAAGGGCTTGGTTTCATATGCTATCAAAATCTGTAAAAGGTAAAATTTCACCATGTGATGGGTTTTCGTAGATCACATCACATATTATTACATTCTTTTTAGAAAGTACATTATCCACACAAAAATGTATATAGTTCGTTGTCTCTCTAGTCAGATCAAGTGAAGTGAAGGCCAAGTATGCTAACCCATTCTGAGAATTTGTCCTCTGCATTTAACCCATCCAAGTGCACATTAGGGGCAGTGAGTAGTGAACACACACACACACACACACACACACACAAACACACACAAACACACACACACACACACACACACACACACACACACACACACACACACACACACACACACACTGCAAACCGTGGGCACACACACCCGGAGCAGTGGGCAGTCTGACAAGTCTGATTCTTAGGCCACAACTGCTACTTTCAATGTCCATATTATTAAAACATCCCAGTCTGTACATAGGACACATCCTTTAAAGGTCCCATGGCATGGCATTTTTCTATTATTTTATAATGTTTCCTGAGGTGTACTTATATTGTTAGTATGACTTTTACATCATAAAATGTCATAATTTAGAAATAAAAGGCATTTTTTATATACTGCTGTTTGCCCTGTGGCTGAATGCCCTGCTTCAAGAGGCGTGTCTGCTGTGAGACTTCAGTAAAAACGCCCACTGTTGTGATTGGCTGACATCTTTGCATTTTAAATGAGCGGAGGGGGCGTGGTTTAACGAGATCTACGAGGCAGGAGCAGGCACGAGCTGCTGCCAGAGAGACGGATGGACCTGAGTTCACTTCACATCAGTTCTCAGCATGTCTGAACTGTTGTAGTTACAGCATATACTTCAGGTTATTAGTCTATTTCTAGTCGGAGGGACTGTCACTCATGTCAGAAAGTTAGTAACTTTAGTAAATTATGGATCAGCGCTGACTGGAGACGCGAACCGTTTAGAACGATTCAGTCCGATTTGGTGAACTGATTCGGTTCACTAAAAAGAACCGGTTCAAAAGAAAGATCGTTCGCGAACCGGACATCACTAATGTACCAGAGACTGGGCGATTGCTAACAAAATTATTTATAGTAACTACTGAGTTATGAGAGCGCTGTCAGTCAGCGCGAGTTTATTGTGTTTGTATCTGAGAGTTCTGAATAAACACGAGTCCCAGTCACACCGAGTCCGTCTTCATCATTATTACCAACTTTGTAACACATGCAAAGTACCATTACAGCTGTCGAGATGAACGAGTTACGAGTAAGTGTTGATAATAGCATTATTTTTAAAATAAAATAAAAGCGTCAGTGACGCGCGTTGAGTACACAGCGCAAACAAAGACACAACAGCAGTAATCGAATGTAATCCAGTTTATTGTGGGGCTAGGCTGGCTAGCCCGGATATGCTCACGCTTACCCCCCTTCTGCTTAATCTCACGCCGCGTTTGGTGCCTCCGCTGTGGGCCAGATGCAGTACTGGGGGTCGGGGATGTTGAAGGCCACCGGCCAGTGCAGTCCGAGCTTCGGCGTGTGAGAGGTTTATCTCTAAAGATCTGACTCTGCCATGTTGAGCAGAAACTCATGACTGTATGCACATTTTAGAACCGATAGACGCGACGAGGACGTACAAAAACACTGACTCACAAGATAGAAAACACCATTCTGTCGGGAGAGAGAGAAGCCACATTGTGTGCACGAATAATAAATAATTAGCTACACATCAGAAATCACTGATCACTGATCAGAAGGAACTGAAAAAAGACTTCTGTTTTCATTTGTACATCCAAACACTGAGAAACTGCCAGCGTTCACTCGTTCACAACCCATGATCTCTCAAGCGTTTGCATGGGCGTGCCAGATTCTCTGGGCGGAGGAAAGGGAGGTAACCGTTCCTGCTTGGACGTCAAACCAGGAGACTTCAGGATTGGCTCGTCTGGGCTGTCATTTTCTCAAAGGCAGAGAAAGACAGCCAGAACTTGGTTTTACACCGATCAACATTTCTATCCACTTGGGGACAATATTCAGGCTAGGGGAACTCATATTAATGTTGAAAAACCTCATAAAATGAAAATTTCATGCCATGGGACCTTTAAGTCTTTCTATAGAATCATCCGACCACACCGTTACTTCCTTCACATATAGTTTACTATGTTTGAGCATAGTTTTGTATGTTGGAATTAGGTAGATGGTATTGTGGTCAGAGTTTGCCAGAGGTGGTTTAGATCTGGCCTAATAAGCATTTTTTATATTTTCATCGAACTTGTCTACGATTCTGTCTTTCCGTGTTTCACATTTTTGTTCACATTGTATTTGTTGATGAACACAGTCCCCAATGTACGCTGCTGCTCTTGTTGCATTTCCACTAGGAGGGACATAGGCAGCACAAATGACAAAGCTGCCAAACTCTCATTTTCAAACATAAAACTTCAAGATCGGGGCAACATGTTGTTTCTTTAATTGTGTATTGTTTGCACCAGCCATTACCCCGATTGCACATTCCTATCCGCACATAGAAGGGAGAATCCATCCGACTCCACAGCAGTGGTGCAACCATGTCTCCGTAAACACCATCAAACTTGAAGTGCGATACTCAAAACATGCTCTGGAGTTAGCTCGAAGTTCCTCCATTTTACCTTGCAGAGATCTTGCATTGCACAATGTCATCAACGGTAGGGGTGGTCTATTTCCTCACCATCGGAGATGCTGCCGTATTCCGCCTCACTGCTCTCTTTTCTCCTATTGCACTCAAGTTGAAACCTCACACAATCCGGCAGATCCATGGATGTGATCCGGCATAACGAAGCATAAGCAATGCGTCTCGTATGTAGCTGATAGGCGTTCATCAATGCTGTGCCTTGCACTATGGGAAAACATCTTTGTTTGACTGGTTGTGAAGTATGTGTGGCAAACACCAATAACTTAGCTTTAAATAACCTCTGACGATGACGCCATTAGAATGCACGCTTGTGAGAGGCTATAAATAAAAGTGAAACGTTCACAGGTGTGAATTCAGTTTTCTTTTGTCTTCAGAGACCGCATTGTGTATGTGTGTGGTACTCTCTCTATCTGTTTACTTTGTTACAAGTTAGAGTTCCAGTTGTCAGTGTTGATAAAATTTTTCAGTGAGTAAAAGAGTAAAAAGAGAACATCATGCCGCAATCAATCAAGATATGCATGCCTCTGTGTTCACGGCCCATCCCAGATTATGATACACATGAGTTCTGCTTTGAGTGTATGGGGGAAGAGCATGCTGCCCTTAATTTCGAGCATGGCAAGTGCGAGCACTTTAAGTTCAAGGGCAAGCTCCCACATTAAGATCGTGGGGCTCCCGACTCGATCTGACTGAGAAGCGGGAAATGGGCATGTGGCGAACAGCGAGGCCGAGGGACCGTGAGGGCGGGACGAGGCGGCGCTCATCAGGGAGGATGAGCGCCAGCTGCGCGCCGCAGCGATCTCGCCCCTCTCGGAGGAGTGAGGGACTATAAAGGAGGAGCGATGACAGTGAGGGACGAGAGAGGACCAGGCCTGGATTTTGTGTTATGTTTTATTTTGTGTTCGCTGCAGTCGTCCGTGAGGGGCTGCAGCTTTTTATTTTCATTTTGTGGGTGTTTGTGTGTAGGCGGCAGTCGACCGCGAGGGGCTGTCGCCACCATTATTATTTTGTGTTTATTTATTAAAAGTTATTTTGATTGTCCCCCGGTTCCCGCCTCCTTCTTCCCGTACAAACAACCTTTACTACAGGGCACTTCTTTGGATCGAGCAGAGGGCGCTGCATCTCTTGTTTCTGGTGAGATGCACTGTGGCTGAACCTTACGGGCATCAAAAAGAGCTACAGAACATTAGTAAACACTGTCGTCTGCAGATTCTGGGAGGCAAAAAGGCATGAGAAAGCCTTCGTCAAGTTTCTCCCCCATCATACTCGGGGAGGGGCTGTGTTTGCCACCCAGCCTTAACCCGCTCCTAAGTGGAGAGAGTGTGACAAGCACCCCCGCATTAAGACTGGGGACCAGCTTGCCACGCTCAGCAGCCTAAAGGGAGACCTGATTTAAGGACATTCATCTCCGCAAAGAAAACATCCTGAGGTTTTTGTGCCTGGGACTGTGGACACCTGAGACGGGGCACATAAAAATACAAATTCAAGCAGCTTCTTCGCAACACCCTCACGACATCACTGTTCCATCCCCGACACCTTCTGTGTTTTGGGGGGCAGCAGTTTCCAGCGAAATGTTGAATGTTCTGTTGCTTTCTGCTATTTTAACATCCCCCCCCAACAAGACCAAGTTTCGAAATTAGTACCCTTTCAGAGAAGTTGGCAGTGTGGAAACTATTGTCAATTATCTCTTCTTGGGTCCTCAAGGCAGTAGAAAAGGGTTACATAATACAGTTTGTGCATTGCCCTCCACGTTTCAATGGCGTGGTCTCCACTACCATGAAACTGGAGCAGGTGCATTTGCTGTCAAAAGAGCTGCAATCTCTTCTGGGTAAAGGGGCCAAGTTCAAGATTCTAACGATCAAGATGATTTTGTCATTGGGTCATGGGTAAATTGTACTTAATTTGTCTTCCGGGAAACATGTAAGTATCTTCTTTTGATTCTGAAGATCAGGGTAAATTGTACTTAATTTATCTTCCGGGAAACATGCAAGTACCTTCTTTTGATTCTGAAGGGCAGTACTAAATGAAAATAATTGATATTTATACAAAATATGAAAAATGAAAAATTTGCAGGACCTGGAGGATTTTTCTGAAGAACATTGGGCAGTTTAACTGCTCAGGACAAACAAGGTACTCATGAACAACCATCACAAAATAGAACAAAAAACAGCTGTGGATCATCCAGGGAACGACAGTATTAAGAATCAGTGGGTCATAAACTTTTAAATTGGTTAATTTTAATAAACTCAGCTTATATAAAAATATCTTATTCAGGACAGTATTAAATAAATAACATGCATTTTGTATGATCTCTCTTATTAATTTTCACAGATTCTGCAAGCAGTTCACATACTTTTTCTTGCAACTGTATATATATATATATATATATATATATATATATATATATATATATATATATATATATATATATATATATATATATATATATATATATATATATATATACATACATACATACATACAGAGAGAGAGAGAGAGAGAGAGAGAGAGTGAGAGAGAGAGAGAGAGAGAGAGAGAGAGAGAGAGAGAGAGAGAGAGAGAGAGAGAGAGAGAGAGAGAGAGAGAGAGAGAGAGAGAGAGAGAGAGAGAGAATGATTCTGAATAGATGGAAATCAAAGTAGCCCACTGGCTCAGAAAAGAATACAGAAGGAAGACAATGATATAATATTACCAGGGGGCTAACTATAAAAACTACAATTAAAACTGCATAAGAGTGCTACATAAATAAAACATAGCTATAAAATGTGTAATATATGGTGTGTTGTTGTGAATGGCTACTATTCAAATGAATACTGAGTGCTGTTTGCTCCCATAAACGTCAGTGGCTGACAATTAAATTGAAATCTATGGCTGAAGAGGAGCTGCAGAGTGTCAAAAAGTCGAATGGCAGAGAAGATTCTCATTAAACTTTTCATTAACCATTATCTCCATCTGGAAATGGAGTGAAAAGCATTGGGAACATTAGAAAGAATGTCACACAAGTTCCTATTGTCTCTGCAGAGACAGATGCCTATTACGTGCAACGTGTATCAAAGCCATACATTATACATTACACTTAGGAGCTGTGAAGAAAATGACATAACAGGATTATGTGTGTGAAATGTCAGGGTGGACCCATCAGAGAAGATCTGAGAAAATGGCAGCCATCCAAGAAATAAGAGATTGAATATCAGCCTCAAAGTACGATTATGCATCAGCCTATAGATACTGACACAGGCTTTGCTTTTTAGAGAGGTGGATTAGATGTTTTCTTCTTTGAATAATTTGAACAATGGCCAATGGCAGGTCATTTTTCAAGGAATTATTATTTTTATTTTTTTTGGCTTTATGATTTTTTTGGGATATTATAGGTTCTTCAGATTTGTAACATACCAAAAATTGGCAACCTAAAAGGGTTATCCAAGGGAAAGGATTTCAAATGGCAGATTCAAACTTTTGATGGCAATGACACCTAAAGATGATCTCTTAGGACCTCCTTTCTAAAATGTTATGTTACAGGTGCATAGCTTTAATATTAGGGTTGTCAATTGAATGTGTTAATTTTATTAATTAGTTATGGAAAAATAACGTGTTAAAATTATTGAATGCACCTGTCCTGCCCCAGACCTACGTAGGTCATCTTCCATTTCATACAGTTGATTGGTGATTAACATGTCGCATGGTAAAAACGAACAGTATGATGTAGCCTATAGAATGCAGTTAGAATGCCCCTAAAATTCAAGATACCAGGGCAACAAAGTCCCCTGTATTGGTTTTGTCTAATTTATATCATAGGATATAGTGATAAAACCCACGTAATTTTAAAATACTACTGTTAAATTGTGTCATGAAATGTAGTTTTAAGAGTTTTCAGGCGAGAATGTAGTTGTTTAAAGCTCAAATCTGTGGTTAATTCATAAATATAGTGCCTATTTGAAAATTTGAACTGACTTTTCTGAGTTGTGAGATCCAGTCAATGGGCGCTATGTGCCAGAGATGGGCACTGTTAAAACATGAATCAAATCTAACCTTTAAACCTAGCAATACGTTTTACTTTTATCAATCTTTTCGCAGCTTTTCTCTCTCTTAATGTAGACACGAGAGAGAGATAGAAAGATGTTAATCCGTTTATTGCTTAAAGCATGCATCGTATTGCAATCAGCATGCTGAAAAGTTTTCTATTAGTGACTCGGACTCGAGTCGCACTCGAGTCGCATTTTATGAGACTTCAGACTTGACTCGGGACTCGACCTGAAATGACTTCAGACTTGACTCGACTTGACAAAAAAGATTCGTGAAATTTTAAAAACAACTCAAGTCTTTAATCCTTATCTATCGTAAATTAAAAAAAAAAAAATCTTTATTTGAATGTTATAATATCTGCTTCACATGTACGTGACGTGGTAGGTCGGACCCTTGTTATAGAATTTCATTACGGATGTCCGTGTATTGCACGCATCATAAGAGTCTTATGAAACATGACAGAATCCATCGTGCTATATGTTCTCACATATGGATTTGTTACCGTGTCAGATCGGCCAGATGCAAAGAATGTGAGGAAAACAATTCAAGATGCAGGAACGTCATTTTATTAGACATCGTGTCCACAAAGTTTAGTGACATTAACTCACACAGCTGACGGTGTAACGTTAGCTCTTTTACTGTGGTGTAGCCGAGTGGCTCTTTTGGGTTGCCAGCCTGTTAAAACATGAATCAAATCTAACCTTTAAACCTAGCAATACGTTTTACTTTTATCAATCTTTTCGCAGCTTTTCTCTCTCTTAATGTAGACACGAGAGAGAGATAGAAAGATGTTAATCCGTTTATTGCTTAAAGCATGCATCGTATTGCAATCAGCATGCTGAAAAGTTTTCTATTGACTAGAAACAACTAGAAACGTTGACTAGAAACAACTAGAAACGTTCGGTTTGATTATGTTCTGATAATGTCTGTCGTCAATAACAACGCTGTGTAACAAACGTGAATGGCGCCATCTTGTGTCCACTCAGCGACTGTATTGAAAATGACTACTTGTCTTGTAGCCAGGACAATATATATATATTTTTTTTTCACATTATAATGGATTATAACGTACGGCTGGATGTATCCCTTACATCTTAGGACTTTTATTATAAACAAAACAGATGATAGAAAGATCACATTTTGTCTATTAAAAATCTTTTTTTTTTTAAGACATAAAATGACTTGAGACTCGACTCGGACTCGTGAAAAAAGACTCCAGACTTGACTCAAGACTCCAGTGATAAAGACTCCAGACTTGACCCGAACTCCAGCTTAAAGACTTCAGACTTAAGATTTTTTTTTATGAAAATGAAAAGAGGCAGAGTGGTGCTTTATAACATATTAAACTAAAATACACATACAGACATAACAGGAGTGCATTCTCCCAAGTCGAACTTGGCAAGTCCGAACTACCAAGGATGCCAGTCCGAACTTTGCATATTTGGTACTGAGAAAAATCTATTGTTTCCAGGAAACTGGATGTGAGTACCCGAGACGGTAAGGAGAGTGCACTGCTAGTTGTTTGGTAGGTCATAAAATATAAAAAATACACAAAGAAAAATATTAACAATATTAACATTTATCACTACCTACTGGCAGTTTGAGTTAATTAGTTCATTTTAGTTCAGTTTATTGTTAGTATAATTTCATTGAAAAAATAATTTTATATTAAGAACCTGATGGTCACTCTGGTTGAGCGTCAGAAATTATGAGTGGACTTGGGATAAACTGTGTAATATACTTTTCCATGCTGGTGGAATGACCTGCCTGAACTGCTGAGTCACTGCATCTCTCTAAAGAAGCATATTTTTTTCATCAACACTTGACCCATTAATACTAACTACACTTCACTATTCTATCTATCTATCTATCTATCTATCTATCTATCTACACACTATATTGCCAAAAGTATTGGGACACCCCTCCTATTGAATTCAGGTGTTCCAATCACTTCTTGATTTTATACAGGTGTATAAAACCAACCACCTAGGCATGCAGACCACTTCTACAAACATTTGTGAAGGAATGGGTCACTCTCAGTGATATCAAGTGTGGTACCGGATGTGATAGGATGCCACCTATGTAACAAGTCCATTTTTGAAATGTCCTCTCTACTAAATATTCCACGGTCAACTGTTGGTGGTATTATAACAAAGTGGAAGCAATTGGGAACAACAGCAACTCAGCCACGAAGTGGTAGGCCACATAAAATCACAGAGCGGGGTCAGCACATGCTGAGGCGCACAGTGTACAGAAGTCGCCAACTTTCTGCAGAGTCAATAGCTACAGACCTCCAAACTTTGTGTGACCTTCAGATTAGCTAAAGAACAGTGCGTAGGGAGCTTCATGGAATGGGTTTCCATGGTCGAGCAGCTGCATCCAAGCCAAGTGCAATTCAAAGCATCGGATGCAGTGGTGTAAAAGCACGCTGCCACTGGACTCTAGAGCAGTGGAGACATGTACTTTGGAGTGACGAATCACGCTTCTCTGTCTGGCAATCCGATGGACGAGTCTAGGTTTGGCGGTTGCCAGGAGAACGGTACATTTTATATATATATATATATATATATATATATATATATATATATATATTAGGGGTGGCACGGTTCACAAAACCCACGGTTCGGTTCGTTTCACGGTTTTAGGGTCACGGTTTCCGGTTCTGTACGGTTCTTGTTGTTGTTTTTTTTAAATCGTTAACACTCCAGAAATTTACTTCAGCATATAGCTTAATCATCCACAATTTAGGATACAGTATTAAAAAATTGTTATATCAAGTTGTTTCCTAACTGGCTGTCTACCGAGTCCGACACATTGGCGTAAAATGTTTCATGTTAATCATATCAATTTTGATCAGAACAATGCAATGTGGCTGACCTGATTAACAAATTTCACAATGAAGTGTTCCGTGTGTTTCACAATCACCATATGACATCCAGCGCTGTGAAAAAAAATAAAAAAATTAACAAATACACGGAAAACTCAACACTGCCAGTTTTTGCCCAAACTTCAAAGGCATGTTTAAATAATTAAAACTAGAAGCATATCTTAACTTTTAAATGTTACATTTATCATGTGAACTACTTATATACAACATGTTATATGCATGTGTGTATGAGACAGAGGGGAACACGGTCACATTTGCATTAGATATATGCTGCCCATCATAAATCAAAGCATGAGACAGACAGGGGTCGGAGGAGAACACCGGAAAATGTGACCGAATGGACAATATTCGTCTGTATTTGCAATACACAAGCCGCGGTTCAGCTGCGCGAGACAAACACTGCCAGTGTGTGAATGTACAACGGGCGCGTGCGGCTCCCGCTCTCCGCACTGCATCTGTCCTGCCTGCTATACGACGCTGGCGCGCACACACACACACACACACACACACACACACACACACACACACACACACACACACACACACACACACACACACACACACACACACACACCTCTCTTTCGCGCGAAAAGGACACCCACTTTCTGAGGTAACATACGGGCACGAGGATACATTGCGCATGCGTCAAACCGTGCGACGCACACACTCCGAACCGAGACAAGCGAACCGAATGGTTCGGTTTTTTTCCATGTACCGTGCCACCCCTAATATTATATATATAAATATAAATATATAAATATATATATTTTTTTCTATATAGCTCTATATAGCTCATTTCTAGACACTATTAAGTATCTTTGCATCTGCCTGAAAACTAAATCTAACAGGTAAGAGGCAAATAAAGTTTTTGTGTTTTATGTAAGGCAAAACACAAAAAATATAAAACACAAAAAAAGGATTCAAAAGATGTGGGAGCTGAATACATAAACAAAACAAATGAATGAAGTATGAAGTTTGCCAATGACCATCTGGATGATCCTTTGGAGGAATGGGAGAATGTCATGTGGTCTGATGAGACAAAAATAGAGCTTTTTGGTCTAAACTCCACTCTCCGTGTTTGGAGGAAGAAGAAGGATGAGTACAACCCCAAGAACACAATCCCAACCATGAAGCGTGGAGGTGGAAACATCATTCTTTGGGGATGCTTTTCTGCAAAGGGGACAGGACGACTGCGCCGTATGGAGGGGAGGATGGATGGGGTCATGTATCTCGAGATCATCGCCATCAACCTCCTTCCCTCAGTAAGAGCATTGAAGATGGGTCATGATTGGGTCTTCCAGCATGACAACAACCCGTACAAGTCTGTATGGAGGAGTGGGCCAAAATCCCTTCTGCAGTGTGTGCAAACCTGGTCAAGAACTACAGGAAACATATGACCTCTGTAATAGCAAAAAAAGGTTTCTGTACCAAATATTAAGTTCTGCTTTTCTGATGAATCGAATACTTATGTCATGCAATAAAATGCAAATTAATTACTTAAAAATCATACAATGTGATTTTATGGATTTTTGCATGCCATGGCCATCCTGCAGGTCTACCAGGCCCGGATGCTCAGGGACATGCACGAGGGGTGGAGCTGACCCAGGGCTCATGGATATGCTGCGTGCCGCCACCGACCTCGCCCTCCAGGCGACGAAGGTGACCGCACGCTCCCTGGGTCAGGTGATGTCCACAGCCGTGGTCCATTAGAGACACCTGTGCCTTAACCTGGCTGATATGAGGGAGGCTGAGCGGACCCGGTTCCTCAACTCTGGCCTCTTCGGCGGCGCGTTCCAGGACTTCGGCCAACAGTTCTCGGCTGCCCAGAAGCAGACTGAGGCCATTAAGCACATACTGCCCCGGCGGCCAGCTACTGCCTCCACCCACCCGCTGGCTCAGTTGCCTTAGCCTGGGCCGCGCCGTGGAGGATGCCGCAGGAAGGCGCCCCAGTCCCGCAGCCTGTCAAATCTTTTTTTCCGCTGTAGGATGTGTACTTTCATGTCTCCATTCTTCCTCGACACAGGCTGTTTCTACGGTTTGCTTTCAAGGGGCAGGCATATCAGTACACTGTTCTCCCATTCGGGCTAGCTCTGTCCCCTCGCGTCTTCACGAAGGTCGTCGAGGCAGCCCTTGTGCCGCTCAGGCAACACGGGGTTCGCATCCTGAATTATCTCGATGACTGGCTGATTCTGAGTCACTCTCGAGATCAGGTGTGCAAACACAGAGATCTGGTGCTCCAGCACCTCGCCCGTCTGGGCCTTTGGGTCAACTGGGAAAAGAGCAAACTCTCCCCAGTGCAGAGGATCTCTTTTCTCTGTATGGGAAATCGACTCAGTTGCCATGTACGCGCAGCTTACGAGCGAGCGCGCGCAGTCGCTGTTGACTTGCCTTCGCCAAATCGAGAGCAAGAGTGCGGTTCCACTGAAACTATTTCAGAGGCTCCTGGGGCATATGCAGCCACGGTCACCCCGCTCTTCACCCCGTGGTCGAACCTCACTTTTCTACGGGCCGGAGTTCCCTTAGAATGAGTTTCCAGGCATGTTGTTGTATCAACAGATACCTCTGCCATGGGATGGGGTGCCATGTGCAATGGACATGCAGTCGTGGGCTCCTGGACAGGACCCCAGCGCCTTCTGCACGTCAATTGCCTCGAGTTGCAGGCAGTATGGTTCACCCTGCACCGCTTCCGGGAGTTGCGTTGCTCAAGGACCAACATGTACTAGTCCGGGCAGACAACACTGCCACAGTGTACATCAACCGACAAGGTGGTCTACTCTCCCCCTGTACGTCGCAACTCGCCCACCATCTCCTCATATGGAGTCAGAAGCATCTGAGGTCGCTTCGTGCCATTTACATCCCAGGAGACCTGAACCGTGCAGCCGACAAGCTCTCACGGGTTCAGCCACTTCCCGGAGAATGGAGACTCCATCCCCAGACGGTCCAGCTGATTTGGGAACAGTTCGGCGATGCACAGGTAGATCTGTTTGCCTCCCACGACTCCTCTCATTGCCGCTTGTACCCTCGGCACGGATGCACTAGCACACAGCTGGCCGCAGAGCCTCCGCAAGTATGAGTTTCCACCAGTGAGCCTTCTTGCACAGACACTATGCAAGATCAGGGAGGACAAGGAGCAGGTCCTTTTGGTCGCCCCATATTGGCCCGACCGGACCTGGTTCTCCGAATTCATTCTCCTTGCGGCAGCCCCTCCCTGGTCAATCCTTCTGAGGAAGGACCTCCTTTCTCAGAGACTGGGCACCCTCTGGCACCCATGTCCTGATCTCTGGAACCTTCACATGTGGGTCCTGGATGGGACATGGCAGGTTTGAGTATCCTATCACCATAGGTGGTGGCTACTATCACTTCCGCTGGGGCCTTGTCCACGAGACAGGCCTATGCGTTGAAGTGGAACCTCTTCGTCACATGGAGTTCTTCTCACCGAGAAGACCCCTGGAAATGCCCGATCAGGTCTGTGCTTTCCTTCCTCCAAGAAGGGTTGGAACGAAGGCTGTCTCCTTCCACCCTGAAGGTTTACGTGGCCGCTATCTCTGCGTACCATGACCTTGTGGAGGTGAAAACAGTTGGTCAGCACGACCTGGTCATCAGGTTCCTGAGGGGGGCTAGGAGACTAAATCCTCCTCGCCCTCCCCTCGTACCCTCTTGGAACCTCGCAGTGGTCTTATCCGCCCTGCAGAGAGCTCCCTTTGAGCCTTTGCGATCAGTAGAGCTCAAGTTTCTGTCTATGAAGACAGCGCTTCTGATCGCTTTGGCCTCCATCAAGGGGATAGGGGACCTGCAGGCATTTTCGGTTGACGAAGCATGCCTAGAATTCGCGCTGGCCAATTCTCACATGATCTTGAGACCCCGGACTGGATATGTACCCAAGGTTCCCACCACTCCTGTCAGACATCAGGTGGTGAACCTGCAAGCGCTGCCTTTGGAGGAGGCAGGCCCAGCCTTGGCACTGCTCTGTCCAGTATGCCTTACCTGCTTACGTAGACAGAACGCAGTGTTTCAGGACCTCAGACCAGCTCTTTGTCTGTTATGGTGGGAAGCTGAAGGGAAAGGCTCTCTCCAAGCAAAGGTTGTCACACTGGATAGTGGACGCCATTGTCTTGGCTGATCAGACGTGGGGTCGTCCATTTCCCCTAGGGGTGAGGGCACACTACACCAGGAGTGTGGCCTCCTCCTGGACTCTAACGCATGGCGCCTCGCTAACAGACATCTGCAGAGCTGCAGGCTGGCCGACTTTCAACACATTCACCAGATTCTATAATCTCGGAGTGGAGCCAGTGTCCTCCCGTGTACTCGCTTCAAACAGTAGCCAGTAACTAGGACCAGGCTTGGTGTCTTCGCTTGCTCACCATTCCACTCCACGGACTGGATACGTGCAATATTTTCCTCAGAAGAGTTTCCCCTGAAGCCCTGAGTTCCTCCAGCACTGTTGATGCCGACACCAGAGTGCATGCCCGCTCAGTCAGCCCTCGTGTTAGGCTAGGTGCCTCCATGTACATGGTTCCCCCTCTGGGCAACCCCCACATGCGTATTTCCACTGCAAGCCTCTCTGAGCAGGTGTCTTTCCCTTGGCAAGCCCCTTGCCACCCCTGGGGTTGAAATATTCCACCTTCGGCTGGATACCCAAGTGTTTCTCCGTATGCAGCCCATACGTGGGTCATATGTGTATTCTTAACCTCTTAACCGGATTGAGGGCGCATTCGTCCTTAAGCTTTATCTGTTTAAATTAGCTCAAATGACTGTCAGATGTAAGTAATTACAAGTGACAAACTATACATAATTTAAAAGATCTAAGAGTCAAGCTTCCATTTTTTACCTCTGTTTTATTCTCAAAGTCTTATAGTGACAGTAATTTGTTAATATGTGTCAGGAGTTATGAATATGAAAACTCGGTACCATTAGATTGTAATATGAGCCTCAGCTGCTCTCATTCATAAAAAAACTCCTCTATTCTCCTCACGAAGACTCGCGACAAATCAACATCCCTCAGGGCTTTTAGTTCAAAAGTGTGCAGATGAGGAGAAATATTGATAGATTCTTATATGTCTGTGTCAAATTTCTAAACAGAGGAGTATTTTTTATTCAATACTTCCTCAAAATGCGCAGATGTAGCCAAATCATGAGCGATTTATGTGTTGTTTTCAATTCATACTGGCAGCCAGGAGGGCGCTCTGTGCACATGTAGTCCATATATGGTACAGACAGACGAAGAAGATACCATGAGCCATAATAGAAGTCCATAATAAAAGCTTCCTGAGATCGCTAAAGATGCAAATAGAGACATTTGAAGATAATAAACACACAATCGCGACGATGTATGGTTTGTCTGTGTTCTTTATACCTTGTTGGGTTTATTCATAATAGATTATATTTATAATGCAATGCTATTCGACATAGCTTTTATCAATATGCAGAATATTGTAAAATTACATATTTTCTGTCTGATCTTTTGATCCGAAGCCAAATGAGACCACAGAAGGTCATTTAAAACATCCCACTTGTGATATAAAGTAATTTTGGAGAAAAAACATGGTTTTAATCTTTATTGTATTTTGATTGTGTGCTAAGCTAACATGCTAGCTAGCCAATGCACCTGCCACCTGGGCAAATACGTTATTTTTATTAATAATTTTGAATAGACTGAAATGAAAAACCAACTGAAATGTTTCTATTGTCAACAACGGCATTTGAGGCTTTTTAGAAGGTGAAGTGAGAAGTTTGATCATAAATTAGTTTTGAATAGAACAGTTTGAATAGAGAGTCGTCAGTGATTACAATGAAGACAAAAGAATAATTTAATAAGAGCCATAATCTGGCCATAGAGGTGTGAAAGTGTTCTGGGGAGACTGAAACAGAATGGGCAGTTTGCACCTCAAAACAATAGAGACAAACTGAATGGTAGCTCAGAAGAGATGGCAATAAACATCAGTTAACATTTTAGAGAAATCTCAAAATAAAATCATATGGCATGATCTTGAAAAACATTTCATAAAATTCAGAGTTTTAGACTTATCATCTTCAGATTTGAAATATGACACGGTCAGACATGTGGCTTCAGCTGTAGTGCACTTCTAGATTGCTAAAATGCCAACTTCAATTTTATTTTCATAAAGATATTTCATACAAATATATTTCTAATAACTTTACAAAACTTTGAAGCTTATTATAGCTATTTTTGATTATGAAAATAATTATAATTTTGAATTTACAGTAAACTGCGAAGTGTCTGCTTTCAAATGACGCCATACTTATGATTTTAGTGCAAAGGAATCATTAACTGTAACAGTTTTAGTCTGATTATGCCATTTCTTGGGATTTTTTCAAAAGCGGGGGTGCAGGCTAACAGGTGTTAAGTGGAGTCCTTCATCCGTGTTAGTCTCACGACAGGGAGCTCACACTTGCGCAGGGCACTGGAAGACAGCAGAGTGGCATGATTAGATTGGACCCCTATTCGTCAGTCACTGATGTAACAAAGTGACTGAATGAAAGGGAACGTCTCAGTTGCGTATGCAACCCTCGTTTCCTGAGGAGGTCCACCTGTCCTGCCACCTCCGCTGTACCGCTGGAACGGCCGGGAGTTCAGTCTCGGCTCCTCAGCAGGTAACATAATGCGATATTGCCAGCGTTCTTCCTTATATACCCACGAGATGGGGCGAGGTTACGCTATGCAAATTCCGCAGACCCATGGCATTTCATTGCCATTGGCTCATTTTCTAGAACTCGAAAATGATAGGCTTCTAAGCAAAACCCCCATTCGTCAGTCACTGACGTAACTCTGTTCCCTCCTCAGGGAACGAGGGTTGCATACGCAACCGAGACGTTCTATATTATATAGTTTGTATTTACATTTATTGTTCTAGAAAAGATTTCAAAAGATTAATTATATCAGTGAAGAATATACACTCACCTAAAGGATTATTAGGAACACCATACTAATACTGTGTTTGACCCCCTTTCGCCTTCAGAACTGCCTTAATTCTACGTGGCATTGATTCAACAAGGTGCTGAAAGCATTCTTTAGAAATGTTGGCCCATATTGATAGGATAGCATCTTGCAGTTGATGGAGATTTGTGGGATGCACATCCAGGGAACGAAGCTCCCGTTCCACCACATCCCAAAGATGCTCTATTGGGTTGAGATCTGGTGACTGTGGGGGCCATTTTAGTTCAGTGAACTCATGGTCATGTTCAAGAAACCAATTTGAAATGATTCGAGCTTTGTGACATGGTGCATTATCCTGCTGGAAGTAGCCATCAGAGGATGGGTACATGGTGGTCATAAAGGGATGGACATGGTCAGAAACAATGCTCAGGTAGGCCGTGGCATTTAAACGATGTCCAATTGGCACTAAGGGGCCTAAAGTGTGCCAAGAAAACATCCCCCACACCATTACGCCATCACCACCAGCCTGCACAGTGGTAACAAGGCATGATAGATCCATGTTCTCATTCTGTTGACGCCAAATTCTGACTCTGCCATCTGAATGTCTCAACAGAAATCGAGACCAGGCAACATTTTTCCAGTCTTCAACTGTCCAATTTTGGTGAGCTCATGCAAATTGTAGCCTCTTTTTCCTATTTGTAGTGGAGATGAGTGGTACCCGGTGGGGTCTTCTGCTGTTGTAGCCCATCCGCCTCAAGGTTGTGCGTGTTGTGGCTTCACAAATGCTTTGCTACATACCTCGGTTGTAACAAGTGGTTATTTCAGTCAAAGTTGCTCTTCTATCAGCTTGAATCAGTCGGCCCATTCTCCTCTGACTTCTAGCATCAACAAGGCATTTTCGCCCACAGGACTACCGCATACTGGATGTTTTTCCCTTTTCACACCATTCTTTGTAAACCCTAGAAATGGTTGTGCGTGAAAATCCCAGTAACTGAGCAGATTGTGAAATACTCAGACCGGCCCGTCTGGCACCAACAACCATACCATGCTCAAAATTGCTTAAATCACCTTTCTTTCCCATTCTGACATTCAGTTTGGAGTTCAGGAGATTGTCTTGACCAGGACCACACCCCGAAATGCATTGACGCAACTGCCATGTGATTGGTTGATTAGATAATTGCATTAATGAGAAATTGAACCGGTGTTCCTAATAATCCTTTAGGTGAGTGTATTTGATATGAAATATGAGATTGTGTGTTGTGTGATAAAAACAACAAAAAGGAGGTAAATATCACTTGTGACTGGTAATTTCCATTCAAGCTCAACTTATGTAAAAAGTGTGAAAATATTATGTCTTGTTTATTTATGATCCATAAATGCAAGCAATGAGTCGAATCATGATTCGGATCGTGCGTCAAACCGCCAAACTGCTGAAATCACGTGACTTTGGCGATCCAAACCGCTGAATCGACTCACTGATTCATAACGCTTTGAAGCTTCATGATGCAGTGTTTTGAAATCGGTCATCTCTATACAAGTCGTGATTTAGGTTTTTTTTGTGCACAAAAACTTTTCTCGTTGCTTCATAAAGTTATTGTAGAGCCACTGTAGTGAGATGGACTTTGTAACGACGTCTTTAGTACCTTGTATGGGTCTTGAGAGTGTAAAGTGCATTGTGCCAATGGAGGCCTTTCTGAGCCATTGGATTTCAACTAAAATATCTTCATTTGTGTTCCGAAGATGAACAGAGGTCTTACGGGTGTTGAACGACATGAGGGTAAGTAATTAATGACAAAATTTTAATTTTTGGGTGAACTAACCCTTTAAGGAATCTGTACTTGTTACAAACAGACGTGCAGGCAGGCAGGCAATGTGCTCACGGAAACGAGGAAACGAGGATACCAGGAAACAGGAAACTTTAATAAAAAACTCAGGAACATACACACAAACACGTCCAACAAGAAACCAGAACCGACAAACACTGAGGGTTTACATACACAGAGCAAATGAGGATAACGAGGTGCAGGTGATGGACGAGACACAGGTGACTGACATGACTAATTAACCAAACTGGGGAGAAACAGAATCTTAATCAAAACACACAAGACAGGGCATACATGTAACAGTACTACTCCATAATAACAATTTTTTTTTTTAAACATATGCGATGTGATTTAAATTGTAAATCTGGTGTATTTTTTTGGTTCAGAGTGTAAAAAAAAAGATGTTTTAATGGATTTAAAAAAAAAAAAAATAATTTATTTGTATGTATTGCTTTGTGTGTTATTATATGACCATCTTAACCAAGAAGTATTTACTAAATTTGGCTACTAAATTCAAGACGAAACATTCACAAGGCATTTTATTGTCTCTGTGGGCTTACCACCACATTGGACATCTTTCTGACATATTTTTTATTAGCTTGAAATGCTCCCCCCGGGCATGTGTTTGCACTCTGAACAACAGCAGGCTCCAGATCGCTGACTGGCGTACACAGTCGCCTGGTGGGAAAAACTTGGGGTTGCTATGGCACACTCTTTAGCACCTCTCCTCTGAACAAGATGAGCAGGAGCAAATGATAGTAGCAGAAGTGGAAAAGAAGAAAAAAGTCGCACAAGATGGAGTAGTGTTTCTGATTGAGGTGGAGAGCATGCCTGGTGGGGGTTCTCCATACAAGAGTGGTGACTAGTTACTGATGCGATTCCTACCCAGAATCTGATTACTGATTAGTCACGTTTAAAGACTCATGAGACTCAACTTGGGTAATGTGAAATCAGTCGGATACAACCTCCCACTTGTCTTTATGAAATGATGTATGATATGATACTAATTACTGCAGCATTCACAGCACTCACAGCTTTTTATTCATTTGACACAAGTAAGGAAATTATAACTTTTTTTCTGCTGCTTGTATCTCTGCGGTCTCTCATTGATTACCTTAACAGCCAACTGCTTCAATACAACACAATACAATACAATGGTGCTCTATTCTGAATTAAACCAGTCTGTTTGGCGTAGTTATGAATCTAGATTATCTAAAGCTAATGAATAAACCAAGCTAATGAAAAAAGAATACATATTAGAATACATTATTCAAAATTTATTTAGATGGATCAGAACTAGATGTTTTCAAAGGAGAGAAAAACTGAGAATAAACTAAACATGCTGAATATGTGCCAACTACTGGACTATCAACTATGGATTTCTCTGTAACATTTTACTGTCACTCTTTTTTGATTGCCTTTTTTTCGAATCATATATTTTCGTAATTATCATAAATTAGGTATCATTCGAAAGCTTACGAACTCAAAATTCATCCTGTGGAAACTGTTTTGAAATTGGACGTTGTGTTACCATGGAAATGGTACTTTAAATTCTTCTAGCGGGCTCCTCCCCGGTGTCATGTTTCATATTACAACATTTATTTTATCTACTTTTCTAATCTTGACAAATCACATATCATCGGAAAGGTCTGAGTCTCAAGGTTCCATATTTGGTGACTGTTTGAAAATGCATCAAAAAACAATCAATGGAATTTCAATGACACCCGGTGGCTATTTTTGGTATAACGCCTAAACAAAATCTCATGGGAACTTCAATTTTTGTGATATCAACTTCAAATTTTGAACACAACTTGGTTATACATATGGCTTTGATTTTATAGTAATTTTAGATTAAAACATTTTTGTAAAATATATTGTGGCAGAGGGGGCGTGGTTCAGCGAGGTTTGCAGCAGGAGAGAAAGGCGGGAGACGAGCGGTAAGTGAGTGGGTTAGACACAAACCACCTACACCTGTCTCTCATTCCAGTAATGGGCGCGGGGAGAGTATAAGAGCCATGGAGAAACGGAGGACGGGGAGAGAGAGGAGGAACTACTGACGTGCATTGAGTTCCCGGATGGACGCAACCCGGAAGTGGTGACGACGAATGTTATGAGTTGACGACGAATGTTATGAGTTGAAAGTGCACCATAGTGCGAATACGAAACGACCTTGAGTTTATTAATAAAAACGTCAGTAGTTCAGCCGACCCCTGTGTCCTCTTCCTTGCCTTCCTTACCCGAACCTCTACACTGGTGCCGAAACCCGGGAGGAAGAAGGACCCACGCCGCCGCCATGCAGGCACAACCGTCCTCTTCGCCATTTGCGGATGTCATCACGTCCCTCGCGGTCCTACATCGCGAACAACATCAAGCCCTGCTGGACCTACGTGCGGATCAAGAACGCCGCTTCCAGGCGATCATCCAAGCCCAGCAGGAGGACCGCGAGACGTTCCGGAGCTGGACGGAGGTTCGCGACGGAGCCACCGAGCAGTCCACCGTCCCGCTGACTGTCCCGCTGCACAAGATGGGACCGCAAGATGACCCGGAGGTCTTCCTGGAACTGTTCCAAAGATCCGCGGAAGCCGGCCGGTGGCCCCGTGAGCAATGGCCGATGCGCCTAATTCCGTTATTGTCTGGAGAAGCTCAGGTGGCTGCCCACCAACTTCCTGTCGCGAACCTCCTCGTTTTCGACGATCTGAAGCGGGCCATTGTCCAGCGGGTCGGCCGCTCGCCCGAACAACACCGCCAGCACTTCCGGTCTCTGGACAGGGGCGATGCGAGCCGGCCCTTCGCGTTGGCCCAACAGCTCCGGGACTCGTGCCGCAAATGGCTCCGGGCCGAGGAAAGCGACGTGGACCAAGTTATCGATCTGGTGGTACTCGAACAGTTTATCGCTCGGCTGCCCAAGAAGACGGCCGAATGGGTTCAGTGCCACCGACCCACGTCGCTGGACTCGGCCATCGATCTGGCGGAGGACCACATGGTGGCGTGCCCAGGGGTCGGCGACATTACCACCACTAACTCTCTCCCTCTCTCTCTTCCCTCCCCCTCTCTCTCTCGCCCTGTCCCTCTGCCTAGGTCGAGACCACCAGTACCTCCTCGGGCCCCGCCCCGGAGCCGGGGACAAGGTTACTTCGGGTCCTCCAGGTTCCCGCCTAGGGGGGCGGGGCCTACGACGGGCGGAGGCGACAGTCCTTCCGTTGCTCCGCTCTCTCCGCGCCCAGTCTCCAGCCCACTCCCCGCCACCGGAGCGGCGGGTAGGTCTGGGCTGGCCTGTTGGCGTTGCGGCGACCCGGACCATTTTATCGATCGGTGCCCGGTGATGGAGGTGGGGCTGATGGTCCGGGTCCCGGACGGTCCCCAGGTCACCCCCGGTCAGGCGGGCGAGTACCAAATACCTGTGAGTATCGAGGGGGGTACTTATCAGGCCTTGGTGGATTCAGGTTGCAACCAAACCTCCATCCATCAAAGCCTGATTCAATCGGGGGCATTGGATACAAGCCGCGTGGTTAAGGTGCGGTGTGTGCACGGGGATGTGGTGGAATATCCGGTGGTCCCAATCTCTATTCAGTTTCGGGGGAAAAAGCATAGAGTTGAGGTGGCGGTTAGTCCCCACCTCCGGCATCCACTAATTTTGGGGACGAATTGGCCCGCTTTTCCGGTTTTATTGGGGGCTTTAAGGGTGGATGCTTCTTGGGGAAAAAAGGCACGGGAGGAGGGGGCGCGAGTCCAGCTGGGTGAGACTGAGCCAGGACCCAGGGCTGCTGCCTCAGAGGAACCGACCGGGATCGAGAGACTAATTCTCTCGGACCGGGATGACTTTCCTCTGGAGCAGTCCCAGGATGAGACGCTAAAACACGCATTTCAGCAGGTCCATTCCATCGATGGCCAGGCTCTCCCACCCGCTCGCCCGCTCTCCTATCCGTATTTTGCCATTATAAAAGATCAGTTGTATCGAGTGACCCAAGACGCTCAGACAAAAATAGATACGACCCAATTATTAGTTCCGAAGAGCCGCAGGGAAATGCTTTTCCACGCGGCTCATACGAATCCTATGGCGGGACATTTGGGACAGGCGGCTACACTGAATCGTCTCATGACCCGATTTTTCTGGCCAGGCATTCATGACAATGTGCGCAGGTGGTGCGTGGCGTGTCCGGAATGTCAGTTAGTGAATCCCCTGGCCGCCCCAAAAGCGCCTTTGCGCCCCCTTCCATTAATGCAGGTCCCCTTCGAGAGAATTGCGATGGACCTCATCGGGCCATTAGAGCGATCCGCACGAGGACACCGCTTTGCATTAGTCATAGTGGACTATGCAACGCGGTATCCGGAGGCAATAGCCCTCCGCACCATTTCAGCGAAGAGTGTTGCGGACGCGCTATTCCGTCTTATCTCCCGGGTGGGGGTTCCAAAGGAAATCCTCACCGATCAAGGCACGGCGTTTATGTCACGGACGTTACGCAAACTGTACGGGTTATTGGGCGTTAAATCGATTTGAACTAGCGTCTATCACCCACAAACAGACGGTTTGGTCGAACGCTTTAATCGCACGCTTAAATCCATGATCCGGAAGTTCGTGCAGGATGACGCCAAAAATTGGGACAAGTGGTTAGAACCCCTCTTATTCGCTGTGCGGGAAGTCCCACAAGCCTCCACGGGGTTTTCCCCCTTTGAGCTCCTCTATGGATGCCAGCCCCGAGGGGTACTGGATGTCCTGCGAGAGGCTTGGGAGGAGGGACCTTCTCAAGGCAAAAACGAAATTCAATATGTGCTGGACTTGAGAACAAAACTCCACACGTTGGGGCGGCTATCACGGGAGAATTTGTTACAAGCCCAGGATCGCCAAAGCCGGCTGTATAACAGGGGAACCAGGCTGCGCAAATTTTCACCGGGAGAGAAAGTACTCGTATTACTCCCAACGTCTAGCTCTAAATTAATGGCTAAGTGGCAGGGGCCGTTTGAGGTCGCACGACAAGTCGGGGATCTTGATTATGAGGTTATACGGTCCGATAGAGGAGGGGCGCGTCAAGTATATCACCTCAATCTCCTAAAAAAATGGAATGAGGCCGAATCAGTGATGTTGGCGTCAGTGGTTAGCGGAGAGGATGATCTCGGCCCAGAGGCGAACATCAAACCGCAATCCTTCGCTCTGGCCCCAGGGGGAGATCACCTCTCACCGGCCCAACTCATTGATTTAACAACATTGCAGGCGGAGTTCGCCGACGTGTTCTCGCCTCTACCGGGCCGTACGAACCTCATTCAGCACCACATTGAGACCGAGCCGGGCGTGGTAGTTTGCAGTCGGCCGTATCGTTTACCTGAACATAAAAAAAAGGTGGTTCAGGACGAATTGAGCGCGATGTTAGACATGGGAGTAATCGAGGAATCTAACAGTGACTGGGCCAGCCCGATAGTTTTAGTTCCGAAAACAGACGGCTCCGTCCGGTTCTGCGTAGATTACCGCAAGGTGAATGCTGTGTCGAAATTCGACGCGTATCCAATGCCACGGGTTGACGAGCTGTTAGATCGGCTAGGCACGGCTCGTTTTTATTCGACATTGGACTTAACGAAGGGCTATTGGCAGATCCCCTTGTCTCCATTGTCCAAAGAAAAGACTGCTTTCACAACGCCGTTTGGGTTACACCAATTTGTCACCCTTCCTTTTGGATTGTTCGGGGCACCCGCCACTTTTCAGCGTCTCATGGACCGGATTCTACGGCCCCATGCGGCATATGCGGCTGCCTATCTAGATGATATCATCATTTTTAGTAATGATTGGCAGCGGCATATGCAGCATTTGAGGGCCGTCCTGAGGTCGCTGAGAGGGGCGGGGCTCACGGCCAATCCAAAGAAGTGTGCGATTGGGCGTGTGGAAGTGAGGTATCTGGGCTTCCACTTGGGGCATGGACAGGTGCGTCCCCAAATTGATAAGACTGCTGCGATTGCGACCTGCCCGTGCCCCAAGACCAAAAAGGAGGTAAGGCAGTTCCTGGGGCTGGCGGGATATTACAGACGCTTTATTCCCAATTATTCGGACCTCACTAGCCCTCTGACTGACCTTACTAAAAAGGAGGTGCCAGATAAGGTCCAATGGACGGAGCTGTGTCAGCAGGCCTTCACTCAGGTAAAGGCTGCTCTATGTGGCGGGCCGTTATTACACTCTCCTGACTTTTCTCTCCCTTTTCTGTTGCAGACCGACGCGTCGGACAGGGGGTTGGGCGCGGTCCTGTCCCAGGAGATGGAGGGGGGGGAGCGGCCGGTGCTGTACATTAGCCGCAAGCTCTCTAAGAGAGAGGCTAAGTACAGCACCATTGAGAAAGAGTGCCTGGCGATCAGGTGGGCCGTTCTCACCCTCCGCTATTATCTCCTGGGGCGGGAGTTCACCCTCTGTTCGGACCATGCCCCGCTGCAGTGGCTCCACCGCATGAAGGATACCAACGCGCGGATCACCCGTTGGTATCTAGCTCTTCAGCCATTTAAGTTCAAGGTGATCCACAGGCCGGGTGTTCAGATGGCGGTGGCTGACTTCCTCTCCAGGAATGGGGGGGGGGCCGCAGGCCGGATGGCTCCCCGGCCTGAGACGGGCGGTGGGAGTATGTGGCAGAGGGGGCGTGGTTCAGCGAGGTTTGCAGCAGGAGAGAAAGGCGGGAGACGAGCGGTAAGTGAGTGGGTTAGACACAAACCACCTACACCTGTCTCTCATTCCAGTAATGGGCGCGGGGAGAGTATAAGAGCCATGGAGAAACGGAGGACGGGGAGAGAGAGGAGGAACTACTGACGTGCATTGAGTTCCCGGATGGACGCAACCCGGAAGTGGTGACGACGAATGTTATGAGTTGACGACGAATGTTATGAGTTGAAAGTGCACCATAGTGCGAATACGAAACGACCTTGAGTTTATTAATAAAAACGTCAGTAGTTCAGCCGACCCCTGTGTCCTCTTCCTTGCCTTCCTTACCCGAACCTCTACATATATATTTTAAATGAAATAAAAAATATTTAGTACAGTATTTTTAATTTACAGTAAATTTAAACTTCCATAATTTTTTTCATACTTTCATATTTTGAATTGCTTTCACTTCAGCAATAATCTGCTTTAAAACAAGACCAAACTTAGGTCTATATTCCAAAGCATTCTTGAATTACAGCCCTTTAAGTTTGGAAAGTGCATTTTCATGTGTATTCTCAAAAAGGGGGGTGACAGGTTAACGTGCTTTCGTGCCGCCGACGTCACACTGGAATTTTAAGAAATTTAGTGAGTGACACCAGGGCCGGAGTGGGACCCATTTTCAGCCCGGGAGTCTATGCCCAAGACCAGCCCCCCCATCCCCATCCCACACCATGCAAGCCATGGCAGAACCTGGAAAAATCACGTGACAGATCGGTTCTTACTATTCTGTTATTTATTATTACATGTTTCAACGAGAAAGAGGAAGAATATAAATATGGCCGAATAACAAATCACATACTGAGTTTTCTGCTACAGTCACATTACGGGCAAAATTACATTAGTTGCATTATGAAAAAAAAATGGTTTGCATACAAACAAAAATGCAGTATTGCAGTAAGAAAAATATAATTTTTGCACTATAATTTTTTTTATATCCGTATCAATTTGATAAATAAAATAATTAAATAAATTATAAGAAACATTTCTGCTACAAAACACAGATTGTTTTAAATATATATTTTTTATTAATATACAAATAAGAAATATTGGAGAGAATGTTTAAACATGAAACTAAACCGCCAGTAGGTAGCGCAGGTGACCGTCTTAATGAGTGAGTCATTGAATCATTGATTCAAAGATTTGTTCAAACGGCCGATTTGTTCACAAATGAGGCAAGTCATTTGCGAACAAGTCAATGGATCTTTGATTCAACCGATTGGCTCATTTACTTAGAA
The DNA here is from genome assembly GCF_949357685.1 of Gobio gobio. Taxonomy (NCBI): domain Eukaryota; kingdom Metazoa; phylum Chordata; class Actinopteri; order Cypriniformes; family Gobionidae; genus Gobio; species Gobio gobio. The sequence goes on along the minus strand of NC_137107.1, from coordinate 13,513,101 downwards.
GGCGGGACATATTCATTACACGTTGCAGTTTCTCTCATTCATAAGTAACCGCACCCGACCGTCTTTCTATAATATTTTGACTGTCACTGTACCTTGAGTTGCCAGTTCCTGTGTGCTCATTTGTCTTGAAATAATATCTGTAGCCTAAGTTTGGCACGATTGTTAGGGGACCTTCTGCCTGGCTGCTGTTGTCTCACTGAAGATCAATGACCCTGTCCATTTCTTTTTCTCATTTCCCTCAGCATCAGGCTTATCTTTATTAAACCACAATCACATTTAAAATAAGTCAAAAGGTTAAAGTCAATACAATTGAATTAAAACAGATAAAAGTGACTGAAAACTGACTGAATAAAAAATAATTTCTAAAATGTAGCCTAAGTCATTTTGAATAAAAGTGTTTGCCAAATGCATAAATGTAACTTGCATAAACTACTATAGTCACTGTAACAGTTACCTTGTGTCACTATGTTCTGTGTGCTCGTTTGTCTAGAAAAAATATCTGTCAGTTTGGCACATTTGGCTGCGTCATCCTCCAATGCCTTTCTTTTTTTTAACCAGGCTTTTTCAGCTCCCCCTGGCATCTTTTTACTATCCATTTATTCTTCTGCGATTAGCTTATTCTCCCCACAACATTAAATTACGGTTTTGTTTTGTTTTTTTCTCAATGGCAACGACCTGAGTACACGCGACGCACTTGAGTTTAAAGAGAGAGAGCGCGCGCGCTCTGACAACAGAAAGCGGCACTTTTTAATGAACGGTCTGATACGCTGATTTAAATTCAAATCTAGTGTAATGTACTGTGTTGTTATATCAGTCACACAGTAATTTAACACATATAGACATACAGAGAAAAAGAAGCGAAAGCAGCAGAGTCTGCCAGCCCGATTTATGAGCGGACAGAGCGGCCCACCGGGAATTCTCCCGATTCTCCCGATGGCCACTCCGGGCCTGAGTGACACTCAACAACTCAAATATAAAAGCTAAACATGCCACATACCTTTGGAAAGCTGAGATTCTTGTGAATCGAATGATGTAAACCATTTCAAGATATGCAGTGAACACAGCAGGCACAATCAGTATCTTTGTCAGACCACCAAACTACGCTGACCGCCAACACATTTTTACGAATTCAAATTAAAAGTGTCCTAGTCATCCAAACATCATCTGTCTCCATGCAAAAACGCTGTAATTCCACTCTTTAGGGTCCAGGCAATCCAAATTCAGTGAAATATTTAGTCCATAACACATTTATATAGCAATAAACAGCCACAGAATGTAGTAGTACCCTTTCCAAAAAGCGGAGAGTGCTATCCAGTCTTCTGTCAGCACAATATGTGATGAATGGAGAACTTCATGAGAAAAGGTAAACACTGCAGTTCGGCGATTCTAAAATGGCCGCTTGACCTCTGCACTTTTGACTGACAGCTCATTTCAACCAATTGGGGCAAGCTGGGATGGCTTTGGAGATTCAGGGAGCCAGTCAGGCTGGAGTATCCAAGCTAAAGCCCGGCCACCTTCACTCTCTTTGATTGACAGTGTTTCAATCCAATCGCATCAGAGATTGGAAATGACTGACTCTTCTGATAGCCAATGAACTTCTGAAAAGATTAACACGGCGTTTTAGTGGGAGGGTCGACCTTTGTTCTTATTTTGGCTGCAAGTCATCAATGCGTGCTGAGGCTGGTATTGCAATAGCGTATTCACAGGGGAAACCCAGGTGTTTTCGGTGTTAGACGCTAAATATAATGTGGAAATGCACTCGAATAGGCAATTGAGCAATGCTATCGGAGTGAGTGATCAGTTGGAGGAGGACATTTCTGAAGAAGTGTGAAGTTTTGAGCCATATTGACTCGTCAGAAGAGGATGATACCAAAACAACAAGGTAGTGTTTTATTATATTATAACTGCATGTTTTATTGTATTGTACTGCGTTTGGTGTGTTCTTTTCGGCTAACCTCTGCCGTGTTTGTTTGGATAATCCTGTTACAGCACGTATGTGTGTGTCGAGCGCCCGTGTGTCTGTTTGTTTGTTTGTTTGTGTGTGTGCTTGCGTGCGTGCATGTCTGCGTGTTAGTGTTTTATTATATTATAACTGCATGTTTTATTGTATTGTACTGCGTTTGGTGTGTTCTTTTCGGCTAACCTCTGCCGTGTTTGTTTGGATAATCCTGTTACAGCACGCATGTGTGTGTCGAGCGCCCGTGTGTCTGTTTGTTTGTTTGTTTGTGTGTGTGCTTGCGTGCGTGCATGTCTGCGTGTTAGTGTTTTATTATATTATAACTGCATGTTTTATTGTATTGTACTGCGTTTGGTGTGTTATTTTCGGCTAACCTCTGCCGTGTTTGTTTGGATAATCCTGTTACAGCACGCATGTGTGTGTCGAGCGCCCGTGTGTCTGTTTGTTTGTTTGTTTGTGTGTGTGCTTGCGTGCGTGCATGTCTGCGTGTTAGTGTTTTATTATATTATAACTGCATGTTTTATTGTATTGTACTGCGTTTGGTGTGTTCTTTTCGGCTAACCTCTGCCGTGTTTGTTTGGATAATCCTGTTACAACAGGCGTGTGTGTCGAGCTCGTGTGTGTGTGCGTGCGTGCGTGCATGTCTGCGTGTTAGTGTTTTATTATATTATAACTGCATGTTTTATTGTATTGTACGGCGTTTGGTGTATTCTTTTCGCCTAACCTCTGCCATGTTTGTTTGGAGAATCCTGTTACAACAGGCGTGTGTGTCGAGTGTGTGTGTGTGTGTGTTTGTTTGTGTGCTTGCGTGCATGCTTGTCTGCGTGTTAGTGTTTTTTTAAATGTATTTATTTATTCTTTGTTTTTTTTATGTCACAGATTATCATCTTTGAGACCGTGAGAGCATTTTGGACATGGAGGGGAGCTCGCCCCACACATTCCCAGAGAGGCAGAGGAGGAGAGAGAGACATGTAAAGTGTGCTAATAGTTTGATATTATATATTCTTATTATATATGAGTGTGAGTTGTAATATTAAAGAGCTTTATAAATACCATAACACTTGTTTTGTCTTCATTTGCACAAAGTTTAGTTTCATGAATTGCAAAAACACTATAATATACACTATAAAAAACACTATAATGTTCATGTCAGCAATTATTCACAAAATTATTTTAAATCTGGATAAGGAATAGAACAGCTCTAAGTGTAACATTTCATTAGAGCCCAAAAGTATGTCTGTACATAAAAGCATTCAAGAATAGCGGCATTGTATGTGTCAATGGTTACAAAGGGTAATTTGGACTCTCCAAGTGGCTTTTTTTGGAAAGCGCCTAGACATGAACTTAGATAAGCATGTGCAAAACACACATTTTCTAAAGGTATAATTATCAAATTAAAGCTGCTAGCAGCGATGAAAGGGCCCTCGCACATGCACCGCCACCCGATGGCCTCAGGAAAACAGTGAATAGTGGGCGACATGCATTTAAGCGGGTCAATATAGGAGAAATATGGCAAACTCACTTCAATGTGCCACACTTCTTTCTGCCAGCAGGTCGCGCTTCGACTATAACTGAATATTGACCATGTAGAGTCTTCAGGTCAGGACTATTATCAAACGTGAAGTTTGAGGCAGATCGGACATTGTATACCTGAGTTACAACAACTTCCTGTTTAATGGCGTAAATCACATACAGTAGCACGTATCCACGTGTTGCAAGATTTATTGTGTTACTAGCATGTTTGGGATTTCATGGCATATTTAAAAGTGTTTCTGGGAATGAATTATAGTATAAAGCATGCCATTTCCTGTTGCCAGCAGGTGGCGCTATGACTAACTGAATATTGGCATGTAGATGTGTTTAGGTCAGGACTCTTATCAAACATGTGAAGTTTGGGGCAGTTCGGACATTGTATGCCTGACTTACAACAGCTTCCTGTGTCATGGCGAAACATCAGACTTTGTCAGGCCACCACGGACACGCCCTTCAGGGAAAACTCAAGATCTTCACAATATAACATCACCAAGGCCTTTAGATTAGACTGACCAAATAGGATGTTGATTTGGTTACATCTCAATGAGGAGTTCATCACAGTGTTAAACATGCCATTTCCTGTTGCCCACAGATGGCGCTATGACTGTCACTGAATATTGGCATGTTGATGTCTTTAGGCAAGGACTCTAATAAAACAAGTGAAGTTTGGGGCAGATCGGACATTTGTATGTCCCAGTTACAACAACTTCCTGTTTCATGGCAAAACATCAGATTTTGCAAGGCCGCCACGGACACACCCTTCAGTGAAAACTCAAGATCTTCGCAATTTAACGTTGCAAAGGCCTTTAAACTAGACTGACCAAATATGATATTGATCTGATTAAATCTCTATGCGGAGTTGATTAAAGTACAACATCTGGAAATGGGAAAATTTGCAACAATTTAGTAAAGAAAAATCCAAATATCTCACTTCCTGTTGGTTTTCAGATTTCGTACCAGGAGACTTTTTTGTAGGTATTGGGCTGTTACATGTGTGTACCTAATTTACCAATTCACAAGATTAACGGAATGCATAGCTGATATAAAACATTGGATGACTGGTAATTTCCTGCAACTCAATTCAGAAAAAACTGAATTTTTAATTATTGGACAAAAAAGCTCCACAAGTAGTAACCTAGAATACTGTCTAACACTTGATGGCTGTTCTGTCAAGTCCTCGTCGTCAGTGAGGAACCTGGGTGTGCTCTTTGATACCAATCTTTCGTTTGAGAGCCACGTTTCTAGCATCTGTAAAACTGCTTTTTTCTACCATCTTAAAAATATATCTAAATTACGGCACATGCTCTCAATGCAAAATGCTGAACAGTTAGTTCATGCGTTCATGACCTCAAGGTTAGATTATTGTAATGCTCTACTGGGTGGTTGCCCTGCTCGCTTAATAAATAAACTCCAGCTGGTCCAAAATGCAGCAGCTCGAGTTCTTACTAGAACCAGGAAGTATGACCATATTAGCCCAGTTCTGTCAACACTGCACTGGCTCCCTATTAAACATCGCATAAATTTTAAAATCTTACTTATTAATTACAAAGCACTAAATAGTTTAGCTCCCCAATACTTGAGCGAGCTCTTAACATATTATACTCCATCACGTCTACTGCGGTCTCAAAATTCTGGCCAGTTGATCATACCGAGAATATCCAAATCAACTGCAGGCGGTCGATCGTTTTCCTATTTAGCACCTAAACTCTGGAACAGTCTTCCTAACATTGTTCGGAAAGCAGACACACTCTGTCAGTTTAAATCTAGACTAAAAACACATCTCTTTACTGTGGCATTCACATAAAACACTTTTTCAATGAAATGATTGTTAGGCTGCATTAACTAGGTCAGCCGGAACCGGGAACACTTCCCATAACACCTGATGTACTCGTTACATCATCAGAAGAATGGCATCTACGCTAATGATAGTCTCTCTGTTTTATCCCGAGGTTTACTGCAGTCAGCCGGATCCGGGCCGTATCCAGTTCAGATGGTGGACCTGCGCCCAGAGAAGACCAACACAGGACCCCGAAGTGTCTGGGAGACCGTGATTAGACTCCCCCTGCAACTGCCTCATCGACACGGCATCTCAATAAACCCGTCTCCGGCGTGTTGACTCAGATTGTTCGAATATTACAATTAAATAATACTTAAATCGATATGTCATCCTCAATAAACCCGTCTCCAGCGTGTTGCCTCCGATCATTCGAATATTGCACTTTAATAATTATTTAATCAACATCATCCTCAATAAACCCGTCTCCAGCATGTTGCCCTCGGTCCCTCGAATATTCTGATCTATTATGACCTCCGAGCTGTAAAACTGCCAGAATAATAATAATAATAATAATACGCTGTTTGTTAATTGGCCAGAGGAGAACTGGCACCCGACTGAGCCTGGTTTCTCCCAAGGTTTATTTTTCTCCATTAGGTCACCTAATGGGGTTTTGGTTTCCTTGCCACTGTTGCCTCTGGCTTGGCGTGCTCAGTTGGGGACACTAAATTTTTCAACTAAACATCGAAATACATCTAAATAATAAACTAAATTAACCATTTAAACTAAATTACTGATCAAATTATTGATCTAAAGCCCACACTGTCACTGTACGATACTTGAAATTTTTCCAGAATGGCTATACAGCTGAATAAAATTATGCTGCATTATTTTCCTGTTTAACACTGTAAAGCTGCTTTGAAACAATCTACATTGTTAAAAGCGCTATATAAATAAAGTTGACTTGACTTGACTTGATGTGTGGGCGTTGACTCCGGAGCCTCAGAATTTGATTCTCAATAGAACGCGCGCACCGTGGGTGTGGTTGCATTAATGTATAATAAGCCGCTCAGGAATGACTGACATCTCTCTGTTTTCAACCAGATTACATAAACACAGAATATTTGTTTTTGATTTGGTTTATATTGTTTAAAACCTGACTTTTCAACGTTTCTTTAGACATATGTCTCATGTTTGTGAGACAAGTATTCACTAAGCTAGAGGTCATTTTCTGAAGACTATCTGAATGAACGTCTTTGAGAGAGAGGCTGCAGATCGCGCATCATGTGTGTTTTCTTTAATTTGCAAAAAGCACAACAATTTGTTGTTATTGTGACTGTACACAAAAAAAATTGAAACTTTACAGATTATAATGATATATAACACTGGCCTGAATGATAAAAAACGACAGTTTTATTTGAGTTTCTTTATTTGAGGCACTGATAAGAAAAAAAGAGAGCCGATCGCTGACTCGAGAGGGTTAAACCAAGACAGGGCTGGAAAACGGGAAGCCTAAGGTAGAGCCGAGGAGCTGAAGGGAGCCAGCAGAGACAAAGGTGAGAAGTTGGAGTGAGTCGGCTGAGGAGGAGCAGTGGCGGCGCCGGGGGGGGCGGGGGTGGTGGTGCTGCAGCTCCCCCTATAATAGCCATAGCACCTGCCCAGCACCCCCAAGAAATGTCTGTAATTTTTTTATATTTATATTTTAATGTCATGTTTGAATATTCTTTTTCATGTTTTTAAAATAGGAATTAAATAATTATTTAAAATTATATATATTTTAGTCTAAAATAACATGAGGCCCAAATAGGTGATCTTCTTTGGCCAATGGGCTCGGCGCCCGCGAACCTCTGACCTTAACTAATTTCAGCTTGTTTTTGATAGCGAGTTTTAGCAAAGTAAAATAACGTTACACCAAAATGGATAGTTTTTTGCTCCCTAAACGTCCACGTTCTGAGTCACATCCTGAAACGAGAAACGAGACTGTGAAGGTGCAGACACAACACTCGTCGTCACAGAGCCTCAGGAACAAGAAAATCCTGGGGATGAACTTGAAGACGGAGAATCGGCGGCGGCGGTTTCCATTGAGGATGCTAACATTACGGTTTGTGCTGCAGATCAGACTAGGGTTGCCACCCGTCCCGTAAAATACGGAATCGTCCCGTATTTACAAGCAAAATTACATGTCCCGTATCAAACCAATGCGGGATGCAAATTGTCCCATATTTACATAGGTCCACACATAGTTCAATTAACATATAGATTTTGCAGTGTGGAGAATACTGATAGCAAATATAAAGAAATAAATTTCACAATAAGTAGTACAGGAGCTCATTTGTGCGTGATTGCGTTTTAGCGGAGTCTCGAGAATATGCGCTGTGCCAGTGTGCCTGTAAACTTGCGCATTTTTTAAAAAATATGTTGAGCTTGTGTCGCGTCCACCGTTTGAACGCAAGAGGATCTCCAGATATAGAACTGAATATCAAAAAGGTATCAATGGGTCTGTTCAGTAACTCATGATGAACTTCAGGCCAACTGCACACTTTATGAGAAGCATTTCAGTGTCTCAGACTGACTGACTTAAAGCAGCAGCAGTGACAGACCGATCTATGTGACACACACCTCCGTGCTTCTAAAGGTATAGGCCTATTGTTTTTTTTTAATGGAAAATATATAATATTCCATACATTATCAGAGCTTGGCAGACAGAATTATTAATTTTTTAGACAGGGTAATTAATAGATTATAGCCTAATAAATGTTATTATTAATTTATAATTTAGCTAGGCTATATTAATCATACATAATAAATAATCCTGTCATATAAAGTTTATGACATTTAAAAAATATTTAGATAAAAATGGGACAAATAATTACATGATAATATAGTCATAATTTAAAGCTACACTATGTAACTTTTCCGTCCACTAGAGGTCGCCTGTTCAAAACAAAGGCGTAGTTTGATGACGCCACGTTTGAGCGCAGAATCTCGGGACATGTGGTCTTCACCTCACAGCCGGTGGGAAACAGTCAGGATAGGACTCGGGCAGAAATCATGTTCATGGATGCGATTATTAACATTACTGTAGTCTGAAGCAGAGCAGGACCGAGTGTTGTGGAGCTGAGCAAGGCCGCAGGAGCGATTGAAGAGCGGGACTGTTATTATGGCATAGTCGCTGTCGGGACTTTTATTATGACACGGTTGCCGGCGGCACTTCCTCTTCTCCAGTGCTGAGTGTGAGGTAACGCAGCTCTGTTTATCGTATTAGATATATCTGAGTGTGTTGAAAAGGAAGTTATGACGTTCGCTCGGCGGCTGCTATGACACTTGTTCACAATGCAGTGAGAGTAAAGTGTTTCACTGAATAAAACCGGAGACCGAGGGTGACGCAGATATGACGCAATCATCAGGCGACTCCCTCACACGCATAGCTCACACGTCCCGGCTCCTTGGTTAAAATAGCAATTTTCTCACGATTTACAAATAGTTGAAAACATTTGGGATATTCTAAGTACTCAACTGAACAAAATATATAACACTGGCCTAGTGATTTCTGGATGTTTTACTGCAAAAATCCTACATATTTCACCTTTAAGTAAATTAATAAAACAATAAACATTTTTGAAATTCAAAAGGCTGCTTAAAGGGACAGTTCAACCAAAAATGAAAACTCTGTCATCATTTCCTCACCCTCAAGTTGTTCCAAACATGTATACATTTCTTTGTTATGTTGAACACACAGGAAGATTACTATGGAAGTCAATGGTGCCCCCAAAGCAGCCTGGTTACAAACTTTCTTCTAAATATCTTCTTTTGTGTTCCGCAGAACAAAGAAACTCATACAGGTTTGGACATCATGAGGGCGAGTAAATGATCACAGAATTTTCATTTTGGGTGAACTATCCCTGTAAAGTGCACCAAATAGGCTATAAAGAGTTCTTTAGAAATAAATGAATGGGTATAAATGAATCCCTTATTTGGCCACACTAAAGGTGGCAACCCTAGGTCAGACTAGTGTGTTGGTAACTGGCTGTGTGATTTCGTGATCTGAGAATTTTAGGCTGAAGCGTGTGTCTGTTGCTGCTCCGTTGTATTCAGGGCTCGACTGTGACATAATTGTGTGAAATAATATTTTTAAGAGGTTTACATTGGCAGGCTTATGTATGTTGTATCTATAGCCCTTGCGTTGAATACTTAGGCCTATTATAATTATATATATATATATATATATATATATATATATATATATATATATATATATATATATATATATATATATATATATATATATATATATATATATATATATATATATATATATATATATATATATATATATAAGGGTGATTCTTCAACTACAGGCACTTTTGGCCTTGTGAACTTGAGGGAAAAAAAAGTGTTCAAATCAAAATTGTCACAGTCTAACAATTAAATATAACGAGTCTAGTTTAATGATCCATAAGAGAACGCACTTACATTATAAGACAAATTGGTGTTTTTTGACATATTTTCCGATCCGCACTGAACAAATGTCATTTCCATCACATGTAAATATTTGATTATTATTTAAAATTATTATGATATACATCATTTCTTAACAGTGTAAGACCACTTTCACACATAGTTTTACCAATTTATACCTATATTGCAATTACCATAGATTTGTGGATTAAGTAAATTAATTGTCATGAGGCCCAATCACAAAGCTTACATCCACCACAACCTGAAATATAATATTGCATTGGTTAGATACATTTCAGAAAAATAACTACTTGTGTTATTACATTAAGTGGAACATTATCCCATAAACTATGCAGAAATTTTGAATGAGTGATTAGAATTTTGTACATTATTTTTAAAAAAGTTATGAGGTGGTGGAAATGACTGGGTGTTGTGGAAATGACAATGAATGGACGTCCGTGTAGAAAAACAGAAAAAAAATATTTGAAACCCATTTAACAAATCATTAATCATTAGTCTGATTGGTTCCATAACCAGATGAACAGTTACAGTCTTACTATAAACAACTTTAACCACAAATTTGTCACATGAAAAAAGTAATCTTAAAAATAGATGAAAAGGCATTTCAACAAATATATATTTGGATAAATACATTAGCGTTGTACATTTCAATAAATAAAATATTCATATGTAGCCACTCAATCTATGAATTGCACCTTGTAAGCATAAATGTCATTTCCACCTCACCTTTGTCATTTCCACCCAAAGAGGTAATGTGGTGGAAATGACGGTGGTGGAAATGAGAATCCTACAGTATTTTGTAAAAAAATCCAAGCTAGTGTTACAGATTAGCTATGAATTGGTAGCAAGCATTGCATGCATGCAAAATACATCTCTTTGTGTTAAAAAATCACATTATTTACAAACTCATTTGATGTTACGCCATGTTTGGAAATGACATACAATAAAAATATTTTAATTTCAAGCAATGTTTACCTTGAGTTTTCTTCTCCAAGTTGCTGAAGAAATTTAAAATCTCCTCCATGTCAGACATGTGCTTTGATGTCATTGTTCATCTCCATAGAAACTACCCAAACAATCTTTCAAAAAAACTTTTTAAAGGGACATTACAGCGTTGTGGTGGAAATGACGGCAATACTGTGGGACAACTACATTTTGTATATCAAATCATATTAATAGTTGTCTGACCTTAAAAACCTCAATTATGTTTTGATTATTTTACTGATACTTTATTCAGTCATATTAAAAAAAATTAGATAAATCATTTTTTTCATTATTGAAGATCAGAAGTCTGGGTGTGGGACAAGCTCAAAACAGCAATATTTGCATGTATAATGATGTTTAAAAAGGTGAAAAAATCATTATAGACTACCGGTAAAAAGTTCCTAAAGTACTTTCATTGTAAATTTAACTATGAAAGTGTGAATTTTTAAAAATTAAATGTTTTTTATAAAATATGATCAAAGGACATGAAAGTGCCCATAGTCTAAGAATTGCCCATATGTATATATATATATATATATATATATATATATATATATATATATATATATATATATATATATATATATATATATATATATATATATATATATATATATATATATATATATATATATATGCCTATAGTTGCGGAACGAATATAGTTAATGCGGGCGTGTACGCATTAATTTATACCAGGGTGGTCCAATGCGACTCCATAATGACGCCGAAAAATTCAAAGCACCTTCTCATAAATGTTGAGCATCCCGTTAGCACCTGCAACAGACAATCTCTGGAGCCGCCACTGAGGAGGAGGGAGAGTGAGGCTGGGCGGGACCAGCGGCAAGGAAGAAAACAAGTGGCAACGATGGACACAGGAGACTGGGTGGTGGAACCAGCTGTGACAAAGGAGACTGGGCGGAACCAGATAGTCCAAAATGAAATAAGCTTGAAGGGAGCAAATCCATGTCAGGAGTGGGGGCATGGGTGGGCAGTCCAACTCCACCAAAATTCCCACTGGGACAGACATGGGTGCCAGTTCTCGCACCTTGTCAGCCTTAGCGACTGGCTCAGGCTCTGGAACAAGTATCGTTGCAGGATCTAGCTCCGGGACGACCTTCTCCACCAGGGGAGGTCCTTGGTGGGTGTTGCTTCTGGATCAGTTCTTGTGGCGTACACAGGCTCAGTATTTAGGTCTGCAATTGGCCCTGGCTCATGGCAGGTGTGGTGAGAGGCTGGAGACTCAGGGTGTGTGGCTATCCTGAGGAGGAGTAGGGAAGAACTAGGGAGGAGTTGCGAGACAGGTGGAGTCGCTGTGATGATGAGCGACGGCAACAGGATGACTGTAGTGGGCTGGGGAGGCTGCTGCTGAATGGCGCTAAGTCTCTTCATCGACTTGGCCTACTGTGAGGAATGAGCCACTCAGCCACAGTGCATAGTCCATATACTGCTCCCGCTGGTAACAGTTGAAGTAGATAATTATCCAAACCTCTCCAGAAATGGTCTTCAGAGGTGGCAGATCTATAAGACCTTCTCCACGTAGTCATTCAGAGGATGCTCATTTTGTGGCAGGGAAAGAAGCAGGTTTTCAGGGGTGATGCGTAATAGCACTGTTGTTGGATCCATAATTTGGACAGGTCCATACTTCTGTCAGGCATTGGTTGAAGCAGAAGCAAGGAAGCACTGATAACATCTCAATATAGATATATTTTAGTATATGCATACATCTATTCAATATGTAAGGGAAATATTTAATTACTTTTTATATATATATATATATATATATATATATATATATATATATATATATATATATATATATATATATATATATATATATATATATATATATATATATAATTATATATATATTTAAACAGTGGTTTTACAGTGGTTTGAATTTTTCTAAGGAGTCTGTCTTGAAGGTTGTTGGTGTGCGAAAGATAATGGTGAAGGCGGGTCACAAAGAATAAGAAGGTATGGATGAAATAAGAATATACACCTGAAAATGTGGGAAATTAATGAGTAAGCAAGTTAAAAGACAAAAAAGAATAATGAAAAGAAAGAATTATAAAGAAGAGAGGGATACAAAAAGTAAAATATAAAACACATAAAAAGGTACCAGTGGCAGTATAAGAACATCAGCAGCATTTATTCAATGTGTGTAAATAACAACTTTTACAATGTGTAGTATATGTGTAGAAATATTGGGGATTCTGAAAAGGACCAATTGGGAAAAAATAGAAGAAGAAAGGATTTTAATAAGAACAATTTAAATTATTTATGTTACCCTGGTTCCCTGAGTAGAGAACTAGACACTTCATCAGTACCTGATTCTATGGTGTAGCATACTGGTTGAAGATGATTTTTATAAAACCGATTTTTATAAAAACGGGAGAGAAACGAAAACCAAAAAAATAATTATTCCCATATGAAAGTGCAAGTGTCAAATCAACAGAATTCAGAACAGGGTATTTAATAAAGACAAACAATGTTAAATAAATACAGTGCAAACAAAGAATCAGATATAAAGGATGGCTTCAAAGTAGAGACATGCGCAGGCAGATTTTGTCCCGCTCCGGAAGGATTCTGTCTCACTCCCACAAAATATACGTTATCTTCTCCCGCTCCCACCCACAACATTCATGTTTTGTCCCGCTCCCACCCGCCCGCAAAAGCCAGCATAAAAGTATAAATATATATATATTTTTTTCTGTATGTCCATGAAACAGTTTCAAGTAATTTAACATAAAAGCAAGCACGCTCGCTTAATAATTGCTAAAAAGCAGACATCTCAGTTCATCGCGATCTCACAAAGCTCCGCTATGAAGCTGACTGCGCAATGAATCTTTCATAATGTCTCTACACTTTCTTTGTTATAATGAGAGGATTTGCTAGCATGCAGAATTCAGTACTGAACAAAAACTCACTTTGAGTGGAGAGTGGATTCTATCTTAAATGCATCTGATTGACCATTGTGTTTTAAAAATCAACACGTGTCAGTGATTGGCTACATTGCACAATGCAGCAAAAACATGTTATAAACAGATAATCTGCCTATTCTTGCACCTGTAAATCATTTTTATTTTGTTTTAGTTGTTCTTGTTGCTTTTGTGTAATGGATGAATAACAATTAATTTGTTTTTAGATGTTTTATTTTTAGATATTTTTATTTTGCGGGAGTCCCGCGAATAGTTTTATTCTCCCGTGGTAGTGCAGGTCTCTACTTCAAAGCAGATAAATCAAACAAATGCAATAAACCAACTAGAATAACATATGTGAATTTTATGAGAGAAGATAAATCCAATGTATAGTCCGAAATGCAGTAGCGGCTCCTGGTCGTAAATTTAGGTAGGGTAGATTCTGGGTATAAGTGCTAGTTTATGATTAACATTTTGTAGGCTTTATATTCTAATCGCTGAACATTATGAATTCAAATGTCATTGCATTATTCAGCCTGAGGGTGGCGTGCGGTGCTCTAATGATGATTGACAGACTTAGTACTAGGGATCGACTGATATGGATTTTTTAGCGCCGATGCCGATACTGATTTTTTTTCATCAGTCTTAGCTGATGACCGATACAGGCTGCCGATTTTCTTGAGCCGATATTTGGAGCCGATACTGCTTTTGCTCCCTCAATTTACATCATAAAAATGACACAATGATCATGATGATAACAATGTTACAAGTCTCAATTTAAAAAAGAAACATCTATTGAACTAAAAAAACCTATATTTAACAAATAGTAAAAACAGCCGAGGTAGAACAAGAAGAAAAAAAAAAGAGTTCAGTGCTGAAAATAAATATTTAAGCATAATTAAAATTCTGAAAATAAATTCTGAAAAATAATATTTAAGCATACATAAAATAATTACACTATTGCACAGTAGCAATAAGCAAGCAGCATAATAAAGTGTACACTGACTGTGCTATACTTAATTTTAAAGCTATTTACAACCTAGTCATTTAATGCTTAGGTGCACTTAACTTAATCACTTGTAGAGCAACACCAGTGGTAATTCAGGAAAAAATCTCGGTTTCACTTTATTTTGATGGTCCCTTTAACACATTCTGTTGACTATAAATAACATTGCACATACATGTCTACTAATTCTCAGTAGAGTGTTAGTAGAGTATTAGTAGACTGGTAGGGTTAGGGTTAGAATAAGTTGACATGTACTTGCAAAGTTACTTATAGTCAGTAGAATGTTGGAGGACCATCACAATAAAGAGTTAGCAGACAGTCTACTGATAATCTAATGAGAGTTAGTTGACATGTAGTTGCAAATTTACTTATAGTCAACATATTGTTCAAAAGGGACCATCAAAATAAAGTGTTATCAAAATCTCCCAATGCTCCACGTGAAACTTCGGTCATCCGACCTTTTACCATCGTGTCAATTGTCAATTGATTTTGATTAATATGCATGAGGGAGGGAGAGCAAGACAGTTTGAAGATGGTGAGAGTGTGCGTGCATGCGTGCGCGGCTGGAGGAGGGGCGCGCTCTCTGCTCGTTCTGTCAGTAAATGCGACCTGTCACAAGCGCAGCAGTCAGTCTCTACATCAATCACCGATCAAATAAGGCTTTAGCGGGATAAAAATTTGCTTTGGCGGCCGCCAAAAAAATGCAGTATGTGGCTGCCGGTGTTGATTCTGTGGCGCACCATCGCGACTTCGTCTATGTGTGGGAAACACTGGAGAGATACACACCACACGCAAACCTCAGCCAGGTGGTCGCTGAATAAAACTCCCACAAATACCATTACTCACTAATATTACTACTTAGTACCAGTGATGGGAATAACGGCGTTACAGATAAACGGCGTTACTAACGGAATTATTTTTTTCAGTAACGAGTAATCAAACGAATTACTGTTTCTCCCGTTACAACGCCGTTAGCGTTACTGAGGAAAAAAAATTCGGCGTTAGTCGCGTTACTATAATTGAGCTCACAGAAGCGCTTTTCATCCGAACAGGCTCTCTGTCAGTCGGACCTGCAACGTGTGTGAGTGTGCGTGTGCCATGCGTGTTGGGGGTGGGTGCGGTGGTACACATAACTGATGATGATTGGTGGGTGGAAGACAAGGTTGAAGTTGATAGGTTGAGTTCACACCTATTTTTTTCACGGTCTATGGTTCACAGACACACACACACACACACACACACACACACACACACACCTATGACGCACACGCATATGCACATTCAGCGATGGTCCAACGACTTCAAAGGTAGCTTTTCGCAAATCGCAAAAAATAAAAACCCAGGTGATAACGTGAGCTCCACTACCAAAGGAAAGTATAGTACTGATAATATTTACACAATATTTGTCTCTCACATTGTCCCACAGCAACATTACAATAGTGCACATTAATGTACAATGTTTTATAATAATAATTTATTCTATTTAGTGTCCAATTCATTCATTTAACATATCTAATATTGGGGGCATCCAAGTTATTTGACATATTTGAACATTCGGAAAGAAAAAAAAAAAGGAACGCAGTAATTACTTTCCCTGGTAATTAGTTACTTTTATAATGATGTAACTCAGTTACTAACTCAGTTACTATTTGTAAGAAGTAACTAGTAACTATAACTAATTACTCTTTTAAAGTAACGTGCCCAACACTGCTTAGTACACACGACTAACGCATAGAATACCATCTTAGAATTGCCTTAATGTATTATTTATTGCCTCAGATGTTGTTTTAGAATATTGCAATTTGTGTAGTAATTCCAGTGAGGAAAGGCATGTCTATTCTCAGAACAAACATAAAACAAACACAACAGAACTACTATATATAAAGGGTATTCACATGAGAACATTTAAAATAAAGGATATATACTTTCATTAATTTGATAGCTATTCCACATAGGAAGAACAGACATGCCAACTAGTTACTGACCTGATGCAGACACATGGCTGAAGCGATTTGATATCATCTTGGTCTGGAGCAAGGTTTACGTGACACATGAAAATAGGTGGGGCAGCCAGAAATCTGCCCCAATGGCTCTCTATGAGAGCGGGCTGCTGCAGTTCCATTTTTCACTACATATTTACATTGGAAATTTGTGGGGTGCTGTAGAGCTAATGAGGGAGCAGAGACCGGCTGTCCCACCTAGTATCATGAATACATGCCTGTCGAATCCATGTGCTTCATTTTAATATATCCTGCTCACTTCATGACTTAAAAATCCGAAAAATATTTGTTGCAAAATTCTGAATACATTTACAATTTATTATTAATTCAGTGTATGTAGAGGTCTATGTTTGGATGCCCATACATACGAACCGCGGCTGCCGAAATGAAAGATAAATGTCTTTGTTTAGCAGTGATAGTAAGTCCAGAGTAACAAATCCAAATGGAAAATATAGAGAGATATAGAGCATATATGTCCTTAACGTTTCCTTAAATGTTTCTTAATGTCCTATATGTCCAATTCATAGCATATATGTCCTTAACTGACCAATCAAGAATAGCACTTACCATTCTATTCATTTTCTGTCTAATTTATAAAAAAAAAAAAATTCTGTTCTGTGCTAGATTAACTGAGACTTGTTACAGCACTTGCATATTGTTGCCCTTGACTGTTCTAGTTGCTTCTATTGCTCCAATTTGTAAGTCGCTTTGGATAAAAGCATCTGCTAAATGATTAAATGTAAATGTGACGTTGCAATGTAACAGAAACCAGACCAGATCTCCAACCTGAAACTTTGCATCTTTCTGATGGCCATTGATAGTAGTATATGGCTTGTCTAAGCTGAGCCTTTCTCACTGGCTGTTGGAATTTGTCTGCCAGTTGTTGTTGTCTCTCTATAATGGAATATGATTATTGTGGTGGATTTGGTGAATAATGGATTAGGCAGGGGCCCCTGCAGAAGTCTCCCGTGATTTACAAAGGTTTGTGCTCGTCAATTTACAGGTGTTTACGCCATTATTTACCGCCAAAAAAAGCAAGTCTTAAACCAGACGCTAACGGGTAGATCGTGTTGGGGTCATTATGGAAATGATACGGCTGCATCGGTGTTCATTATTTTGCGCGTCATCAGTAGATCACACGCAGAACTGTCCACTCCCATATGCACTTTTCTGGAATTGCACTCTCACGCTAATTTGCCCTGTTTAGTACAGTCTGGCCCTTTGAGTGTGGTTGCCTTCTGGATCTTGCTGAAGACAGCCTCTATGTCACTAGGATTTTGCTCTCTGGAAGGTGAGTATACAATAATATAGTACTAATAAACAAAACCTCCACAAAGAAAAAAAAAAATCTTTGGATGTTGACGAATTCCATAGTCCTAAACTGAGATTGTAAACAGACTGGCAGCAAGGGAAAAACAAACCCCTCCAGTTAAGTAAATCTCATAGCTTGGAGCACCAAACGTAGGATTTCGAAGTTCAATGCACATTTAAAAATAAAAGCGCAAAATGACACAGTCACCACCTTAAACAGATAAAAACAACTCATAAGACAATAAAACTGCTGAAGGAGATACAGTTGCAATGCTTTTGGTTTACTTCATTTCACTGCAGATGAAGGTTCATCTAATCTGTAATTAGGTGTTTGTGTGGTGGTTTATGTAATTACAGGTCAATCCTGTGATTCCTGCACCATTTCAAAACAGAATCCATCACTAATCATGTTTAGGGCCTCTCAGGGAACGTACATGGTAAACTGAATACAAACTTGTCAAATAATCCCTGATGCTCTCGCTTACTGAACGCTTCTCGTTGTTTCATGATGACAAATAAAAACAATGAAAAAACAAAAGCATCTCTACAAATATAAGGCACAGCATGTTTTGATGTACTCATAATTTATAAACAGCAGCTCAATGTTGGATGTGTTATTTGCCGGATTACTCACAGAGCACATCTGTGCATTAAGAAACAATAGGGAAGAAAAGCTTACCGAAGACGGTGCGTGCTGGCACAGACTCCCGGTTCAGCCAGAAGGACACCTGAGAGAGAATGACGGTCATTATGCAGGGGAGATACGTCTGGATCACGAAATAGCCAATTTTCCTTTTCAAATGGAAATATGTTGTCATCACTACATATTCTCCTATATAAGAAATGAGAAAAAGAGAAGAGAGAGACCATAAGAGAGATTAATTATTGATTATACAACACATACATAGACTAAAATATTCCTTATTTATTATGTATTATTATTTATAAAATATTCCTTATTTATATTCTATTTTTTATTTGCAGAATATCATACAAGCAGAGCAAATGAGATATAGAGAGATGTGGACTTGTGTTGGAGAGGAAAGTTAACTGCTTCTTGAATATCACAGCGCCAACTATGGAGTAGGACTCAAGTGTTTTCCCAGCATGGTTGGGCAGATTGGATGTTCTAACCTTAGCAGGAAGGAAGTGACAGACAATTGCCCAATCTGAAAGCCCTACCATTTAGTTCTTTTTGAAGGTCTGATGGAGCATGAAGAGCTGCGATTATGCCATTAAAATCAGAGGTAGAATGGCCAATTTGCAGTTTAAACCATATAATATATGTTCGAAATTTTGAACATACAAAATAAGGGAAATGTTATTCCTTAAAGGCTGGTCGATGGTAGATCAGGAGTAGTAGGAGACTTACAGTCTATATTTTCTCTCATTTAATCCTAGAATAAATATTCAAGATTATTTTCAGAAAAAAAAAAGAAAGAAAATATGCTTTGCAAAAGATTTTTTGTTGCAGCTTTATACTTAAATTCTTTACATTTATAATTTTTTTTCCCACATCAATCTACAAAAAAAAAACAAAAACAAAACTGACTGGCTGCTGTCATAAAAACCATACAGTCATACAGTGATGGTTGTCCATCTGCAAATTTCTCCTATCTCCACACATGATCTCTGGAGCTCAACCAGAGTGACCATCCGGTTCTAGGCCACCTCTCTCCCTAGGGTCCATCTCCTCTGATTGTTCAGATTTGCTAGGCGGCCAGCTCTAGAAAGACTCATTCCATACCTCATCCATTTTACTGAATTACGGAGGCTCCTGTGCTCTTGCGAACCTTTAATGCAGCACATTTTTCGTAGCCTTCATCTCTAAAGGTCATCTACAATATAGATTCAGTCATATGATACAAGGAGAACATTTACTGTTTTGGATATATGGCTGTATGTACTAAGAATTTGAACTATTACTTGTGAAAATGGTATCAAAAGGAAACAACAACTGTAAACATATTCAAAGTTGATGTTTTAGTTAGAAGACACTTGAGAACTAATGCCATCTGGTTCCATTGACATAAAATCTGGTGCAGAGCAAATTTAATAGCGCACATGCGTAAAAGTTAATAATGACTTAATAATTAATTTTAATCTATTCCTCACTCAAAAATCATCACATCGTATGACTTCATAAGATCTGGTATATAGCACATAAGTCATATGGACCACATTTTATGGTGCTTATTTATCATTTTTAGAGTCCTCGTTATGTAAAAGAAAGCCCTCTGCTTTCTGTGAAATATCTTCTTCATTTTTACGGGAAATATTCCTTTGACAAGACCGGAGGTTGAAATTCTAATCTCTGTGGGAAAAGCAATTTTCAACTGAGTAAGTGTTCTCTCCCTGCACTGGGAGGCAGAGCAGAGGACAATTAAAATGACAAAATGAAGAATAAACAGATGCTTCTGGTGCTTTAAAAACAAACACTAGAGTATTTGTCTTTTCCATTTCAGCTGAGGGGGGACAGTAAAATAGGCGTCTCATCTGGAGGCAAGCCAATATGAAACCCAATATTTTCACCAGCACTGACATACACCCAGAGTTTTTAAAAGTGTCTTAATAGTGTCTATCTCTAAATAATCACCGTTTCAGAATGTGGCCTTGACGTGACTTTTACTAATGTGTTCATTGCAGAATAGGTAAAAAAAAAAAAAAAAAAGGCTGCTTATACTATAATAGCAATAAGGTGTAAAAAGGTTTGCATGGAAGGGGAAGATTGGGGAAGATGCCCCATCCCCACCCCCTTAAAAAAGGTTCACTGGCCACTACTACAATAATCAGAACTATACAGACAGAAGTATACAGAGATAACGACAGCATGGGCTGCAAACGGTTTATTAAAAAAAGGGGTGACAGATTTTCATCTTTTGTGTACAGTAGAATAGAGTGAAAAGATTCAAATTCACTTCAGCAGCAAAAAAAAACAGGGGTAAAGCAGGGGTCACCAAATCAGAAATCAGTGCTTTGTTAAGTGTAATGTGTTAGTTAATCAACTAAAATACTACATCACACATTTTTAACTATTCATATGTCTATTTAAATGTTTTACGATATTATACACAAATTAGTGTGGGACCGTTTCAGCTGTGGCTCAGAGCCAAGGGATTTTGTCCAAGGGCTAATTAAATGCCCTTTCTGGCCCAGGAAGCGTCTATACTGATCGCTCTGCTCGATAGAGTCCTGGCGAAGGTCTGTCAACAAGGGTCATAATAGCACCTCATTGGCTAACCAGAGTCTGGTTCTCAGAAATAATCTCTCTCCTCGACAGCTCGCCATGGGCAATCCCGTACAGGAGAGATCTCCTGTCTCAGGCACAGAGGACGATATCCCCAGCCCGAGTTATGGAATCTTCATGTTTGGCCCCTGACGGGGATCGTCTAAGAGAAGCTGAACTTTCAGCGGATGTAATAGAGCCCATTCTGAGGGCTAGTGCTCCCTCCACTTGAAGAATGTACACACCTACAGGGCTAGGGCTCCCTCCACTAGAATAATGTATGCCCTTAAGTGGCATGTCTTTGAAAGATGGTGCACTATACATCATGCAGACCCAGTCCACTACCAGATTGTTTCAGTGCTGGAGTTTCTGTAGGAAAAGCTGTCAGCAGGCACATGTCCTGCTACTCTCAGAGTATCTGTGGCCACCATCTCAGCTTGCCACGCTCTGATTGATGGAGTTTCAGTAGGGAAACACCCTCTGATCGCCTGCTTCATTCGTGGAGCTAGGCGACTGAGACCACCCGTCAGATTGGAAGTTCCCTCATGGGATTTAGCCGTGGTCCTTGAGTGGCTAGTTGACAACCCCTTTGAACCAGCGCCAGTCAAGCTTCTGACTCTAAAGATGGTTTTCCTTATGGCTATCTCATCACTAAAGAGGATTGGAGACTTTGCCGTTTGGACTGGTCAAGGCTATTTTGCACCCTTACCCCACTATCTTCCAAAAGTTTAATTTTCGACTGTACATCCGGTCATTCTTTAAGCCTTCTGTCCTCCGCCATTCACTACACCAGAGCAGGAGAAACTTCACTTACTGTGTCCAGTTTTTGCTCTTCAGATTTACATCCACTGCACTAGCCAGTGGCTTAAGTCAGAGCAGTTGTTAATTTGTTATGGGGGCCATAACCGGGGGGCGGCAGCCACAAAGCGAATTGTCGCATTGGGGGAGGGATGCTATTGCTCTAGCCTATGAGGTGTGTGGTCAAGCTTCGCCTCTAGATGTTAGGGCTCATTCTACCAGGGGGGGTTGCATCCTCCAGGGCTTTAGCAAGAGGCACCTCCTTGCAGCAAGTATGAGATGAGGCAGGCTAGTCCTCACATTTATTCGATTTTATAGTTTGGATGTTCTTGTTATTCAAGCTCTGAGGCCCCATCCACATGAAGCCAGAGCTTTACCTATCCAATCTTTTTTTTCCGTAAAAATTCTGTAAACACGATGTCGTCTACAGAAATATCTGCGTACACACGAAACCAGTGAAACCGACTGAACACAATGTAGTGAACATGCCAGACCAGTATGCAGTGCTGTAATTCTGCCACAGAGACACTTAAAATGGAGAAGAAGAGTCGGAGCATGTGCATAAACTTTGCGCGCAGTATACAAATCGTTGTATGGACCGACGACGAAGTGGAACTTCTACTCAGACTTACACTCGATTACAAGTCGGCTAAACTCCAAGAAAATGTTGACTGGGAGTCATGTCAGTTCACATATTCTGATATAAGGGACGCAGTATCAGGCGCAGTATCCGAGGGAGCCTACTGAGAAGGATTTCCCTCACAATGCTAACATGGTCTCAAAAGCCCAAGTCACCGCCAAGTTAAAAAACATACGCAGCAAATACAGGCAGGCGGTGGACAAAGGGCGTCGAAGTGACCAAGGACGGGTAGTGCTCATATTTTATAAGCTTTGCCAGGAGATCTGGGGTGGGTCGCCTGCTACGCGCTCCATCGATGCCGGCATTGAGACGGGTGACCTGGAAGAGTCTTCTACATCGACAGTGGAGCTGCCTGCCGATTCTCCAAACTCCACTGAATCCCTCGACTGGCTTCCTCCTGCGGTAAATCAGCGGAGCGATATGCTCCAGGTAGGCAAGTTTAGCGAGTTAGCCATATGGTACAGTACCGTTTGATGTGGGCATAGTTAGGATGGGTGCATGTTCTTTGTTTATGTGTGTTGCTTAGTGTAAATTCACTACATGCATGGCTTTGGCCATAAGTTGTTTTGCATAATAATATTGCAATTTGCTTTATTATTTGCTTTACTCAAGGCAAAGTTAAAGAGCCACCGAGGGGACAGGCTGAAGAGAAAGGTTGTGACTGATCCGGCAGAGGAGGACCAACAAATAAAGAGGAGGATGTTGGCGCTAATGGAGGACTCAGCTAGACGCAACTCTGAAAACATGCTGCAGATCAATACAAACATTGCTAAAATAACTAGCAACATTCAGGAGGGATTTTCCTTCATGAGGGGATTGTTGTTTCAAAGACATGTTGCACACCCACACAGCAGCGGACAATTCCAAGTGCACCCACCATCATTCATACACACAACACCACACCCCATTACACCAGCCTTCCTGCACACACCTCGGTCCAATCAACCAGCAAACCAATCTGGACAATACCCCCCTGAACAATACACACCTACACCAGCACGTGGCACCCCAAAGCAGCAAACCACATTTTCATACAGACGTGCACTGCTGCAAGATGACACAGAGCTTCATTTTGGTGCACTGTTGCACTTTCTACAATTTGACCTGTTGAATAGAATTTTTGGTTATATAGATATATATAAAAAATGTATTTCTGTCTTTGAAAAAAAAAAAAAATCTGGAAGTGGTTGCAGTCATTTGTTTATTTTCACACAACACTTTCAAAATGATCAGCATTTCACATTTCACAATTCACATTTGGAGAATGTACTAAATACTTTTATATTACAACAAAATATAAGTCGGTCTTGTTTGCCAGTCTTTTGTTAAGGATCGAGGTATTTTGTGAGCACTCTCCTCACTCTCTTTCCCTCTCCCTCATTACAGTCTGTGAGGTAATTGTTTCATTGTGTAGGAGGCTGTAAGTCTTTATCACCTTGTATTGTTAACAACACTGAGTGTTCAGGCACAGTTTCCTTACTGTCCTCGCAAAAATTGTGGAGAACAAAGCAGGCGTAAGTCACATGGGGCAGGTCCTGCAAGTTGATGTCCATAGGCCTTTTCAGTGCAGCAAATCTGGCTTTGAGCCGACCAAAAGCACATTCAATCACCATCTGTGCCCTACACAAACATAGGCCACAGTACTGTTCTTGAGGTGTATTGCCACCGTTTAAATATACCTTACTCAAGTAAGGCAGCAGAGGGTAGGCTGGGTCACCAAGAAGAAAAATGGGTATGGCCTCCTCATTGTCCATAATTAGCTTTTTCAGAGCAGGGATCTTGCAAGTTTTAAAGTTCAATTTCAGCTTTGAATTAGTGAAAATCCGTGCATCGTGTACACTCCCAGGCCATTTTATCACAACATCAATAAATCTGTACTAATAATCACAGACCGCCTGTACATTAAGAGAATTAAGTTTGCCTTTCCTGTTGATATAGTCCATTGAGTTGGTAGATGGCTGCTTGATCTAAATGTGGGTCCTGTCGACCGCTCCCAAACACTGTGGCATGCCACCGTGGAAGCCAGATGGAGCAAGATGGAAGCCCAAAGCAAGATGGAAGCCCAAAACCAGATCCGCGGCCTCAGACCCTCTTGATGTATTTTGGACCCAGGTGGATAGCGATTTGAATGATTGCCTGACAACAACGGACACAGCCTGTCGCGACACGCCAAAGGCGTTAGCAGTATTCCGTAGCTATCCCTCATCGCTCAAGTAATAAAGCATTAACGCAACCTTTTTGATCGTCTCAATTGGTGCCCTCATGTTTGTTGTTTGCCCTTCGATATACGGATTAAGTTCTTCGCTTAGGGTGACGAGAGATGCTTTGGACATGCAAAAGTTCTCCCTCCATTCATCTTCCACAACAACGCCATTCACAAAGTTGTCCCACCAACAGCTGGTTCTACCAGGTCTTACCCAAAATCTTATCCTGATTTCCCTCCTTGTTGTCCTCCGCGGTGGACCTAAGAGCATGTGGCGTATGTTGTTGTTCATAATCATTTGTTGCTCAACATAGTAACAAAGGAGCTGAAGATTTTGCGGTAGTAAAGCTAATAAGCTCAGTAGCTTCTGCAGCACGAACACAAGCATGTAGTCCGCCATTGTTGTTGTTGCTTTTCCGTGACGTGGGTCGACACGTGGGGTGATGACATCACATGGCTGTACACACGGAAACGCAAGGGTGTCATTTTCAGTTTTATCCACTCTGGGACCCGGTTTAAAAAAAATGTCGGTTTCATGCTCCCAAAACGTCGGATCCGTGAAGACGAAACGCTGATATGGTACAAAATTTACACGTATACAGATAAACGTGTCTCCGTGTGGACGGGGCCTGAGACCCTTCTTGTGCTTGTGCACACGCATTACACAACCTTGAGGGGTCCAGACACTTCCACTGGACCATGGTGCAATGGAAAAAGGTTGCCTGGGCTGATGCTGGGAAACCTTGGGTCTTGCCATTCATGCAGATGTTACTTTGACATTGTAGCACCAACCTAAAGATTGTTGGAGACCAGCTACACCCCTTCATTACAATAATGTTCCCTTTTTAGCAGGATAATGCACCTGCCACACAACAATAATTTTTCAGGAATGAGCTTTGACGAACATGACAGAGTTCAAGGTGTTGCCTTGCCCTTCAAATTCCCCGGATATCAATCCAATTGAATATATATTGATGCTGGACCCACCTCACAACTTGCAGGACTTCTGCTGCTAATATCTTGGTGCCAGGTACCACAGGACATATTCACTGGTCTAGTGGAATCCATGCCTCAACGCATGAGGAGTTATTTTGCCAGCATGAGATAGACCTACACTATATTAGGCAGGTGGTTTTAATGTTGTGGATGGTCAGTGTATTTATATGCAAATTATTTCTCAGCAATATTAGCACTATTATTATTGTTGGTCTATGAACTTATGGCCATTGCATGTTTTTTCAGAGTCTGCATCTCAGCTTCCTGAGAACCCTGCATTTTGTTCCACTCAATTGCCCTCCGTACAACTGCCATTGAATGCAAGAATGCATTCTGTGTGAATGGCAAAAACATGCTTGCAATTAGGTGGTATTTCAAGCTTGAATTACTCAGAAGAAAGGAAAATGGGTCAGGAAGCATGAATAAATGCATTATTTTTAAGTACATACATAAATACATACATATGTATATGTTTTATCTTCATCAGTTTGACAACTCAAAAGTTCACAACACAACCAAATACAGAAATGCGCTGCAAATGTTCACAACACAACCAAAGACAGAAATGCGCTGCAAACGTTTACAACACGACCAAATACAGCAACGTGCTGCAAAACTTCACAACACGACCAAAGACAGAAATGCGCTGCAAAAGTTCACAACACAACCAAAGACAGAAACGCGCTGCAAACCTTCACAACACAAACAAAGACAGAAATGTGCTGCAAACGTTCACAACACAACCAAAGACAGAAACGCGCTGCAAACATTCACAACACAAACAAAGACAGAAAAACGCTGCAAACATTCACAACACAACCAAAGACAGAAATGAGCTGCAAAAGTTCATAACACAACCACAGACAGAAACACGCTGCAAAAGTTCATAACACAATCACAGACAGAAACACCCTGCAAAAGTTCATAACACAACCACAGACAGAAACACGCTGCAAAAGTTCATAACACAACCAAATACAGAAACACGCTGCAAAAGTTTACAACACGACCAAATACAGAAACGAGCTGCACATACTCACAACCCAACCAAAGCCAGAAACGCGCTGCAAAAGTTCATACAACCAAATACAGAAATGCGCTGCAAATGTTCATACAACAAAATACAGAAACACGCTGCAAAAGTTCACAGCAAAACCAAAGACAGAAACGCGCTGCAAAAGTTCACAGCAAAACCAAAGACAGAAACGCGCTGCAAAAGTTCATAACACAACCAAATTCAGAACTGTCTTTGGTTGTGTTGTGAACTGATCACTCTGTCGGGGTTTATTCTGCGGTAACAACCGGCTGGATGTACATTATCCCTTACATATCACCACCACACCAGGCAGTTGTGCAATCATATTTTAATCTTATCTTTTATTCTTTAATCAGTTTTTTTTTAATTCTGTGAACAAGAATTATTTGATGCTTTGAATTATTTTAAGTTTGTTTGATGCTAATTATAGATTAAAAAAGAAATATCGATTAAACAACAACAACAAAACAGCCTGTACTTGCAAAGATAAGATGGCTGTTTATTTATGTTTATTTATGTTTAGCCATTTTCTTCCACATTTCTATAAAGGTGAGATGCACCACATATGCATTTTTAATGCATATTAGTACATTATATAGAAAATGTCCTGCTGCTGCTGCAAAAAAAAAAAAAACCTTTTGAGTGCAGATCGACAATGTGTGAGATTATAATGCAATATATCAAATAAATATTTTAGAGTAAAGTATTGTCAAAATCTGTTACGACCACTGGAGCCTCATCAAATAGGAATGCATGCACTGAATACCTCTGAAGTCAATTGAACCTGGAACAGAACCTGCTCAGAGTCACCAGAGGCTACTTACCCTAAGTTACCTCAGGTTTTGGAAGCGAAAGTTGAGGTTCCATTTCGAGTGGAAATAAACGCTGCATCATGATGTTGATGTTATGGAAACACCACTGCATGAGCTGGTGTCTGAAGCACATGTGGGGTAACACCAATAGTTAATAGCCAAAAGCCTCGACAGGTGATGTGGTGTCAGCGAGACCATAAATAGACACCTGAAACGTAGCTTCTTTGTCTTCAGGAAGCCGTTTGTTTGCGTGTCTGTGTGTGTGTGAAGTCTGTCTCTCTGTGAGGAGAATATTAAGAAAAAAAAAAGTTTGCCTGCTAGCAAAGAATTACAAGCTGTGTGTTCCACCATGGAACCCAAGATATGGAAGATCTGGGTCTGGCCCCTGAAGGGGCACCAGCTCATAGATTCCGGTCTCTCAACCAAGGTTGTTGAGAGCATTCTGAATGCTAGAGATCCCTCCACTAGGAAACTGTATGTCCTGAAATGGCTTCACTTTGTGTCACAGTGTGTGAGGCACCAATTTAAACCAGTCCTCTGCCCGGCTGGCTCAGTGCTGGAGTATTTACAGGAGCGCTTTTCAGATAATTTATCCCTTGCTACTCTTAAAATGTACGTGGTTGCTATAAATGCTTGCCATGACCACATAGACAGAGATTGTGTGGGGAGGCATCTGGCCTTCTTCTTGGTTCCTTCCTGGGATCTTTCTATAGTCCTAGAAGGACTATTAGAGGCCACGATCGAGCCTTTGGAGTCAGCATCAGAGAAGTTTCTGACTCTCAAGGTGGCTGTTACGTACGCTGTGCTACGTAGTCTGTTTTGTTATATATTTGTACATGTTGTGTGTTACGTACGTGGTGCTACGTATAGTCTGTTTTGATATACATCACGCTGTGCATATGTGTGAGTGCGTTTGTAAGCTGTCTGTTCCAGAGATGGAACGTGAGTGGAGGAACCGCCTGTCAGTCAACGGACGTCAGACGCTGACGTCAGGATTGCGCAACCAATCACAGGTCCTGAGGCTGTTTATGAATGGCGCAAACTTCAATGGGAGACACGCTTTGACTCTGGGGAGAGTACACACTCAATGACGACGGTCTCTAGTTCGAGAGTCCAGTCTGAGAGGCTGATCTACATTCGGGGCTCACTGCTGTTACACCTTAGCAGTTAGATCAGTTCTCTGTTTGTTTGTGCTTGTGTGTTCATATATGTTATATGCTTGAGGTAGCCGATTACCATGGTTGATGTGTGACCGCTGTTCTCTGACGCTTTATCTCAAGTTATCATTCAGCGCTGTATAAACGGGTAAGATTGTGAGGTTGTGAGACTAAGATTGTAAAGATTGCTAAGATTGTATGTTTTGTTTAGTTAGTCAGGTTGTTCAGTTATGGCGTTTTCGGACGCCGAAGATGTTTCTTTCTACAACTTTTGTTGTTAGTTAGTTTATTTCCTAAATCTTCAGTTAGATGAGTTTTGTTATGTTTTGTTCTTTGATTTAAGCAGCACTCGTTTGCTCCTTCCTCTCTCCCAGTTTGTTTGTTGATTTTTTGCTTTATCCTGCTTAATTGTATATTTTGTAAATATTCTTTATTTTCACTACTTTATTACTTTTCACATTATTACTTCACTTTATTGTCATAAACACAAATTAAATCTTTTTCAATTGAAGTCGTTGGTCTTGGGTCATCCTTTTGCAGTCTCCCCTACTGTCTGAAACACACACATGCTCATCCTGTGTTATGTCTGATAATATGCTAGACAATTTAACATCTAATTAACGAGGGACGTAACAGTGGCTCTGTTTAATAACTTTGCAAAAAAGAGTAGGAGATTTGCAGGCTTTATCAGTTGATCCATTTTGCAATATAATTCACCCCTGGACTGGTTAAGATCATTTTGCACCCGAGGCCAAGATATGTGGGATGCGAGGATACGAGGCCGGTCATCTTTCTAGTTTTTTCTCCCCAGCCCTTTGAATTACCAGAGTAAGAAAAGCTTCACCTTTTTGTGTCCAGTCAGGGTGCTAATGATTTACGTTGACTATTCGGGCTTGTGGCATAAATCAGGTCAGTTGCTGGTATGCTTTGGATGCCATGGCAGAGGTTCCATTGTCACAAAGCAGAAGTTATCCCAATGGATTGTTGATGTTATTGCCTTGGCCGTTCCTTATGCATTTGATACTATCGACCACAACATTCTTTTGAATAGACTCGAAAATAATGTAGGTATTAGTGGAATTGCTTTATCATGGTTTAAATCATACCTATGCAACCGTTATCAGTTTGTAGTAGTAAATGAAGATATGTCACACCGATCGCAAGTTCAGTATGGAGTACCACAAGGCTCAGTGCTAGGACCGCTACTCTTCACCCTGTACATGCTACCACTGGGAGATATCCTTTGGAAGCATGGCGTTAGTTTTCATTGTTATGCTGACGATACTCAGCTCTATATTTCTTCACGCCCTGAAGAAACTTACCAATTCACAAGATTAACGGAATGCATAGCTGATATAAAACATTGGATGACCGGTAATTTCCTGCAACTCAATTCAGAGAAAAAAAAGAATTTTTAATTATTGGACAAAAAAGCTCCACAAGTAGTAACCTAGAATACTGTCTAACACTTGATGGCTGTTCTGTCAAGTCCTCGTCGTCAGTGAGGAACCTGGGTGTGCTCTTTGATACCAATCTTTCGTTTGAAAGCCACGTTTCTAGCATCTGTAAAACTGCTTTCTACCATCTTAAAAATATATCTAAATTACGGCACATGCTCTCAATGCAAAATGCTGAACAGTTAGTTCATGCGTTCATGACCTTTTAATGCTTTAAAATGCCTTATTGTAATGCTCTACTGGGTGGTTGCCTTGCTCGCTTAATAAATAAACTCCAGCTGGTCCAAAACGCAGCAGCTCGAGTTCTTACTAGAACCAGGAAGTATGACCATATTAGCCCAGTTCTGTCAACACTGCACTGGCTGCCTATTAAACATTGCATATATTTTAAAATCTTACTTATTACTTACAAAGCACTAAATGGTTTAGCTCCCCAATACTTGAGCAAGCTCTTAACATATTATACTCCATCACGTCTACTGCGGTCTCAAAATTCTGGCCAGTTGATAATACCGAGAATATCCAAATCAACTGCAGGCGGTCGATCCTTTTCCTATTTAGCTCCGAAACTAAACATTGTTCGGGAAGCAGACACACTCTGTCAGTTTAAATCTAGACTAAAAACACATCTCTTTACTGTGGCATACACATAAAACACTTTTTCAATGAAATGATTGTTAGGCTGCATTAACTAGGTCAGCCGGAACCGGGAACACTTCCCATAACACCTGATGTACTTGTTACATCATCAGAAGAATGGCATCTACGCTAATGATAGTCTCTCTGTTTTATCCCGAGGTTTACTGCAGTCAGCCGGATCCGGGCCGTATCCAGTTCAGATGGTGGCCCTGCGCCCAGAGAAGACCAACACAGGACCCCGAAGTGTCTGCAGAGACCGTGATTAGACACCCCCTGCAACTGCCTCATCGACACGGCATCTCAATAAACCCGTCTCCGGCGTGTTGACTCAGATTGTTCGAATATTACAATTAAATAATACTTAAATCGATATGTCATCCTCAATAAACCCGTCTCCAGCGTGTTGCGTCCGATCATTCGAATATTGCACTTTAATAATTATTTAATCAACATCATCCTCAATAAACCGTCTCCAGCATGTTGCCCCCAGTCCCTCGAATATTCTGATCTATTATGACCTCTGAGCTCTAAAGCTGCCAGAATAATAATAATAATACGCTGTTTGTTAATTGGCCAGAGGAGAACTGGCACCCGACTGAGCCTGGTTTCTCCCAAGGTTTATTTTTCTCCATTAGGTCACCTAATGGGGTTTTGGTTTCCTTGCCACTGTTGCCTCTGGCTTGGCGTGCTCAGTTGGGGACACTAAATTTTTCAACTAAACATCGAAATAAATCTAATTAATAAACTAAATTAACCATTTAAACTAAATTACTGATCGAATTATTGATCTAAAGCCCACACTGTCACTGTATGATAATTGAAATGAACTGATGACATCAGCGCTTTTTCCAGAATGGCTATACAGCTGAATAAAATTATGTTGCATTATTTTCCTGTTTAACACTGTAAAGCTGCTTTGAAACAATCTACATTGTTAAAAGCGCTATATAAATAAATTTGGCTTGACTTGACTTGACTATGAGGCGTGTGGTATGGCTTCACCTCTAGGCATAAGGGCTCACTCCACTAAGAGTGTCGCTTCTTCTAAGGTGCTTGCTAAAGGTGCGTCATTGCAAGATGTTTGTGCTGTGGCAGGCTGTTCCTCCCTGCATCCATTCATAAGGTTTATCATTCTGGATATGGACTTAACCCCAGGAAGTCATACCCTTTTTTGGTTAATTCCTCTATATTAGTTCTTATTACTTTGAGGCATGCAGCATGCTTCACTTCTAACCATTCTTGGATTTCAATTCTAAAAGGGCATTGGCCAGTGATACACCATTTAATTTTTAATGTTTGTTGTGGAAACTTCCACACCCATTCTTAAAGTGTATCAGCATGTATGGTCTCAATCCTTTCAGGCCGGTGAGGTGTGTGTTTTACCCCCTGGTACTTGGGAACTACCTTCTTGGAGAAGGTTTATATTTTGTGTCTCTCTATGTTTGTTTCTATGAATGTGTCCTTTCCACACACATTCTGCTATACTTATTATTGAATGGGTTTACTCCAGGCTTGTCTCCTTTGGCTAACCATTCTTAAATCATAGAGTTTGTGCTCCGGAGCAGGTTATGTTCCAGAGTGCGTTTACTACAGAGGTATTCAGCACATGTGTGCCCTATTGATGAGGCTTTAAAGGTCCCATGGCATGACATTTTCATTTTATTGAGGTTTTTCAACATTAATATGAGTTCCCCTAGCCTGAATATTGTCCCCAAGTGGATAGAAATGTTGATCGGTGTAAAACCGAGTTCTGGCTGTCTTTCTCTGCCTTTGAGAAAATGACAGGCCAGACTAGCCAATCCTGAAGTCTCCTGGTTTGACGTCCAAGCAGGAACGGTTACCTCCCTTTCCTCCGCCCAGAGAATCTGGCACGCCCATGCAAACGCTCGAGAGATCATGGGTTGTGAACGAGTGAACGCTGGCAGTTTCTCAGTGTTTGGATGTACAAATGAAAACAGAAGTCTTATTTCAGTTCCTTCTGATCTGTGATCAGTGATTTCTGATGTGTAGCTAATTATTTATTATTCGTGCAAACGCAGCGGCTTCTCTCTCTCCCGACAGAACGGTGTTTTCGTGTTTTCTATCTTGTGAGTCAGTGTTTTTGTACGTCCTCGTCGCGTCTATCTGTTCTAAAATGTGCATACAGTCGTTTCTGCTCAACATCAGCAGAATAACATCTTTAGAGATAAACCTCACACACGCCGAAGCTCGGGCTGCACTGACCGGTCGGCCTTCAACATCACCGACCCCCAGTACTGCATCTGGCCCACAGCGGAGGCGCCTTACGCGGCGCAAGATTAAGCAGAAGGGGGGTAAGCGTGAGCATATCCGGGCTAGGCAGCCCTTAGTTGTGTCTTTGTTTGCGCTGTTTACTCAATGCGCGTCACTGGCGCTTTTCATATGATAGGAACATATCTAAAAATAATGCTATTATCAACACTTACTCGTAACTCGTTCATCTCGACAGCTGTAATGGTACTTTGCATGTGTTACAAAGTTGGTAATAATGATGAAGACGGACTCGGTGTGACTGGGACTCGTGTTTATTCAGAACTCTCAGATACAAACACAATAAACTTGCGCTGACTGACAGCGCTCTCATAACTCAGTAGTTACTATAAATAACTTTGTTTGCAATTGCTGAGCTCCATCTCTGGTACATTAGTGATGTCCGGTTCGCGAACGATCTTTCTTTTGAACCGGTTCTTTTTAGTGAACCGAATCAGTTCACCAAATCGGACTGAATCGTTCTAAACGGTTCGCGTCTCCAGTCAGCGCTGATCCATAATTTACTAAAGTTACTAACTTTCTGACATGAGTGACAGTCCCTCCGACTAGAAATAGACTAATAACCTGAAGTATATGCTGTAACTACGACAGTTCACTGAACTGAGACTGACAGAACTGATGTGAAGTGAACTCCGGTCCATCCGTCTCTCTGGCAGCAGCTCGTGCCTGCTCGTGCGTCGTAGACCTCGTTAAACCACGCCCCCTCCGCTCATTTCAAATGCAAAGATGTCAGCCAATCACAACAGTGGGAGTTTTTACTGAAGTCTCACAGCAGACACTCCTCTTGAAACAGGGCATTCAGCCACAGGGCAAACATCAGTATTGAAAAAATGCCTTTTATTTCTAAATTATGATATTTTATGATGTAAAAATCATACTAACAATTTAAGTACACCTCAGGAAACATTATAAAATTATAGAAAAATGCCATGCCATGGGACCTTTAATGCCCTATTGATGCGTGCCCTATTGGTGACAGATTAAGCACAATTTTAAAATATTATATTATAATATTAATATGACCTCCTATTACCGGCAAAATTCTGAAGTGTGTATACGATGGACACTTAACTATCCCATGAGGCCATGGGGGAGGATTTGTGAATGGCAGTGAAGGTAGGCCATTTGATAATGACTGGTATGTCACATGATGAATGTAGTATTTACGGGTTATTTTCATACTAAACACATGTATACTATATAGAAGAAACTCTTTTATATTCATGCAGTCAATACTTATTCAAAATAAGTACCTACTCAAGAGAGTATTTGATTTCGGATTCAGTGTGTTTCCATGGTGACTGCTTGATTTGGCGCTCTGTTGAGAATTTATTAGGTTTTCACTGTGACTGTGAACACACTGGGTTGACTGAACTGACTCCTGGCCATGTTTATGGAACCCCGTAATCAAGGTTTGGGGTAATTAACTGATAGTTCAGGGTATACTGTTAAAGACTCCTGAATATACTCCTGAAGACATTTAATGCATTTCTCTGCTAAATTAAATAAACTCTTTATGTTTGCTATATCATGTAGTTGTTTTACCAATACAATTGCTATTGCTGGGATCCAATTTATGTTGCAATAGGTTTATAATGTATTATTTCTAAGGCCTGTGAATTTGGTACGTTTAGCATGATTTAAAAAAAGTGTTAAAATATGCATTTTAACCATTTATTCCCTTTTTTTGGTCTTTATTTTCACATGGGCACATTGTCGTATTGAACACACACACTTTTCTTTTGGACTCAAACTGGTTTGGGTGCTTCCTTCTTCACAGAGGCTGTATGACCCCAATAAATGTGGAAGAAAGCAATCAATAAGCTATAGGTCCCTTTAAAGCAGGCTAGATAAATTACTTTATAAACAGACACAAATGGAATTTGTAAGCGTATGACAAGGCTGGAAGAAAGAAAAAATACTTGTGGGAAGCAAAAAGAGAGATTTCATAAAGGGAAGTCAACAGCATTACAGACTCATGCATATAAATAAACTGTGTTAAAGATCAATAGAGGTTTTTCATTATCCAGCTTAAATCCATAACTATGCCTCAAATACTGAAAAACAAAGGAGGCAAATGTTTCCATATCCTTCAAAGATACCTTTTAAAAGGCTGATTGCAGCATTCAGTGTAAATGCAAGAGATTTGGCAATGTACAAAATTAGGGCCGGGAACAGTTTTGCCAATTACCTCATGATACAATATGTACTTTGATAAAAATGTTGTGACTCAGTATATCACAATCCATTTCAATACATCACAATATCATATCATTATTTAAATAATTTTCAATTTCAGTCTCTTAATAAAAAATTATTTGATTATGCACTCTTTTTTGGTCATTAGCCAAGTTTCCATCTAGATTTTGTTTTGTTATCCACAGAGTGAATATGCGTAAAAAAAGTTTGCGAAATTTGCTGACTCCAGCCTGTTTCCATCCAATTTACTGATAAAATGGTGTGCGTAATGCCGTCATTCCTGAAAACAATGCATTGCTGCATACGTTTTTTGTATCTCAAAAAAAAAATCTGAGCCATTTCTATACATAATTTTGCGTATATTACAAATTATATTATGTATTTCTTGTCCCAAATATTTGCAAAAAGTAATGAGACAATGAAAGGTGGCAGCAAGTCTCTGTCTCAATGAGTGAGTTATTGAATAATTTAATT
Source organism: Gobio gobio (assembly GCF_949357685.1). Lineage (NCBI taxonomy): Eukaryota > Metazoa > Chordata > Actinopteri > Cypriniformes > Gobionidae > Gobio > Gobio gobio. Next base: position 13,477,213 of record NC_137107.1, on the reverse strand, counting down.
TAACTGATTCATTCAAAACGTGTATTCATTCAGGAATGAAACACTGCTGTGTGTTGATTAGAGATGCATATCTTTTATGTATTCATTTAGAACTATTTTCTTTGATGAAAGACATACTGTATTGACAATAGTATGTCTAAAATAAAAAAATAAAAACTTATTGATTTTATACAACAGTTCAATAAACAAGATAACTTTTCCGATCATGCTGAAAAAAAAAACAGCTCTCTTGCTCGTGTGATATCTTGTTTAGAAAAATAACTCAATAGAGTAATTTTTTAAAACAAAGTATTTTTCCAAAATTAAGTTTTAATAGTATTTTTGCATTGTGACCGTGGGGGTGGGAACGTGTGTGACGTAGCAATGCACATTTACTATGTAAGGGATAATCCATGGCTAGCCATGGATTATCCCGCTTATACCTTGGTTATTTGCCAAGTTAAAAACAAGTTAAAGCTGTAACTGATGTTTACAGTGTAATTTTTTAACAGACGGGTTAAAATGACGGTTATTTTCTTAAAGCTACACTGTGTGATATTTTCCCCCATCTAGCGGTGAAAAGGTATATGACCATCCAGTGAATATTAGTTTCTGTTCCTCTCAATTCCGATTTTGTTTTAACTCCTACGGTGGCCGATTTAGTCTAAGATTAACATGGCTTCCAGTTCGACCTCGTCCACATTCGACACGGTGCCATCGAGTGTTAAAATGCGAAAGGCGAAGCTTGAATTTACGGGTATGTCCCTCTTTGGCTAATGTACTTTCAAAATGGAGGGGCAACATGGTGACCGGCATTTAAACCCCTCACCTGTATGTATTTTCAATGGCATATTATAAACTTATGAGAATACTTTATTACTTGAAAGAAGTAAATATACATTAATGAGCACATATATTTTTGAAAGAACTAAGTGTTTTTAGCTAAGAATAAACTAAAAAAGTTACACAGTGTAGCTTTAAGTTACGGTTCGCTAGTTCTAGCACTCCGACCGCTTTAAATAAAGTAGAGCCATCGGATTGTTTTTATGAGAACGAATAATCACATTTATTTAAATTCATTATTAAAAGAGAGAGAGAGAGAGAGAGAGAGAGAGAGAGAGAGCGTGTGAGTTACCTGCACTGTGTGCATCTCTTCTTTAAAGTCTACAGTCTGAAGTCCCCTCGTTGCTTAAGCATATAGCTAATGTCACAATTCGTCCTGTGTGAGTGCCCATGAGAACCACCTGAGGGCACTCCACTCCAGACTGTCACTCCATCAAGGACTACATCACCCATAATCCTTTGCCCGGACTCTTCAACACCCATTGATTACATCCACCTGCACCCCATTACCTAGTTAGCTCACCCTATATAAGCCTGTTCATTCTGTCAGTCATTGCCAAGTCTTGTTTAGTGTTACAACTGCATTTCTGAGCGTTTCCCTGGTTTCATGTCTCTTGTTTTTGGATTTCTTGCCTGTCTCCCGGATTACCCTTTTGCCTGTCTCTCCTGCCTTGTTTACCTGTTTGGACTGCTTGCCTGTGTATGACCTCTTGCCTGTTGTTGACTACGAGTGTGGATTAATAAAGCTGCATTTGGATTCTCAACCTCTGTCTCGGAGCAGTACGTTACAGATAACATAGGCTAACTTAATGATTCTTTAAAATTATTTATGAATGACAGGCAACACTGACAGTGAAAAGGCAATCTTTATTTGAACTAATCATATAATTTATTTAAATGAATTATGTAGAGTGTGAAATAAAACCGGCGTCTCTAACCACAGTTTAGGCTACTATAAATATAAAGACACATTACATTTATTGAAATGCATTAAATAAAATAAAAACAACAACAAAAATAATCAAAAAAACAAAAAAAAAACAGTTGGAAATCTCGTTTGGAGATTGTTTTACTCATCGTTATACTAATTGATGTTAAACTCAACATTTCCATTTCTCGTGAAATTAGACAAGGAAAAGGGTAGGGTTATTTCAGGTTTAGGCTTGGAGGTGAAATTATGTTTTGCTTTGCTTGTTGAGGTTCTAGATGTCAGTATGTCATGCAAAAATAAAGGTTTACAGTGTGTTATTCATAGTGACCCATGATTTATTTCGTGTTTTTCCTAGAATGGGCAGTTTGTGATGCATTATAAAACATTCAGTGGCACATGCCAATCAAATACAGACGTGACACAAATAATTTTCAGAATTTTATTCAGCCGTACAGCCGCTCAGGAGAAAACAGTGATGTCATCTAGCTCATTTAAATGATCATACAGTGACAATGTGGGCATTAGATCAGTAATTAGATCAGTTATTTAGTTTATATGGTTAATTTAGTTAACTAATTAGATTTATTTGGATATTTAGTTGAAAAATGTATTGTCCCCAACTGAGCAAGCCAAGCCAAAGGCGACAGTGGCAAGGAAACCAAAACCCCATTAGGTGACCTGATGGAGAAAAATAAACCTTGGGAGAAACCAGGCGGGGTGCCAGTTCTCCTCTAGCCAATTAACAAACAGCGTATGATTATTATTCTGGCAACTTTACAGGTCAGAGGTCATAATAGATCGGAATATTCGAAAGATCGGAGGCAACACGCCGGAGACGGGTTTATTGAGGATGATGTGTAGATTAAATAGTTATTAGATAGGAATATTCGAAATATTGGAGGCATCACGCCAGAGACGGGTTTATTGAGGAAGCTGTATTGATTGAATGTATGATATGTGCAGATATTATGCTTTCAGCCACGGAGGCTGGTCTCATTGCTTACAGCCAACGTACCAGCTCTACCTAGCCCGGTGGTCTCAGCACTTCCAAGCCCAGTGATCCAGGCGCTCCCTAGCCAGGTTGTCTCAACGGTCCCAAGTCCGGTTGTCCCTAGCCTGGTGATCCCAGTGCTCTCTAGCCCAGTGGTCACTGAGGTCTTTTCTTTGTTCTCAATGCTCCCAGTGATGACTTACTGCATGCCCCTATGATGCCATCACTGACAAGAGCTCCGTCTAGATTGTGATTTTTTATATCTTATTTTTGTACACATTTTCTCACAACACTATTGCTGATTCAATATGATCATAAAACTTTAGTCTACCACTCTTGCTGGCTTTTCTGTCGGAAAAGGAAAAAAGGAATACAAATATTCTGTAGAACATGGCAAAGATGCTTCAAATCTTCTCTCCCCAGTATTTTCGTGGTGAACATTCAGTCACTCAACAACAAACTTGACGAAGTTAACGTTATTACATTTCAAAGAGATATAAGAAACTGATGTGTGCTGGCTTTCTATGAAATATTGCTTCACAACACGGTGCCCAGCACAGCCATCACAGCCAGGATTCTCTGTCTTCCATCAGAACATTAAACTCCTATAAGAGCATAGGTGGCTGGGTATGTTTTATGTTTAACAATTGCTGGGGCACAGATGATACAGTATTAGCAACGTACTGTTCTCCTGATATTGAACTGTTAATGATTAAAGTGTGTCCCTTCTGCTTCCCTCTGAAATTCAGTATAATCATTCTAACTGTTATCTACATGCCATCACATGCAGATACAACCAAAACACTGGATCTCTATTTTACGGAAGCCCTAAACGGTCATGGATAATATTTTTTTTTTCTATCTTGTTTTCTCGTGATCACGACTTATTTTTCTCATGATTGTTTCATTCTGAAACACTGCACTGCACCCGGAGTCTACTGTTGCTATAGCAATGAACACAACTTTCACGCGCATCTTTCAGCAAAATCTTTGCTTCACTTAATAAACATTTTATTTGTGTAATTAACATCAATTAACAACAACATAAATCATCAACAGAGCATTTAACAGCTCAAGCGCAGACGGAGTGCCTTCAGAAGGATGGCAGATTATTCTGTAATTGCTATTCTAAAAATCGTTTAGAGCTGCTTGGATTCAACCCACTGTATTTTCCTCAATCATTTGAAATAAAATTGCATAACATAATTTGTCTGTTATTATCCAACTATCATGTAGGATATGCTGTGACTGGTATCATGTGTGTTTCTATGCTAGGCTTCCATTAAAAAGGTTTGGTAACACTTTATAATAACGTTCAGTTGTAAGTCATTTATAAGTGGTTAGTTAATGATGAACTAATCATTTACAAAACATTCATAAATGATTATCAAGTGATGCGCTAACATTTTATGTATGTTTTGTAAATTCCGTTACAAGTCATTTACAAGTGATTAGTAAATGATTAACTAATCATTTACGAAACATGACTATGCGTTCATAAATGATTAATAAGGGAAATTTTAATTATTTTACGTATGTTTTGTAGATTCAGTTATAAGTAATTTACAATTGATTAGTTAATGATGAACTAATAATTTACAAAAAATGACTATGCATTTCATAAATGTTTAATAAATTATGTTACATTTTTTGTATGTTTTGTAGATTCAGTTATAAACTATTTACAAGTTATTAGATAATGATAAACAAATCATTTACAAATCATGACTATACGATCATAAATTACTATTAAGTAATATGCTAACGATTTACAAATGTGTCGTAAGTTATCTTTTAAAAAAATAGCATATCATAAAATAATCAAACAGATCCTTAGTAAATGGTTATTAAGTTACTAGTTAATATATTATTAATCACTGAAATGTAAACATACCATTATCTCAATAAACAATTGTTAATCATGAACACAAATGATGATAAAACCATTAGTAAATGATGAGTATATAATTTATTGATGCATCGTTAAAGTTGTAAGCTGGTCTGTTCAAACCAACACGTTCTCACTCCTATTCGTCACATATTGACGCTTGGTCAGTTCATATTTCTCATTTAAATGATACACCTGACTCTTTAGCATGACGCAATCGGTCACAAGACACACATGGCATTTTACAATCAAAGCTGACGTAATGACGCAATTGATCACGAGACATACGACAGCCAATGCTGTCAAAGCTGACGTAACGTTTCTTCCGGTGGCAAATTTTAAAATGTGTTCATGATCTTCGACAGATGGACTCGACGCTGCTGATCGCTTTTGGGGATTTACTTCACACAAACCAATCGTTTGGCCTTGGGACACTTGGAATATTTGTACTTTTTGAATAAATTGTGTCTGCAGTCGTATCTGCCTGTTATCCTGTGTTTTATAATACACAAACGGGTAGGTTTAGTGAAGGGGATGGGTTACATGTTCAAAACGTGTCTGAATACCGTAAATAAAAAAGAAAATAAATGTAAAATTGTGCTGGGAACTGACCAAGCGTCAATATGTGACGAATAGGAGTTAAATGCTTACAGTAATCAGATGATTTACCTATTTACACATTCACCCAACAGGTGAGGAATAGCAGAATTGAATTTTCACATGTAACTTACATTTGTTGTAGCAATCAGGGGATGCAGAAAGGGTTGAAAATGCCTTTAATACACATACAGATAATTTGTAACAGGTAAGAAAGATCTACGAATGATGTGCAAGACATTTACAAATGATGAATAGTCTACACTTTAGATTAGGGGACGCAGAAAGTGTTGTAAATGCCTTGTATACACATACAGATCATTTGTAACAGGTAATAAAGATCTACGAATGATGCGCAAGACATTTACAAATGATGAATAGTCTACACTTTAGATTAGGGGACGCAGAAAGTGTTGTAAATGCCTTGTATACACATACAGATCATTTGTAACGGGTAACAAAGCTTTGTAAATGAATAATTCATGCGTTTACAACATCATCTATAACAGATGTTGAACACTTTGTAGTGTGTACTTTAATGTAAATGCTGACAGCTGTCTTCTCTGACACACATGGAGTCTTCGTGCACCTGATGTGAGCTTCAGTGGAGGGTAAAACCAGTTCACATTATCACTAGATCCCACACAGAACACAAGTCTGCACTGTTGAGTGAAAGGATTTAACTTAACATACTGCAATCCCCTGGCTTTAAGTAATTTTAAAATGTTTATTTTTTTGACAACTAGTAATTTATTCTTTAAAAAAAATTGCTTTAGCATAATTGCTTTTTTGTGGGTATTAACATATCAGCTTACAACTTTAACGATGCATCAATAATTATATACTTATCATTTACTAATGGTTTGATCATCATTTGTTCATGATTAACAATTGTTTATTGAGATAATGGTACGTTGACATTTCAGTGATTAATAATATATGAACTAGTAGCTTAATAACCATTTACTAAGGATCTATTGCATTATTTTATGATACGCTATTTTTTTTTAAAGAGAACTTAAGGCAGATTTGTAAATCGTTAGCATATTACTTAATAATCATTTATGATAGTATAGTCATGATTTGTTTATCATTATCTAATACCTTGTAAATAATTTATAACTGAATCTACAAAACATACAAAAAAATGTAACATCATTTATTAAACATTTATGAAATGCATAGTCATGTTTCGTAAATGATTAGTTAATCATTTACTAATGATTAGTTAATCATCAATGATTAGTTAATCATTTACTAATCACTTGTAAATGACTTGTAACAGAATTTACAAAACATACATAACATTTTAACATATCACTTGATAATTATTTATGAATGTTTTGTAAATGATTATTTCATCATTAACTAACCACTTATAAATTACTTACAACTGAACGTTATTATAAAGTGTTACCAAAGCGTTTCAATTAAACGTTTAATCCAGTTGATATAGATTAAACCTTGACTCACTAGGGCCCAGGTCAGGAAGCAGACAAACTGGCTAAACCGACCATCTGCTAGCTGTCTCACGTCACTGGAGTTAGATAAATCCCAGCACATAGAGACTCTTTCACCTAGATATTATCACATAGAGACTGTGTCTGTTCCCCGAATTAACAAATACAAAAAACCATCAAAACCATTCAACGGTAAAAATTGTATTGATGTCCAACAAATAAACAACAGATATAATATAGATGAACAAATTATAAATCTCAGGCTGCTGAATATCCGATCCCTTTCCCCAAAAGCGCGTATTGTTAATGATATGATTACAGATTATAATCTAGATGTGCTGTGTTTGACAGAAACCTGGCTAAAACCTGATGTCTACAATACTTTAAATGAGTCCACCCCTGAAGATTACTCTTATAAACACGAGCCGCGTCTGAAAGGTAAAGGGGGAAGGGTTGCTGTCATTTATATTAATATCTTCAGTATTACTCAGAAGTCTAGTTTCAAATATAATTCCTTTGAAGTCTTGTTGCTTTACGTAACTTTATGTAGCGTACATGATAAATCCCGTTTAACATTTGTGTTACCTACTGTATACAAGCCACCAGGGAAAAATACAGACTTTACCAAAGAATTTGCTGATTTTCTATTCTTAGATTTTCTAGTTAGTACTGGCCGCAGATAAAGTACTAATTGTTGGTAATTTGAATATCCATGTAGACAATGAAAAAGACGCATTGGGATTAGCATTTAAAGACATTGTAAACTCTATTGGAGTTAGGCAACACATGTCAGGACCCACTCATCGCCATAATCATACTTTAGACCTAATATTGTCACATGGAATAAATGTTGATACCGTTGAAATTCTGCAGCAGAGCAATGACATCTCAGATCATTACCTAGTATCATGTATCCTTAATTTAGCTAAGGCTGCAAAGCCGCCCCCTCGTTTAAAAAATGGCAGGACAATCACTGTCGCCACTAAAGATTGCTTTGCTAAATCTTCCTCATCAGTTTAATCTCCTCAGCATCCCAGATAGCTTAGAAGAACTTGATGCTGCAACAGAAACTATTGACTCTCTCTTTCCAGCACTTTAGACACAGATGCTCCCCTGCGCTTAAAGAAGATTCAAGAAAATAGTCCAACGCCGTGGTACAATGAGCACACTCAGGCCCTTAAAACAGCAGCCAGAAAAATGGAGCGCAGCTGGAAGAAAACAAAACTAGAGGTCTTTCGTAATTTGTGGAAAGAGAGCATGATCGCATACAGAGAGGCCGTAAAAACTGCTAGATCTGCTCATTTCTCGACTCTCTTATGCTGCGTTCACACCAAACGCGAATAGAGTGTCAGGAGCGAGTGATTTCAATGTTAAGTCAATGGAAAGGCGCGTTGACGCGTGTCTGGAGGTCCTGCGCGCGATGGACGAAATTCCGTCTCATTCGCGCATCAAGTTTGTGCAAATGACGCGACTGGTGCTTTTTGTGCATTCACGCGTTTGAAGCGAATTCACGTCTGGCGACGAGTTTAAAAATGTAAACTTTGGTTGCAATTCGCACCACGTTAACCAATCAGGAGCCTGCTTGCTGCTGCACGTGGTAAAGTGACGTGATACCTGCATAATTTAAAAATACTACTGTGTCACAAAAGGTAGTTTTAAGACTTTTTCAGGCGAGACTGTAGTTGCTGATGTTCTTCGTGAACACCGGACCAAACTCAGGGCAGCAGAGAGGAAATGGCTTAAATTAACCGACCCGCCTGACCTGAGTAAGTATCAGTCTCTGCTCTCATCCTTTTCAGGTGAAGTCCTTGCGGCTAAATCTTCATATTTCCACAACAAAATCAACAACACCTCAAACTCACTCTTCAGAACATTCAACTCTCTGCTCTGTCCTCCTCCACCTCCTCCCACCACCTCCTTATCTGCCGATGATTTTGCCCATTTCTTCACAAACAAAACAACATCCATTAGCAGTCCACTCCACTCCACATCACAGGTAGGTCTTTCAAGGTTGCCTGGAGAGGGGAGGTATCCAAAGCACATCAACTGACCACAGGGGTTCCTCAGGGCTCAGTGCTTGGACCTCTCCTCTTCTCCATTTACACTACATCATTGGGACCCATCATACAGGCACATGGCCTCTCATACCACTACTATGCTGATGACACTCAGCTCTACCTTTCATTCCAACCAGACGACCCCACAGTACCTGCACGAATCTCCAGCTGTCTGGCGGACATCTCGGCATGGATGAAAAATCACCCCTTCAGGGTCAGTCAGAAACCTTGCCGTAATCTTTGACGACCAGCTGTCTTTCAAAGACCACATTTCAAAGGCCGCTCGCTCATGCAGGTTTGCGCTCCACAACATCAGGAAGATCAGACCTTTTCTAACAGAACATGCAACCCAGCTTCTTGTCCAGGCCCAGGTCATTTCTAGGCTTGACTACTGCAATGCGCTCCTGGATGGACTTCCACCATGTGCGATCAAAATGCTCCAAATGATCCAGAATGCAGCAGCACGTCTTATCTTCAACGAACCCAAAAGGGCCAATGTCACACCACACTTCATCTCTCTGCACTGGCTACCACTTGCTGCTTGCATCAAGTTCAAGGAGCTTACACTCGCTTACAGATCCACCATGAGCTCAGCCCCTGCATACTTTGACTCGCTCCTACGAGTCTATACCCCCACCAGAAGTCTTTGCTCAGCTAAGGAGCAACGGCTTGTGGTACCATCACAGAGAGGCAGAAAATCCCTCACCAGAACATTCACATTCACCGTTCCCTGCTGGTGGAACGATCTTCCCACCTCCAAAACTCACCTCTTCCGCGAGCACTTAACCTTATTTAAAAAAAAAAAAATAGTTTTCCTTATTTTACTTCTATATTCATCTACTTCTTCCCTGCCCTAGTGTGTGATGCTCTGTGCGATGTCTAAAACTTAGTATTTCAGGCACTTTCTGTGTTTCGCTGCCTCCTCATGATGGATCGCTTCCTGTAGTCCTCAGTTGTAAGTCGCTTTGGATAAAAGCGTCTGCTAAATGCATAAATGTAAATGTCTGTCGCTGGCTCTGATGTCCTCTAGTGCAGGCATTCTCAACCCTGGTCCTCGAGGCCCACTGTCCTAAAGAGTTTAGCTCCAACCCTAATCAAACACACCTGAAACAGCTAATTAAGCTCTTCAGCATAATTAGAAAGCTACAGGCAGGTGAGTTTGATTAAGGTTGGAGCTAAACTCTGTAGGACAGTGGGCCTCGAGGACCAGGGTTGAGAACCCCTGCTCTAGTGGTTTGTCTTGTGTGGATCTAACGGGCGATCTTTGGTGTCATGAATCTATAATTTGTTGTCTGCCAAATCGTTTTGACTGAGAGCAAAGAGAAGTTTCATAACTTTATTTTTTTAAAGATATTTAAATATACATGCAGTGAAGATAATGTAGGAGTTGCCTGGACCACATTTGTGTGGCTATTAATGATTAATATTTTTTTTTTATGAAAATGAAAAGAGGCAGAGTGGTGTTTTATGACATATTTCTCCTGGAGTGCCTTGAACCGATAAATCGAGCGTCTGAAGCTAAATAAACGCGCAACAATTCGCTGTGGACGAATGGATTCAAAATGTTCAAGCGTCCAACTAGACGCGGTAGACGCGATTTTGACGCTCTATTCGCGTTTGGTGTGAATGCAGCATTAGAAGAAAACAAACACAACCCTAGGTACTTATTAGATACAGTAGCTAAACTAACCAAAAATAAAGCTTCAACTTCTGATGGTTGTAAACAGCACAGCAGTAATGACTTTATGAACTTCTTTACATGTAAGATTGATAATATTAGGAAGAACATTTTAACCATGCAGCCGTCTATTACAGTATCATATCAAACAGAGCATTGTAGTGTCACTGAGGAAAAATGACACTAATTCACTGCTATTGAAGAAGAAGAATTGGCTAAACTCGTTAAATCATCAAAATCAACAACATGCATGCTCGACCCTATACCGACTAGGCTATTAAAAGAGATGTTACCAGAGGTCATAGATCCTCTTCTTAATATCATCAATACATCTTTGTCATTAGGATATGTACCGAAAAATTTTAAGTTGGCTATTATTAAACCACTTATTAAAAAAACACAATTTGATCCTACAGAATTAGTCAATTACAGGCCAAACTCAAATCTACCCTTTCTGTCAAAAATACTTGAAAAGGCAGTGTCCTCATGATTATGCTCCTTTTTAGAAAGAAATGGTATCTGTGAGGATTTTCAGTCAGTATTTAGACTGTATCATAGTACTGAGACTGCTCTCATCAGAGTTACAAATGATTTACTCTTATCATCCGATCTCTCTATTAGTGTTACTCGATCTTAGCGCTGTATTTGATACTATCGACCACAACATTCTTTTGAATAGACTCGAAAATTATGTTGGCATTAGTGGAATTGCATTGGCATGGTTTAAATCATACTTATCTGACCGTTATCAGTTTGTAGCAGTAAATGAAGAGATGTCACACCGATCACAAGTTCAGTATGGAGTACCGCAGGGCTCAGTGCTAGGACCGTTGCTCTTCACCCTGTACATGCTACCACTGGGAGATATCATTAGGAAGCATGGCGTTCGTTTCAACTGTTATGCTGGCGATACTCAGCTCTATATTTCTTCACGCCCTGAAGAAACTTACCAATTAACAAGATTAACGGAATGCATAGCTGATATAAAAAAATTGGATGACCAGTCATTTCCTGCAACTTAATTCAGAAAAAAAGAATTTTTAATTATTGGACAAAAAAGCTCCACAAGTAGTAACCTAGAATACTGTCTAACACTTGATGGCTGCTCTGTCAAGTCCTCGTTGTCAGTGAGGAACCTGGGTGTGCTCTTTGATACCAATCTCTCATTTGAAAGCCACGTTTCTTGCCTCTGTAAAACTGCATTCTACCATCTTAAAAATATATCTAAATTACGGCACATGCTCTCAATGCAAAATGCTGAACAGTTGGTTAATGCGTTCATGACCTCAAGGCTAGATTATTGTAATGCTCTACTGGGTGGTTGCCCTGCTCGCCTAATAAACAAACTCCAGCTGGTCCAAAACGCAGCAGCTTGAGGTCTTGCTAGAACCAGGAAGTGTGACCATATTAGCCCAGTTCTGTCAACACTGCACTGGCTCCCTGTTAAACATCACATACATTTAAAAATCTTGCTTATTACTTACAAAGCACTAAATGGTTTAGCTCCCCAGTACTTGAGCAGGGCGTCGCGGGCAGAGCAGGGCGCATGGGCGGCGCGTCTGGAACGGCAGTGACCACCGGAACTTGGACTACCGGAAACTGGACCACCGGAACCGGGACCACCGGAACAGGGTCCACCGGAACTGGGACCACCGGAACTGGGACCACCGGAACAGGGACCACCGGAACTGGGACCACCAAAACAGGGACAACCAAAACAGGGACCACCAGAATAGGGACCACCGGAACTGGGACCGCCATACTCGGGATCACCGGATTCAGGACCACCGGCTCTCCTACCCCCAAAGTCATATCCTCTCCAGTGGAGGTGTCCGACAAGGTAGGCCTGGGGTGCCTCTATATTCTTATTTGTGCATCCTCGTTTATTTTCCTAGATTCCTTTCCTCGCGTCTTATCTCCACCCCTTCAGGATGCGAGGGAAGGACGCAAGGAAAACATGCAAAGACGAAGGAATTGAATCAAGTGAAATGATATATCCTCGCTCCCTTTAGCGTCACTTCAAAGCATCGTCAATTAATGATGACTCTACACCGCTGGATTTAGTTGAACATTAGAGATAATTATTTATATTGTAATAGTTTCAACCTACACAAAATACCACATTTGTCCATATTGTATTTAAAATTACCAGTTATTATTAACTATGAATTATTACCAGTTATTAACTGCTTTTCATTTATTGTATAGTATTACAGTTTGTTTCTTTCAGTTTCTTGTGCTTTGATATAATTCTGCTTCTGTCAGTTGTTGTTATGTGACATACATTTGTGTATTGTACATGTAAATATAATAATAATAATGAATAAACTGTGGCAAGCTGTGAAGGGGGTTGGATAATTAATACGTGCGTCACGTTTAGTCGATAAAACACTTCCGCAAAGGATACACCGGTGTGTCCTCGCTTATGACTCCTCAGGAAGCCTCCTTACTCCTCCATCCTCGCCTCCTCTTGATGCAATTAGAGAATTGAGATGTCCTACAAGATGGCTGAGCTCGATTGGTTTCCGGGTCATAGGATGGAGGACAGAGGACTGAGGAAACGAGGAAGGATATTGAGAAGCACCCCAGCTCTTCCTTCTCCGTTTCCGGGTCATCGGAGGGCTGAGGCCTCCACTGACAATAGATGGGAGGGAACCGTCAGTGGGCTGGGTTTCTGTTAGCCGTAGATGCTCTGACTCACCAAGATGGTAGATGTTGTGGAAAAAGTCCCAGAATCCCAGATGCCCCAGCTTTTCAATCTCCCCCGGGCTGAGAGGTATGTCCAAACAAATGTTCAATACCTCCTTAATCTCTGCCTCAGTGGAAGTCATGTGATTCACTTTAATGAGGAGACTGCAGACGAAGTCCCTCACATCAGCCCCCTGCTGACGGATGTAATTAAAGCTCACATACTTCGCGATTTGCAGGAAGTTAGAGGGAGATGAAAAAAGGAAACTACCTATCTTCTGCTGAGTCCTCTAGGGTCAGAATGCAGAGAAGGTGGACTTTATTACAAAATAAAACATAAATACAAAACAAAACCCCACGAGGGGGGAAAACTCAAACATGAAATAACAAACAAACTAGGAACCAGGATCACGGGGAACAGGAGACTGAAGACAAAACAAACCGACACAGACTGCAAGCACAAGGGGACTTATAAAGGGAAAATAATCAAGGGGAACAGGTGGGTGAAATCAAACACTAATCAGATAACAAGGGGGAGGGATCAGACAACAACACGAGCACATGGCCCAAAATAACAAAAACACCCATGTGCAGCACAAGACAGGACAGGCATGTGGCAACCATAGCCTAATGAGCGTTTAAGTAATAGGTTATTTTAGCCTATTCCGCACTCAAGCGCACACATAAAGCTTGCAACAAAGCACCGGCAAAAGTAATGATTATGAATGTCAAAAATAGCATGGAGACATTTTGTTTATTAATAACTAGTGTTTTCTGTGTCAGTGTCAGCTGCAAAGAGGAAGTTGAAGATGCTGACTCGCCATCTCCGCGATAGTGAACGCGCAAGACAGAAATGCACATTTCATACAGATTGCATAATCAGAGAGTGGCCTATTTCTTTTCGTTTTTAATGGTTTCGATCAAAAGACATTTCAAGCTTTCTATTGACATATTTCATGTGTGTGTGAGGCAAGTAGCCTATACGCTGAGTGTCGTTCATTTATGAGACACGCTCCAGTTCACGCGCAGCGCCGGTGCCTCCTATATTGTCTGCCATATTTGCTCAATAATTAATAAATCCAGGCAATTGGTTGGTGTAACATTGATTAAAATTAAGATACAATTTATACCAAACAAAATTCATTTTAAAGAAAAGCGTTTTTTACAAAACTTAGGCTAATGAAGTGGTAAAAATAATTTCTGACACACTTCAGGTCTTCCAACCTGACGTGTCCTATGATCTTACTCATGCTGTTCACTTTTCATAATCATTAAATAAAATAAAAAAAACATAATATTCAAACATAAATATTAAACTAAATACATCTTTTTAATGGCTACAACAAGTATCCTGCAGTACAGAGCAATTTCATGTCGGATCGGGATTTGAGCGGGAGAGCGTGAGCGGTTCATGAGAGGATTTTGCCATCAATGCAATAAACCATACTTTTTTTAATTTGGAATTCTTTGGTCTACATTTATACATTACTGGGTACTAGTACTGTTAGTAGGCCTACTAATAAACCCGAACTCACCAATATAAAATCTATTGTATTTTGTAAATTTCTTTGTAGCAAACCACATACATAAACACTCTTTTCAAAAAGCATCCCAAGATTATATTTAGTCTATATCAACTGGATTAAACGTTTGTTTTTTAGAAATCTGGAGTATTGCTCCTCTTTTTAAATGGCAGCCTAGCATAGAAATGCACATGATACCAGTCACAGCATATCCTACATGATAGTAGGATAATAACAAACAAATTATGTAATGCAATTTTATTTCAAACGAATGAGGAAAATAAAGTGGGTTGAATCCAACACATTTCAACGTTTCTTTAGACATATGTCTCATGTTTGTGAGACAAGTATTCACTAAGCTAGAGGTCATTTTCTGAAGACTATCTGAGAGAGAGGCTGCAGATCGCGCATCATGTGTGTTTTCTTTATTTTGCAAAAAGCACAACCATTCGTTTTTATTGTGACTGTACACAAAAAAAAAATTAAACTTAACAGATTATAATGATGTATAACACTTGCCTGAATGATTAAAAAACGAGAGTTATTTGAGTCTCTTTGGCACTGATAAGAAAAATAGCAAGCCGATTGCGCCGGCGCGACTGCCGACTCGAGAGGGTTAACATTTGACTGTATGGAAAAAAACTGCTCAAATATTATCTGTAATTTTGCAGATGACACAGTTATCGTAGACACGTCCTACAGGAAGGAGGTTGGATTACTCACAGCATGGTGTAGTGATAAAAACCTTTCTCTGAATGTCAGCAAAACAAAGGAGATGACATCACCCTGTAGCCCAAGACTGGTTTCCCACTGAAGCTAAGCAAGGTTGAGCCTAGTCATTACCTGGATGGGAGACCTCCCAGGAAAACTAGGTTGCAGCTGGAAGAGGTATTAGTGAGGCCAGCAGGGGTGCTCACCCTGTGGTTTATGTGGGTCCTAATGCCCCAATATAGTGATGGGGGCAGTATACTGTAACAAGCATCATCCTTCGGATGAGATATTCGGATGTGGTCATTAAAAATCCCAGGATGTCCTTCGAAAAAAAAAGTAGGGGTGTAACCCCGGCATCCTGGCCAAATTTGCCCATTGACCCCTGTCCATCATTATGGCATCCTAATCATCCCCATATACTGATTGGCTTCATCACTCCATCTCCTCTCCACCAATAAGCTGGTGTGTTGTGGGCTTTCTGTCGCAATATGGCTGCCGTTGCATCATCTAGGTGGATTCTGCACATTGGTGGTGGTTGAGGTTATTCCCCCCTTTTATATGTAAAGCGCTTTGAGTACCCAGAGAAGCGCTATATAAATGTAATTAATTATTATTATGATTGTGGATTACAGGAAAACATGGAGAGGGGGATGTGCTCCTATTCACACCAACGAAGTGGATGTTCAAAAGGTCAAAAGCTACAAGTTCTTTGGTGTCTACATCTCGGATGATCTCTCCTGGTCCCACCATACAGACACTGCAAGTGAGAGCAGCTCGACAACATCTTTTCTTCCTGCGGAGGCTAAAGAAGGTTGGCGTTGACTTAAACATTTTGACTAACTTCTATTGTTTCACAATAGAGAGCATCCTAATGGGCTGCATCACCACTTGTTTTGGCAGCTGCTCTGCCCTGGATTGTAATGCACTGCAGAGAGTGGTGAGAACAAGGACTGCAGCCACAAGCTCACTACCTTTTTGTCCCACTGCCATCTGGCAGACACTTCAGAAGCCTCCAGTCACAAACTACCAGATTAAAGAACAGTTTTTACCTACAAGCCATCAGGCTACCATTAATCATCTCCTCCTACACTCCCACACTTTACTACACACTACTACACTTTATTAAGTCCCTACTAAATCAGTATTCTTTAGAAATATATACATCCCTACCTCAACAGTGTATTACTTTTTTACTGCATAGTGAATTACGTGAATATTATTATTATTCTACATTTAGATTGTTTTGTCTTATGACTGTTTTGTATGATTGAACTGGGTCAACACTGGGTCAGCAGGCCAATCAGAGCACACTATGCTTTTCGGAAGGAGGGGCTTTGTAGAAATCAACGCACTTTAGAAAGACTGGGCATAGAGGAGCTACAATAATGTACAGTATGTGAAATGTAATGTATTTTTTGTGTTTTTAACATAATCTATTACACCCAATACACAAAATAAAGATCGTTGAAAATAGCATTATATGACGCCTACCTTTGTGTCAAGTTTAAGTTAAGTCATTGTCTGATTTTGTTTATTTGTATTTGTTCATGTTTGATTTAATAAACTGCACATGGGTTTATAACTTCGCACACCTTTAGTGGAATACATTACAGCTCTGATACAGCAATAAAGTTAAATACCATATAAAGTAAGGTCTGAAAAAACAGTCAATATCTGGTGTGACCACCATTTGCCTCACGCAGAGATACCAAATGTTTGGAGGTATCACCAGGCCAACAACTTCTTCTCTGTCTTTAAAAACAGTTGACATTAATGTTTAGCACTCTTATTGAAATATGATAATTTTTTGTAATTATAATTTAATTTGGATTAATTTTCAAATTGTTTGTTATAAATCAACATCTCAGGAAAATGTTATGGGGTTTCTAATCAAAATATGACTTTCGGTTACAAAGCTGGGCATTAATTTCCTAAATGTCCACTGTAGTGGACGCCATGACTTAAATCATGTTTATCAGGCATTTTGGAGACAAAACAAGTTTGTTAAAAAAAAATCCTGAAACCTAAAAATTGATTGGTGAATTAAAAATAAATCCCATTGTTTTTGCCTATACATGCAATTTCATGTAATTTTATTTTTTAAACAACTGAGTCCTGGTGTCAACTACACAGCACATTTCTGTCACATGTCTAGTCTGTCTCTGTTGTGTTTTGTTCCATGTACTCCCTGGTTTCATTTGTCACATGTTCCTTTATCTGAGTTTCCTGCCACTTGTCCGTTTCCTTGGTTACCCTCGTTAGTCTAGTTCTGTTCAGCTGTGTTTAGTTAATCACCTGTCCCTCATTTATTCAGTCATCTGTGTTTGTATTTAAGTTCCTCTTTGATCATTCATTCTTTGTCTGGTCACTGTTATGTGAAGTACCCGTTATGCCGTTGTGCTGTTCTTCCATTGTGCTGTTCTTCCGTTGTGCTGTTCTTCCGTTGTGCTGTTCTTCCGTTGTGCTGTTCTTCCGTTGTGCTGTTCTTCCGTTGTGCTGTTCTTCCGTTGTGCTGTTCTTCCGTTGTGCTGTTCTTCCGTTGTGCTGTTCTTCCGTTGTGCTGTTCTTCCGTTGTGCTGTTCTTCCGTTGTGCTGTTCTTCCGTTGTGCTGTTCTTCCGTTGTGCTGTTCTTCCGTTGTGCTGTTCTTCCGTTGTGCTGTTCTTCCGTTGTGCTGTTCTTCCGTTGTGCTGTTCTTCCGTTGTGCTGTTCTTCCGTTGTGCTGTTCTTCCGTTGTGCTGTTCTTCCGTTGTGCTGTTCTTCCGTTGTGCTGTTCCGTTCCGTTGTGCAATCCCTGTATGTGTTTCTGAACTTACCCTGAGTAAACTATGTTTGAGATACTCCTTTGCCTCTCCTTGTCTTCCTGTCTGAGCCAAACCGTAACAGATGACCAGACCAAAACCGAACAAGGTGGCAGAGGGATTCCTTCTCTCCCTCCGGCAGGGTGGTCGTCCGCTGGAATGGTATGTGGAGGAATTTCTAGAGTATTCCGACCTGGTGAGCTGGAGAGATCCGATGGTCAATGCTTGTTTTCAGGATGGACTGGATGATGACTTGTTCTTTCAATTGTTGTCTCCTGAGCTCTGCGATAAGTCTGTAGCAGACTTCATTAATTATGTCCTCCTTCTAAATGATTCTGACTTCTGTGTTGATGCTGTCGATGAAGACCGCTCAAGTCTGCATCATCCAGTCCATCCCCGCAAACCAGAGGACTTTCCAGCTCACCCGAGTACAGAACACTCCACATACCCTTCCACTGCGACCACCCTTGCCAAGAGGGTCTCTCCCACGGAAGAGCCTGCCAAGGATGGCTGGCTCATCGATTTAGTTCCTGCTCTGTGTCTCCTGGATTCCACTCCAGACTCTCCTGTGCCTGCTCCATGTCTCCTGGATTCCGCTCCAGACTCTCCTGTGCCCGCTCCGTGTCTCCTGGATTCCGCTCCAGACTCTCCTGTGCCCGCTCCGTGTCTCCTGGATTCCGCTCCAGACTTTCCTGTTCCTGCCGCCCACGAGGCTGCTCCAGCCGCCCACGAAGCCGCTCCAGGCTTCCACGAGCCCGCTCCAGGCTTCCACGGGGCCGCTCCAGGCTGCCACAAGCCCACTTCACCTCGCAGGGCGGCTCCAGCCAACAAGCCCTCCATTCCACCCCGGAATTTCCCAAATCATTTTTTTGGGGGGGGCTATGTACCTGTGGTTGGGAAACATGTGGGTGGCACACATGTGGGTGGGGCTCGTGTTCTATCAAGGCGCCCAAAGACTCCTGTCCCGCCAAGGCGCCCAAAGACTCCTGTCCCGCCAAGGGGCCCAAAGACTCTTGTCCAGCCAAGGCGCCCAAAGACTCCTGTCCCGCCTAGACGCCCAAAGGCTCCAGACCCCTCCCCAGTTGGACTTTTCACGGCGCGAGGACGCACCTACCATGAGGGGGGGAGTTATGTCACATGTCTAGTCTGTCTCTGTTGTGTTTTGTTCCATGTAATCCCTGGTTTTCATTTGTCACATGTTCCTTTGTCTGAGTTTCCCGTCACTTGTCTGTTTCCTTGGTTAGTCTAGTTCTGTTCAGCTGTGTTTAGTTAATCACCTGTCCCTCATTTATTCAGTCATCTGTGTTTGTATTTAAGTTCCTCTTTGTTCATTCATTCTTTGTCTGGTCACCGTTATGTGAAGTACCCGTTGTGCTGTTCTGTGATACCTGTTAAGCAATCCCTGTATGTGTTTCTGAACTTACCCTGAGTAAACTACATTTGAGATATGCCTCTCCTTGTCTTCCTGCCTGAGCCAATCAGTAACAATTTCATAACATATGAATAAAATATAATTTTTCAAAACTTTTTTCCCCATTTGTTTCTTATGCTCTAAACAATGTAATGAGATTATATATATATATATATATATATATGTAGTATATGTGTGTGTGCTGTTAGGAGCAAAGATGGGCCGAGGATCGCCAGTTTGCCAACAAATACGCAAGAAAATTATTGAAATGTTTAAAAACAATGTTCCTCAAAGAAAGATAGGAAGAGATTTGGATATTTCACATTCAACAGTGCATAACATAATTAAAAGATTCAAGGAATCTGGAGGAATTTCAGTGCGTAAAGGACAAGGGCGCAAGCCTAAGCTGAACAACCCTCAGGCGGCACTGCATCAAGAATCATCATTCATCTATAAGCGATATCACCACATTGGCTCAGGACTACTTTGGCAAACCTTTGTCAAGTACCACAATACGTAGTTACATCCACAAATGCCAGTTAAAACTGTACTGTGCCAAAATGAAGCCCTATGTTAACAGTGTCCAGAAGCACCGTCGACTTCTCTGGGCTCGGAGGCATCTGGGATGGACCATCACACAGTGGAAACGTGTACTGTGGTCAGATGAATCAGTATTTCAGGTATTTTTTGGGAGGAATGGACGCCGTGTGCTCCGGACTAAAGAAGAAAAGGATCATCCAGACTGTTACCAGCAACAAGTCCAAAAGCCAGGGTCTGTCATGGTATGGGGTTGTGTCAGTGCCCTTGGCAAAGGTAACTTGCACTTCTGTGAAGGCACCATTAATGCTGAAAAGTACATAGAGATTTTGGAGCATAATATGCTGCCTTCAAGAAGACATCTTTTCCAGGGATGTCCATGCATATTTCAACAAGACAATGCAAAACCACATTCTGCACACATTACAAAGTCCTGGCTGCAGAGGAAGAGGGTACGGGTACTTGACTGGCCTGCCTGCAGTCCCGACCTGTCTCCAATAGAGAATGTGTGGCGCATTTTGAAGCGCAAAATGCGACAACGAAGACCCCCTACTGTTGCCCACCTTAAGACTTGTTGGCAGGAAGAATGGGACAAAATTACACCTGAAACACTTCATCACTTGGTGTCTTCAGTCCCTAAACGTCTTTTAAGTGTTGTGAAAAGGAATGGCAACATTACAAAGTGGTAAATGCTTTACTGTCCCAACTTTTTTTTAAATGTGTTGCAGGTCTGAATGACAGGAAAGGATGCATATTTACAAATGACATGAAGTTGACCAGACAAAATATGAAATATGAAATGTGTTCATATTGTCTGCAATGAAATACAAGTCAAAGTAAATTTAGAAATCACTTCTTTTTTTATTTGCGTTTTCCATACTGTCCCAACTTTTTCTGATTTGGGGTTGTAATTAATAAAAAAAAAATTCTGTAATTAATCATGATTAATCAGAATTTAAAAAAAAAACATTGGAGTTTTTACTATTTTGATATTGTAATAATTTCAGTTACTCTCCAAATTAATGAAGACAGCATATTTTAAATATTTGTGGTAATGGTATCTTTTTTATGAATGAAGGCCAGTATCACTGATACAAATGTCTCTATGAAACATTAATGATGTTACATTACATTATAACTGAAAGCTACCCATTTCAACATTTATTAGGCTTTAAAAAATAACAACTTTTAATTAATTGAACTTAAAACAATCTTTACATAAACCCATTATAATAAATGTTATATTTACCCATGGCCTTCCCTGTTAGACATAGTCTACACAGAAATTGAATAAAGTTATCAACACCTTTCTTAAGGCCACCTTATATAAAGTGGGTCCGATTAATCATCATTAAAGCTAAAAAAAAATCTGTTCCATTTGTTCTTTGATGAACGTTAATGACAGACATCATCAGTGCTGCTGTCACTTTAAGATCGAACATGACGTGGATCTGAGGTGCTGTCACGCGCATCTCATTTTCTCACAAGTTCATTTAAGACGTTACTTAACTAATTTAAGACTCCTAATATGAGAATACTCAACAAAACAGGCATTTTGGCAAAATTCTCTGTGTTGTTATTTTTTGTTGAAGAGCGAAAGAGAGCTCTATGTGTGCACGAGACTGGCGGGTGTGTGTGTGTGTGTGTGTGTCAGGGTGTCCCTCGATTAGCTCCCTAGCTTCCTAGGTGGTGAATCAGTATATCGTGTACATGAATGTGGCCGACTCCCTGATTAGTGCCCTGACTACTGAACTAGGGAGCGGACTGAAACGCACCCACACAGACAGGACATTGGCATACAGCGCATTCTCTTGTGTCTTGTCGCGCTTAGATGGTTTAAAAGCATTTACATGAATAAGAGCATGATCATATGTAGCCTAATGCTGGGCAATACTGGATATAAAAACTGTTAATTGCACCAAATATTTTTAATGTGTTAAACTGAAAAAAGATGTATCGTCTGCGTTAACGTGTTAATTTGCCCAGCACTAATATATATATATATATATACACACACACACACACACACACACACACACACACACACACACACACACACACACACACACACACACACACACACACACACACACACACACACACACACACACACACACACTTATGATTGTATCAAAAGCCCTAAAATAAGTGTATTTCACATGTTGACTTGTTCCAGATGTTGATCACCTCACTCAATCTCTACCAAGGTGTGTGTTCAAAATTGGATATTTCTTCTAAACCATAATAATAATAAAAAACAATCTGACTAGCACAAAAGAGAAAAGTAATTACCTGTACTGGAGCTGATGGTCTCTTTGCCAATGACGTGGCCCAACAGGTCATATTGGTTGAGTCTAGAACCATCAGGAGCCACAGAAACAGATTTCTCATCATCCGCTGTCCAGATGTAGACAACCTCATTGTTGGTGTAGGCATCTTAGAGAGATAAATCACAGCATTATTGGTTTATTCTGACCAAACCTTTAACATGCAAACAATTGCAATGCATTTTTGGTATTCTTAATGCAGCCTTTATATTTTCTTCTTTCTTTTTAAAGTGCTTTAGCTTTAATATTTTAGTGTTGCTTCAATTACTCTTAGAACACTGTCAGTCCTGTTCCTGGAGATAATCTTCCAGCAGAGTTCAGCTCCAATATGCTTTAACACACTTGTCTATAATTATCAAGTTTTCCTGAATATCTTAATTAGCAGGTTTGGGTGTATTTGATTAGAGTTGGGCACCCCTGCTTTAAAGGTGCAGTATATAGTTTCTGTGACACAAGTGGCACCTAACAGAAATGCAAAAATAAAGCCTATTTTAAAACAACCTTGCAAATGCCCCTTTCGATGTCGTGCCTCCCCAATATCAAACATCACTACTAACACAGCACTTATGGGTGCTTTTGAAGGCATGTCTCAACAGGTAAAATTAGTCTACTTTCAATAAAAGGTCCAAAATATTAGGAATCCTTTTAGCTGTGTTGATATTCTATATAAGCCACTGAGTGGGCTAATACTGCAATAATTTAGCTCAAAACAACCCATCCAACTTATCTACACCTGGGCATTTTTTTGACATGACGCACAACAACTTGAGGTTATCTACACTGGACACATCACAGTAAACATTATAAACTGATACATTTGTCTTTCTGAACAGGTTTTTTAGGCCATTATAGCACATAGCATCGCAATGCTCCATTCTCTTTGACATGTTCATGACCTGATTAATCTCTGAAGGTGTAAATGCAATTAATTTTGGCTTGCACTTTTGTAACTGAAGATATGTCAGCCATGGTCTCACACCAGCTAAACATCCTCTGGCTCATTCTGCTAACAGTACCCATACCCCAAACTCTCTATATAGGTTGAGGTGGAAAGAGATTGAAAGATCTGAGTGGACCACTCTCAATGTTTTAATGGTGCCTGGGAGGCTCAATGTTTACATTTTTTGGGAGATAAAACCATGAATTGCATACTAATAGAAGTCAATGAACAACTGGGTTAAGAATGTATTTTAACATAAAAGTCTTACATACTTCACATTTAAAGCACTGCCACCATAGCCATCAAAGCAGTGCCCTTAGAACGAATTCATTGTCTTCAATAATAAGCTCCAGCACAATTATTGTCAGACAATCGCCTGCAACATAATCCTTTTTTTAGGTACTTTGATTTATGTGCAATAAAAGGCTATATTTATTTGTTTGTTACTTGTACAGTGCATCCGGAAACCCTTGCAACTGATCCAGAATGCAACGGCGATGGTGGTCTTCAACAAGCCGAAAAAAGCGCATGTCATGCCTCTCTTCATCAGCTTGCACTGGCTACCAATAGCCGCTCGCATCAAATTCAATGCACTGGTGCTTGCCTACAAAGCAACCACTAGCTCTGCACTAATATACCTAAACTCGCTTGTTCAGATTTACGCACCCTCCAGAAGCTTGCGTTCTGCAAGTGAACGACGCCTCAAGTGAAATCACTCTCACTGACCTTTTCCTGGACTGTGGATGTAGAACAACCTGCCTCTCTCAATTCGAGCAGCCGTGTCTGTAGCCATTTTCAAAAAATGTCTAAAGGCACATCTTTTCCAACAGCACCTGACCAATTAAGACTATCACTTAACTATTCTATTGGTTTTTCTGTTTGTTTGTACAAAAAAGTGTATGTGTACTGTACTATGTTTACTGTGCTAGATTCATTACTTGCATGCTGTTGCCCCTTGTTTGTCTAATTGCTTCTATTGCTCTCCTCATTTGTAAGTCGCTTTGGATAAAAGCATCTGCTAAATGATTAAATGTAAATGTAAACCTCGCTACCGTCTTGGGACTTAGCACTGGTGCTCAGGGTCCTCCCTTTGAGCCTTTGCAGTCTGTGGAGTTAAACATCCTGTCCATGAAGACAGTGCTCCTGACTGCATTGGCCTCAATCAAGAGGGTAGGGGACCTGCACGTACTTTCGGTCAACAAATCGTGCCTAGAATTCGGGCCGGCCAACTCTCACGTCGTGTATACGTGCCCAAGGTTCCTACCACTCCCTTCCGGGACCAAGTGGTGAACCTGCAAGCGCTGCCTTCGGAGGAGGCAGACCCAGCCCTAGCTTTGCTCTGTCCCGTCCACGCTCTCTGCACCTACGTGGATTGAACTCAAAGCTTTAGAACCTCAGAGCAGTTCTTCGTCTGTTAGGCCAGCAGAAGGGAAAGGCTGTCTCCAAACAGAGGTTAGCCCACTGGATAGTGGATACTATCGTCTTGGCTTACCAGTCCCAAGACGTGCCTTGCCCGTTGGGGTTGCGAGCGCACTCCACAAGGAGTGTACCTTCCTCCTGGGTGTTGGCTCAAGGCGCCTCGCTGACAGATATATGTAGAGCTGCGGGCTGGGCGACACCTAAGACGTTCGCTAGATTCTATAGCCTCCGTGTATCTTCCCACATCCTCGCCCCCAGTGGCCAGTAGCGCTAAATGCCCATTCTAGTGTCGGCTTGCAACGCCACTCCCGCCCTCTGGGCCGGATACGTGCGTCTATTGTCTCCAGTTGTTTTCCCCAGAAATGGCTAACCCTGTCGAGCTCCTCCGCTACCCATACCGCCAGACATTGCGGCCGCTATTGCTGCAACGTACAGACTTCGCTCCAGCCCATCTTGCAGGAAAGAAAGCATGACACTAATCGACCACCTTCGGGGGTCTTCCCGGGGCGAAGAACACCACTCAACGAACAGGTTCCACTTCAAAGCATAGAGGCACCTTGTAGAGGGGGCTCTAGCCGAAGTGATAGTGTCTACCACTGCTTGTGGCAGGCCTCCTAGAACCTCTGCGTCCCATCCAGGGACCAGACATGGAGTTTCCAGAGGTCTGGACCCGGGTGCCATAGAGTGCCCCGCCCCTGAGAAAGCAGGTCCTTCCTCGGGGATCGGTCAGGGAGGGGCTGTCACGAGGAGTGTGAGTTCGGAGAACCAGGTCCGGTTGGGCCAGAAGGGCGCAACTAGCAAGACCTGCTCCCCATCCTCCCTGACCTTGCACAGAGTCTGTTTCGAGAAGGCTCACTGGGGGAAACGCATATTTGCGTAGGTCCCGGGGCCAGCTCTGTGCCAGTGCATCCGTGCGGCCGTGCCGAGGGTGCACCCGGTTAGGAATAGTACAACTGGCAATGGGTCGAGTCCGGAGAGGCGAACAGGTCTACCTGCGTGGCTCCAAAGAGGTCCCATATCAGCTGGTAGGTCCGGGGCTGGAGTCGCCACTCTCTCGGAGGTGTCGACTGACGAGAGAGCTCGTCGGCTGTCTGGTTCAGCGCACCTGGAATGTGAATAGCCCGAAGCGACCTCAGACACTTCTGACTCCACAGGAGGAGATGGCGGGCGAGTCAGAGCATGCAACAGGACCGTAGACCCCCCCGCCGGTTGATGTACGCAACGACCGCAGTGCTGTCCATACGGACCAGTAAGTGCTTGCTCTGTAGCGGCTTTGAGAGGCGACCCAGGGTGAGACGTACTGCCAATAACTCTAGACAATTGATATGCCAACACTGATGGGGCCCAGTCCACTGACCCGAAACTGCGTGCCTGTAGTATGTGGCCCCCCAGCCTGTGGATGAGGCATCCGTGAAGACCACAGCATGCCTGGACACCTGTTCTAAGGGCACTCCCGCATATAGAAAAACAGGGTCCGTCCAAGGGTTGAAGGTTTGGCGACAGTAAGGAGTAACTGAGACCCGGTGCTTGCCGCTCTGCCACGCCCATTTCGGGACTCGGTCGTGAAGCCAGCATTGAAGCGGTCTCATATGAAGCAATCTGAGCGGCGTTACCACGGCTACAGATGCCATATGCCCCAGGAGCCTCTGAAAGAATTTCAGTGGGACCGCTGTCCTGCCTTTGAACATATTCAAGCAGTTCAACACTGACCGGACTCGCTCCTCTGTGAGGCGCGCAGTTCGATTGACCAAATCCAGCTCCATACCGAGATAAGAGATCCTCTGCGTGGGACAGAGTTTGCTCTTCTCTTGGTTGACCCGAAGGCCCAACAGGCTGAGGTGAAGGTGCACCATGTCCCTGTGTTCGCACATCTGATCCTGGGACTGAGCCAGTATAAGCCAGTCATTGAGATAGTTGAGGATGCGAACGCCACATTCTCTGAGCGGAACAATGGCTGCCTCTGCGACTTTCGTGAAGACGCGAGGCGACAGGGACAGCACGAAGGGCAAGACTTTGTACTGATATGCCCTCCCCTCGAACGCAAAGTGTAAGAATGGTCTGTGTCAAGGGAGAATGGAGACATGAAAGTACGCGTCCTTCAGGTCGATCACTGGGAACCAATCTCGGGGACCGATGCATTTGAAAATGCGTTTCTGCGTTAACATTTTGAACGGGAGCTGGTGCAGGGCCCGATTCAAAATACGCAGGTCCAAGATTGGCCATAACCCACCGCCTTTCTTGGGTACAATGAAGTAGGGGCTGTAGAACCCCGACCTCATATTGGCTGGAGGAACTGGCTCGACCGCGTTCTTCGCCAGCAGGACATCGATCTCTGACCACAAGACATAGGCATCGCTGCTCCGCACGGTTGTGAAGAGGATGCCCTTGTACTTGCGAGGCCGGCGAGCGAACTGAATCATGTAGCCGAGTCTGATGGTACGGATGAGCCAGTGAGACGGCCTGGGGAGACCTAGAGGTGTCTTCTGCTTGCCGAAGAGGCCGGCCTGGCAGACAGGGGCGTTGAGGAAACGTACTTTGTCGGTCTCAAGCATATCTGCCAGGTTCAGCCACAGGTGGCAATCCTGGACCACAAGTGTGGACATCGCCCGACCCAGGGAACATGCAGTGACTTTCGTCACCCAGAGGGCGAGTTCCTTCGTGGTCTGTCGCGGTACGCAGTTCCTGCATAACCCCTGGGTCAGAACTACCCTCGTGCATTTCCTTAAGCGCCTTGGCCTGGTAGACCTGCAGAAGCGCCATGGCATGCAAAGATGACGCGGCTTCCCCACAGGCTGTATAAGCCTTGCCCGTTAATCCAGACAAGAACTTACACGCCGGTCAGTAGCGGTCTTTGGACACAGTTGCATCGCTACCGACCACTCTACTGGGGGGATCCAGCCACCATTGAGGGTAGTGAGGACGGAGGAGCCAGACGATCGGTTTCTAGCGTTGTAAGGCACTATCCACAACTTTGTGAGTTCCTGATGCACTTCCGGAAAGACAGGCACTTGGGCGGGGTGCTGAGAACCATCACGGGCCATCCCGAGATACCAATCGTCCAAGCGCGAGGGTTCAGGACACGGTGGAGGGTTCCACTCAAGCCCGACACTTGCGGCGGCCAGGGAAAGCATAGCCGTGAGCTCTGGATCAGACTCGGGCAATGCTACCACACCCGAAGGGGGCAGCGCAGCTGAATCCACATCTCAAGAGTCCATTAGCTCGTCCCCCAATGCAGCTATCGAAATCATATCCTCAGTCGGAGCCTCAAAAATAATGGCTGGCCCCCCATGGGAAGGACCAGCGCGCTCTTCCAGAAGTAGTAACCCTCAGGTCTTCACCAAAGGCATCAGCCAAAGTAGCACCCCTCTGCTTTGCAGCGGGAGGACCACTAGATTGGAGGATGCGCAATAGGACTCCACCCCATCTGAGTCTAGACCATAATACTGCGATGGTCATATTCCCGCAGTGGGAACATGAGTCATCCACGAAAGCCGCCTCAGCGTGCTGAACGCCCAAACACGTGAGACAGCGATCGTGTCCGTCAACTGGGGACAGATAATGACGGCATTCAGAAACACACGGTTTGAATGACATCTTGAAAAAGATGCGGGGTCAAACCGTGTTGCTCTTTTAGAAAAGGAAACCGCTCCGATCAGTGCCTAGGCACACAGGGGAAATGGTCGCGGCTCGCAGCGGTTCAAGGGTGCAAGGCCACTCAAAGTAAAACGCCCTGCAAGCTGTGAAAACAGCTGTTTGTTTTCTTCTTGTGCAACCACCACTGTAAGGCACCGTCACACCGACACCGGAAGCACTGGAGTGATCCTCTTCACGAGACTTTGGTAAACACTCTTCGTAGGAACACATACAAAAGGTACTGTTCGGCTCCGAAGTTGAAAGAGATATGCGGTACTTCCAATTCTGTATTTATACCCGCGCAACGGGGTGGATCGTGGAATGTGTGAACCGCATGCCAATGTTCATTGGCTCGTTTCTAAACACTTGAAGTAGATTGTTCTCTGAAAATAGATCCCAATTCGTTGGTCAGTTCCGACGTACGCTGACCGTGACCGACTGAAAGGGAACGAGTTTTGCACATTGTTGGCGCGTTGCAATTTTGAGGAACTGAAAACGACTGCGACACCTGGTCTAAAGTCAATAGCGCAGTATTTTTGTGTTATTTAAAGGCTGCGTTAGTAATATGCGCCTATAGGTGGGTGCACAACGTGCATACGCTTTTCTTATTACACACCAGCAGCAGCACACAAACATGGCAAATATTAAAAATAAAAGGATTACAATGTAAAAGATTATTATTGTGTACATAAAGATAAAACTGCCTACATGTCATAATGGATAGTCATTGCATGTATCAGAATTATCTATTTGCAGTAATGACGAATGGAATTGGCTACTTATTTAACCAAACGTGGCAATACACACATGTATTTAAATACTCGTCAGGTTGAGGGTGTCTATTCCACTATGTAAACAGTGAATCCGCCATAGTGCTGGCTTTTGAAGGAAATGGGAGATGAGACTCTGATTGGTTTATTGCACATTACGCCCAAAACACACCCATTACTCATTAAGAGAATAGGGACAACACTTTTACACCATGCACTGGGCACAAAAGTGGATTCGGAACTTAAATATTTTTAGTAGTGAAAACTTGACTAGATTTAACTAGCTAATTCAATAAATGCTACCTTGCTAATTGATGACACAATGCTTTAATACAATTAGCATAGCACTTGCTGAATGAGTACTTTGGGATGATTTTAGACTCAAAATGATTAATAAATGCACACACAATTATCCATGAACTTGATAAATGTTGCAGACATGTTTTACTATCCACAAACAAATGCCTTTAACTTGTGTGTGCAAAATACAGATTTACATGAATCTGCAGCGATTTGTACAAATAGAGACATAATTGTGGATAAACTTCGATTTTGTATTAATGTTGGTCAGAATTTGTGCGTGCAACGAGTAAGATGTGCATTTGTGGATCCGGTGATGCACGTGCATTCATTGACTCGTTTGTGAGTCAATCCTATTTGATTCATTTGGATTTTGAGACTTTCATTTCGCCGGTTTGGCCTTGCACGATCCACACACACAGCTGTCTAAGAAAACCTGCTGCCACTAGATGGCAGTATTTGCCAAAACAGACACCGGCACCGTGAGCGTTATTCTGCTTATAAAGATGAGGAAAACGCTTAACAGTAGGCTAACGTTAAAAAGGTATTAATAACGCATAGGCTACTTTGTATAGGCAAGCAGATTAAATCAGGTTATGAACACAACATTTTTCTCCCAAAGAAAACCATTATAAAATGCTTAATATGTAATATAACGCATGTTCAATAAAGTGTATAGCCTACTTTTAATATCACTGCATAAAGACACATTAAGTGTTTTCTTTTATAATAGGCTTAATGGGAGAAAATGCTTATGTACATGATGAGCCCAGGATACATTAATGCATTAAGACAGAGATAATTACAAGTATAAAAATATGAACCTAAAACGTGCAAAGTTTCACATTGTTTCCTCTTGAATATTCTAAAACGCTTAATGTGAAAAACGCATTAAGAAGACCGTGCAAGACCAAACTCTTATTATTAAAGCATGTGCAAAAAAAAGGCAGATGAGCCCAGAATATTAACGAGTTTATAATTACACGTTTAAAGCATTTTCCTGCACGCTTCACGTGGCTTAATTACAGACAGGGATATTAAAAGAACAAATTCTGTATATACCTCACTAATAAAGAATAGGAGAGTAGCTAAGTAGTAGCCTATATGTACATAAAAACAGATGAGCCCATTACGTTTTGCTTTATAACGGGTTTACTCGATGTTGTTCAAAATGGTGATATTAAAAGTAGGCTATACACAGTGGCGGCTCCAGAGATTTTCTGTTGCAGGTGCTATGGGGATGCTCAACACTTAAGAGAAGGTGCTTTGAATTTTGCGGCGTCATTATGGCATTATGGAATCGCATTGGACCACCCTGGTATAAATTAATGCGTACACGCCCGCATTATTCTGTACATGTACATTGTACTTGTACATGTGTAATGACAATAAACTTGAATCTCATCTCATCTCATTAACTATATTCGTTCCGCAACTATATATATATATATATATATATATATATATATATATATATATATATATATATATATATATATATATATATATATATATATATATATAATTATAATAGGCCTAAGTATTCAATGCAAGGGCTATAGATACAACATCCTGCCAATGTAAACCTCTGAAAATATTATTTCACACAATTATGTCACAGTCAAGCCCTGAATACAACGGAGAAGCAACAGACACACGCTTCGGCCTAAAATGCTCAGATCACGAAATCACACAGCCAGTTACCAACACACTAGTCTGACCTATGGTTGCCACCTTTAGTGTGGCCAAATAAGGGATACCCATTCATTTATTTCAAAAGAACTCTTTAGAGCCTATTTGGTACACTTTAAAGGGATAGTTCACACAAAATGAAAATTCTGTCATCATTTACTCTCCCTCATGATGTTACAAACCTGTATGAGTTTATTTGTTCTGCTGAACACAAAAGAAGATATTTAGAAGAAAGTTTGTAACCCAGGCTGCTTTGGGGGCACCATTGACTTCCATAGTAATCTTCCTGTGTGTTCAACATAACAAAGAAATGTATAGCCTACATGTTTGGAACAACTTGAGGGTGAGGAAATGATGACAGAATTTTCATTTTTGGGTGAACTGTCCCTTTAAGCAGCCATTCTGAACCAGTAATCACTTTTTTGAATTTCAAAAATGTTTATTTTTTTATTAATTTACTTAAATTATGACTATATTATCATGTAATTATTTGTCCCATTTTTATCTAAATATTTTTTAAATGTCATAAACTTTATGTGACAGGATTATTTATTA
Organism: Gobio gobio; assembly: GCF_949357685.1. Taxonomy (NCBI): domain Eukaryota; kingdom Metazoa; phylum Chordata; class Actinopteri; order Cypriniformes; family Gobionidae; genus Gobio; species Gobio gobio. The sequence continues at coordinate 13,445,484 of NC_137107.1, read as the reverse complement.
TGTATGATTAATATAGCCTAGCTAAATTATAAATTAATAATAACATTTATTAGGCTATAATCTATTAATTACCCTGTCTAAAAAAATAATAATTCTGTCTGCCCAGCTCTGATAATATATGGAATATTATATTATATATTATCCATTTAAAAAAACGTCTCGGTTACGTATGGTAACCATCGTTCCCTGAAGGAGGGAACGGAGACGTACGTCGGTATTACAGACGAATTGGGATCACTTTAGAGAGCCCCTATCAGCTTCGAGATTTAGAGAACAGGCCAATGGGCCATTGGCGTGCGAGATTTGCATCTCGCGCTCCGCTCCGCCCCGCCCCGCGCCGCGGGTATAAACAGGAAGCGAGAGCATCGCACTGACGTTTTTCACTGAGGAGCCGAACTAGTGACTCGGCCATGCAGTGATGGTAAGGAACTGTGGCGACGGGACGTACTTCTCCGTTCCCTCCTTCAGGGAACGAGGGTTACCATACGTAACCGAGACGTTCCCTTTCAGTCGGTCACTACGACGTACGTCGGTATTACAGACGAATTGGGATCCCTATGGAAAACGCCACAGTTACTACCACTTCCAGCGCCCAGCGAGAGCCCCTCAGACCCCGTTCTGATGCGGGCGGGGAGATTCACGCAGGGAGAGTCACACTGCTGTTGCTGTTCCGCAAGACCCATTCAGCAGACTTATTGGATAACGCTGGGAAAGCGTGCCCGAAGGACGCTGCGGGAGCCACATCATGCCCGGAGGGAGTTACCATGTGGAGAGAACACGTATGGGCTGGCCGTGGGCAGTACAACATACAGAAGTCCCAGAGGTGGCCCCGGCCTATACAGGCGGGGGACGACACCGAACTGAGACGGCAGAGGAACTCTGCCAAGGGAAAGACACGAACTCGCCGTAGGGAGCTGTACCGTGGAGAATACACGTATGGGACCGCCGTAGGGGTCACGACATACGGACCCCAGTCCGACACAAGTTCCACCAATGCATACAAGTGCCAGACCTGGCGTCGGACGTTCTGCCACATCCGACTGCCGAGGGGTGTGGAGGACTCAACAGGGTTCGCCAATCCTGGGGAACTCGACTGGAGAAAATAAGCGCACGTATCCGTTCCATGGGGAAGGGAATGGCGCAGCAAGCCGACACTTAGAACGGGCACTTCAGTGAAGCTGACTATGGGAAGCGAGCACACGAGAAGCCACCGGTTCTACACGTAGGCTATAAAACCTAGCGAACGTGTTAGGTGTCGCCCAGCCCGCAGCTCTACAATATCTGTCAGCGAGGCGCCACGAGCCAGCGCCCAGGAAGAAGCAACACCCCTAGTGGAGTGGGCTCTTAACCCAAGCGGGCAGGTCACGTCTTGGGCTTCATAAGCCAAGACAATGGCATCCACTATCCAGTGGGCCATCCTCAGCTTGGAGACAGCCTTTCCCTTCTGCTGTCCTCCGTAACAGACGAGGAGCTGCTCTGAGGTCCTAAGCTTTGCGTTCTGTCAACATAGCAGGGCACGAACTGGACAGAAAAAAGCCAGGGCTGGGTCTGCCTCCTCCGAAGGCAGCGCTTGCAGGCTCACCACTTGGTCCCGGAAGGGAGTAGTGGGAACCTTGGCATATATCCAGGCCGGGGTCTCAGGGTTACCTGAGAGTCACCTGGCCCGAATCCCAGGCACGATTCGTCGAACGAAAATACCTCAGGTCCCCTACCCTCTTAACTGAGGCCAATGCAATCAGGAGTAATGTCTTTAGAGACAAGATCTTAAGCTTCGCTGACTGTAAAGGCTCAAAGGGCGCCCTCTGAAGTGCGGTCAGCACCAGAGTCAAGTCCCAAGAGGGTATAAAGGGAGGACGAGGCGGATTTAATCTCCTCGCCCCCCCAGGAACCTGATGATCAGATCGTGCTTGCCTAAGGACTCACCATTAACCAGGTCATGATTGCGGCTATAGTGGCAACATACACCTTGAGGGTGGAGGGAGACAGCTTTCGCTCCAACCCGTCTTGAAGAAAAGAAAGAGAGCACAGATCTGACCGAACACTTTCGGGGGTCTTCTCGGTGAGAAGAGCACCAGTCGACGAACAGGTTCCACTTCAATGCATATAGCCGTCTCGTAGAGGGGGCTCTGGCGGAAGTGATGGTGTCAACTACCGCTTGCGGTAGGTCACCTAGAACCTCCGCATCCCATCCAGGGACCAGACATGGAGTTTCCAGAGGTCCGGACGCGGGTGCCACAGGGTGCCGCGTCTCTGAGTCAGGAGGTCCTTTCTCAGAGGAATGGGCCAAGGAGGTGCTGTCGCGAGGAGCACTAGTTCCGGGAACCAAGTCCTGTTGGGCCAGTACGGAGCTACCAAGAGGAGCTGCTCCTCGTCCTCCCTGACCTTGCACTGTGTCTGTGCAAGAAGGCTCACTGGGGGAGGAACGCATATTTGCGTAGGCCCTGGGGCCAGCTGTGTGCCAGGGCATCCGTGCAGAGGGTTCCCCCAGTCAGGGAATAGTACCACTGGCAGTGGGTCGTGTCGGGGCGGCAAACAGATCGATCTGTGCGGCCCCAAGCAACTCCAAATCAGCTGGACCACCTGGGGGTGGAGTCTCCACTCCCCGGGCAGCACGGGCAACCGTGACAGCTCGTCGGCCGCACGATTGAGCGGGCACGGAATGTGGATGGCACGAAGGAACCTCAGATACTTCGGACTCCACAGAAGGAGATGGCGGGCGAGTTGGGACATGCGGCGGGAGCGTAGACCACCCTGTTTGATGATGTACGCAACGGCCGCAGTGCTGTCCGTCCGGATCAGAACGTGCTTGTCTTTGAGCGACCCTTTGAGGTGGCTGAGAGCAAGACGAACTGCCAGCAACTCCAGGCAATTGATATGCCATTGCAGTTGGGGCCCCGTCCACAGACCCGATACTGCAAGCCCGTTGTACGTGGCACCCAAGCCCGTGGATGAGGCATCCGTGGAGACAACAGAATGCCTGGACACTTGTTCTAGAGGCACTCCTGCCCGTAGAAATGAAGGGTCCGACCACGGGCTGAAGGTTTGGCGGCATCTCGGCGTCACTTGGACATGGAGGGACCCGCTGTGCCACGCCCATCTCGGGACTCGGTCGTGTAGCCAGTGTTGAAGCGGTCTCATATGGGTCTCATATGGTCTCAACCCTAGCGGCGTTACTGCGGCTGCTGCTGCCATATGCCCCAGGAGCCTCTGAAATTGTTTCAGTGGAACTGCTGTACTGCGTTTGAACATATTCAAGCAGCTCAACACCGACTGGACGTGCTCCTCAGTGAGGCGCGCTGTCATGGCGACCGAGTCGATCTCCATCCCGAGAAAAGAGATCCTCTGTACGGGACAGAGTTTGCTCTTCTCCCAGTTGACCTGAAGACCCAACCGGCTGAGGTGCCGAAGCACCATGTCCCTGTGTTCGCACAACTGCTCCCGCGACTGGGCAAGAATCAGCCAGTCGACGAGATAGTAGAAACGAACACCACGCTCTCTCATGGGAGCAATGGCCGCCTCCGCAACTTTTGTGAAGTCACGGGGCGACAGGGACAGCCCGAAGGGCAGGACTTTGTACTGACATGCCCGTCCGTCGAAAGCAAAGCGTAGAAACGGTCTGTGTCGAGGGAGAATCGAGACATGAAAGTAAGCGTCCTTCAGGTCGATCGCTGCAAACCAATCCTGGGGACGGACGCACCTGAAGATGCGTTTCTGCGTTAACATTCTGAACGGCATCCTGTGGAGGGAACGGTTCAAGTAAGGCAGGTCCAAGATTGGCCGTAACCCGCCGCCTTTCTTGGGTACAATGAAGTACAGGCTGTAGAACCCGGACTTCATATCGGCTGGAGGGAACGGCTTTATCGCGTCCTTCGCCAGTAGGACAGCGATCTCCGCCCGAAGCACGGGGGCATCCACCCACGCAATAGACATGAAGTGAACGCCCCCGAACTTGGGTGGACGCCGGGCGAACTGAATCGCAAGCCGAGTCTGATGGTACAGATGACCCAGCGAGACGGGCTGGGGAGCGCTAGCCAGGCCCCCAGAGACCGAACAAGCGGGGTCATCGGTACCACAGACGTACCCGCAGCAGGGCAGCGAGGCGGAATGCAGGGACCCCAGGACGACATGGGAGTGGTCCGTGTAGGGGTCTGGTTCTGACACACGACCTGCATCCGCTGAGGGGGTGTGCGAGTGTGGGAAGGCCGCTTGAGTGCGTTCCCACAGCCGGCACCCCTTGCTGGCGATTTGGAGAGGCACCAGAGGCTGACAAGGCATGGGAGCGTTGTACACCGCCCAGCGCGCTCTCCAAATGAAGGAGGGGCTGAGCGTGGCAAGGCTTTGTGGCGTTGCACACGGTCTGCCTCACCTCCTTCCTCAGCGGGGAACAAGAGCGGCGAGGTATAGCGTCGCGCACTGTCGTCCACACACCGCTGAGAAGAGGGGAATGACAGTGGCGAGGCTTGTAGCGTCACACACTGCCATTCTCGCCCTCTTGTGGGGAGGGGAATGAGGGCGGCGAGGCTTTTAGCGTCACACACTGCCATTCCTGAACTCCCAAGACCCAGAGATATTGGAACTGTTCTTCTTCTTTTATATATATATATATATATATATATATATATATATATATATATATATATATATATATATATATATATATATATATATATATATATATTTTTTTTTTTTTTTTTTTTTTTTTTGGGTACGACTGGCTGTTTTTAACCTCAGTGGCGGAACAGAATTACTAATGGTTTTCACCCGGCCCTCCTCCAGGGGGAAGAACAGTTCCGAACCAAATCTGGGTCAATGGTGTTTCTGGACATCGTCTAGCCAAGGGCCAGCGCTGTGCGCAGCTCAACCTCAGCTGAGAACTACCCTCGTGCACTAAGCAGGGCGGAGGTGGCCTGCCAGTGGCACTGCCACCCCACCGATGAGGGTAGTGAGAGAGAGGAAAACTTTATACAGATTATGGCCCTATTGGGGTTCCATATTTTGGCACCAATAGTTCCACAATGCAAAAGCCTTCCAACGCACATCCGGGAAAGGCAAAGGGCAGGCAAGGCGATTTATGCGTTGCACTATGCCTCAGCCGTCGGCTGTCGAGTATGAATCGGATTCAGTACGAGCGCCCACTATTATAGTGGGAATCTCAGCATCATCTTCATTTTCAACACATAACAGCCCTCTCTCCGATGCAGCGATTGACATCTGTCCTCTGCTAGAGCCCCATACGAAACGCTAGGTCCCTTTTTTAAGGACCAGCAATCCCATCTGTAAGCTATCAGCAGACATGTGAGACAGTGGGCGTGGCCGTGAGACGGCACACGGCGCGCTGAACACTCAAGCCCTTATGAAAAAGGCAAGACGAACAGCGCGCCAACGTGGCTATGCTCTCATTAGAGGGCATAGACCACCCACAAACACAGTCTCAACATGCGTAGGCGCCGAGTGAAGCGCGCTGAGCTGCCGTGGCAACCCGCGCTGTCACCCGGCACCCAGACGGCACACGGCGCGCTGAACACTCAAACACTCAAACCCTCACGCGGAAGGCGAGATGACCAGCGCGTCGACGTGATCCCGTTCCCCTGAGAGAACACAGATCACCCACGACACAGTCTCAACATGTTTATGCGAGAGGGATCGTGGCCGTCAGGACAGGAAACAACCGCATCCAGAAACGCACGAGTGGAATGACGTCTTGAAAAAGACGCAGTGTCGCACCCGTGTTGCTCTTTTGTGAGGAAACACTCTTTTAACAGTGCTGAAGCACCCAGGGGAAGACCGCGGCAACACACAGGTGGTAAGTGCAGTCCTGTGGTGCACTCACTGAAACCGACAGTTGCTGTGAGAACAGCAGTTTGTTATGCTGATGCAGCGGTGAACATGCGGTCGCGCTGATTGTGCCTTTTCGCCAACACAGAGCGTCCTTCTCGTTCTCTGGAGCATCTCTCTTGCAGATAGGCTTTCTTTTAGAAAAGCAGGCTTGCTTCATCAACGCCGTTCGGCTCCGAAGTGAATGACGTCAGTGCGATGCTCTCGCTTCCTGTTTATACCCGCGGCGCGGGGCGGAGCGCGAGATGCAAATCTCGCACACCAATGGCCCATTGGCCTGTTCTCTAAATCTCGAAGCTGATAGGGGCTCTCTAAAGTGATCCCAATTCGTCTGTAATACCGACGTACGTCGTAGTGACCGACTGAAAGGGAACTATAGGCCTATACCTTTGAAGCACGGAGGTGTGTGTCACATAGATCGGTCTGTCACTGCTGCTGCTTTAAGTCAGTCAGTCTGAGACACTGAAATGCTTCTCATAAAGTGTGCAGTTGGCCTGAAGTTCATCATGAGTTACTGGACAGACCCATTGATACCTTTTTGATATTCAGTTCTATATCTGGAGATCTTGCGTTCAAGCGTTGGACGCGACGCGAGCTCGACATGTTTTTTAAAAAATGCGCAAGTTTACAGGCACACTGGCACAGCTCATGTTCTCGAGACTCCACCGCTATGGCAACAAAGCCGCTAAAACGCAATCACGCACAAATGAGCTCCTGTACTACTTAATGTGACATTGATTTCTTTATATTTGCTATCAGTATTCTCCACACTGCAAAAATATTTTCTTGTTCCTGAGGCTCTGTGACGACGAGTGTTGTGTCTGCACCTTCACAGTCTCGTTTCTCGTTTTAGGATGTGACTCAGAACGTGGACGTTTAGGGAGCAAAAAAACGATCCATTTTGGTGTAACGTTATTTTACTTGGCTAAAACTCGCTATCAAAAACAAGCTGAAATGAGTTAAGGTCAGAGGTTCGCGGGCGCCGAGCCCATTGGCCAAAGAAGATCACCTGTTTGGGCCTCATGTTATTTTAGACTAAAATATATATAATTTTAAATTATTATTTAATTCCTATTTTAAAAACATGAAAAAGAATATTCAAACAGGACATTAAAATATAAATATAAAAAAATTACAGACATTTCTTGGGGGTGCTGGGCAGGTGCTATGGCTATTATAGGGGGAGCTGCAGCACCACCTAGCCCCCCCCACTGGCTATACACTTTATTGAACATACGCTATTGCATATTAAGCATTTTATAGTGGTTTTCTATGGGAGAAAAATGTTATTATGAACAATGTTGTGTTCATAACCTGATTTAATCTGCTTGCCTATACAAAGTAGCCTATGCGTTATTAATACATTTTAACATTAGCTTACTGTTAAGTGTTTTCCTCGTCTTTATAACGAGGACACATAAAGCGTCTTATAGGCAGAATAACGCCGGTGTCTGTTTTGGCAGATACTGCCATCTAATGGCAGCAGATTTTCTTAGACAGCTGTGTGTGGATCGTGCAAGGCCAAACCGGCGAAATGAAAGTCTCAAAATCCAAATGAATCAAATAGGATCAACTCACAAACGAGTCAATGAATGCACGCGTGTCACCGGATCCACAAATGCACATCTTACTCGTTGCACGCACAAATTCTGACTTACATTAATACAAAATCGAAGTTTTTATATTCACAACTATGTCTCTATTTGTACAAATCGCTGCACATTCACGTAATTCTGTATTTTGCACACACAAGTTAAAAAGCATATGTTTGTGTATAGTAAAACATGTCTGCAACATTTATCAAGTTCATGGATAATTGTGTGTGGATTTATTAATCATTTTGAGTCTAAAATCATCTCATAGAGTACAGCAATATAAAACATGTAATATATCTGTTCTCAAACTAAGCTTATGCTTCACTCGTCACCATGATGGTAACCCTACAAAAAAATTATTATTTTGAATGTTAGGGTTTACAGGGTTGGTTAGTATATCTTTGATCATTAAAAATAGTGTGTGGTGTGTGTAGTGTATAAATGATTTTACAACCTTAATGATAATATGTAAACTAAAAGGTTGCAGATTTAAGATTTACTAAGAAAAAGCTTCTATTTCCAAGAATGATATAGTCACTGAGTTGGAAAAACACTAACTAAAAAAAATAATAATGTACCACAAAACAAATATCATGAAAAAAATAGGGGTGCAATAGAGTGAATACATGCATCTCAATGAGGGCAATTGGAATGCAACTTTAATAAAAGTCGACTACCCATGGGTCAACTGCTCCCTCCGATTAGCTGCTTCCTTGAATCTAACTTATATAATGGGGAAACATAACAAAATACTTATTGTGTTTGAATACACAAGGACAAACTTTGCAAAAGAGCATGAAAAACAATTATTTTGGGGTCTGTACGTAGAAGCAAGGCCGACACATGTGCACTTGCATAACTCAAAGCAAGTGAGCAGGAGAAAAGCTGGCAGGCTTAACACTAGAAACATAATTCACACAGCAGGCAGAGGTTTGCTAATTACATTTTGATGGCCACAGAGAAAAGTTATTGTTTTATTCTATTAGAAGGTAATTAATCAAAAGCTAAACACATCAAATTGAATGCCACTTCATTCATTATGAATAGTATTTCATAATGAAGTGCATTATTCCATCTTCAAATATATATTTGCATTGTACGACTGACATCGGTTTATATTTATGGGGAGTCTGGCCTACAGGAAATGGTACGAGCTGAAAAGGTCATTGGTGTCACAGACTTTCAGCACATTATACGGGAAGTCTTAAATGTAGTGCCTGGGCTAAAACTCAATCAACACTGTGATGAGAGAGAGAAAGGGAATGGAACATGAGAGGATACATTAGAAGCCATTCAAATTGAATTGGATAAGGAAATATTTAATCGAATATCCCTTTCCAACACTGTATTCATGTAAATGACCTTGCTATAAGTTGATTATTAGTCCAATAATAGTTTAGTCTCAGTAGAGTGTTTCCTTCAAGTATTTGTTTAATGTACAGTGTAAATGCCCATTGCATTAAAACATGCAGCTTGTTAAAGAGGGAATTGACCTATCGGTAAGCCCCGCCCCCCTTAGTTACTGTTGCTAACTCGGGCAAACAAACGAGTTGCTATATCTTACAATGACAGCCGTCAGTGTGAAACCTTATCCCAAGATGTTTTTGGACACAGAATGTAGCGTATATCCCGTCCGAATGATGGCCAGACTTTTCTGATGGTTTATCAAGTTTATTATGTCATTTTTCACTCCAAAAAATCATCGTAAGAGCTGAACAAACAAAGCATAAGAAGTGCACACTAACGTCTCATTCACAAACTCTCTCTCACCGTTGCTCTCTCCGTTGCATTACCATTAACATACACAGCAAACTACACAAAAACACTCATAAAACTAACAGTAAACAAACATATACACAGACCGTATGCCTTTTCGAGGGTGCAGTTAATAACTGGTAAACTTTGTATGATCTACAAAACAACTCCGATAAACTGTGTGCGAGCTCTCCCTTTCACCACCCGTAGACTATAATACCCATCAAAATAGGAGTCCTCCTTAGTAGGACAGATAATGTAGACCTTAAACATATCTAAGATTAAATTAATTTACATATAACCAGTTTAATATGGAGAGGCACGGAAATGTAGACCTTCGTGTTTTTGACCTAACGTTACAGTGTTACATGACGTGAGAACAGTTAGTTATTACGGTTTGTATGTTAGCAGGGACTTTAATCGTAACTTAACGAGAGTATGACAAACAGAAAATCCTCTCAGGATACCTGGAATCAGTGTTACAGTACCTCAGGCACGACATTTTAGCATTTTTGTAGCATAAACACCATCAAACCGATGAGCGCTTCGGATTTTCCAATGCATCTCTATGGTGCTGACACCTAAAGATGTCCGAGTTCCGGTCCCGGCACAACTGATACTCAACTACTATTGGCTCATCTGCGTTCGAGGGGAGGGGCTTACCGATAGATCAATTAGGAGCTTGTATGTGTTTTTAGATTTCTACTCGCTTGGCTAATATGCGTTATCCTCAATTATAAATCATCATGGCCGGCAGTAATACAAAGGCCAGGCATTTGTTCTGATGCTGTGAAATTAAGTAAAAGTTTACCAGATCAAATAATGGCAAATAAATAAGCAGAAAAAAATAGGTTCTGGAATCAAAATGATTTTTATATGGCGTTCTTTTTAATCATTCTTGAATCATTCCCAACAGAAAATGTATCAGGTTATGACTGTAATCATGGTTCCCTAAGAAGGGGAATGAGACACTGCATCTTGGATTGATGCAATGGGGAACGCTATCAGGGTGAATGGTGTCTGAAGCATGTGTATACACACAACAATTTTATTGGATGAAGACAGTCCATGAAGTCATCACTGGAGCGCCTGTGACTATAAGAGGGCACCTGCAATGAACATCATCAACTTCTTTGTCTGAAGGAGATGTGCAGACAGGCCAGAGGCATAGCAACAAGATGCAGTGTCTTTTCACCTTCTCAGGGAAATATGGTTACAGTCGTAACCTGAGACGTTCCCTTTCGAAGTGGAATTCAATACTTTGTCTTGGATTGATGCTATGGAGAACAAATACCCACTCTGCCATGCTGAGGAAATGCCTGCCTCATTAGCTGTGCCTATAACCCTTACTAAGCAAGAGTCAGATGCATCAATCATACAGGGCACATCCTAGGACTCAAAGAGGCTATCAAGTGTTAATATTCCATCAGCCATTGCTCAAGCTTCTATGCTCTGTGACAAGGAAAGTTCCGGCCTTTAAATTCTTGCCCCTTCCCTACGGTCCAGGCATTAGCCATATGAGGCCCAAGAACACAGCTGAAAGGCTGAGCTATATAAACTATTTTGTATGACAGTCCATTTGGTAATACTTGCCTGGGGAAACATTTTAAGCTGCAACCCTGGCTCACCACTACCTTCTAGTGGATTCTAAAAACTAAAATCCCTAGGGAACCGCAGGGAGCTTCAGCTCTACTACCCAATAATTTTAATCAAAGGACCTGCTCTGGACTAGTCCAGGATGCAAAGACACCCAGCACATTAAAAGGTGCCCAATAACAAGAAGGGGACGCTATGGGGAAATTACCTCTACTTGTTAGGTTCTACATGGAACAGTTAAGGCTCCGGCGGGGAGCAGAGGACCTTACCTCAAAACCCTAGACAGCGGAAAAGGTTCCACTCTACAACAAACCCTGAAGAGCAACTACCAAAGGGAGCCTGACAGGCATTTTTTTAGCAGCTACACTCTCAAATAGAGAGCTTTCCATAACTAATGCATCCAGAAAGTATTCACAGCGCTTCCCTTTTTCCACATTTTATGTTACAGCCTTATTCCAAAATGGATTAAATTCATTATTTTCCTCAACATTCTGCAAACAATAGCCCATAATGACAACAATGAAAGAAGCTTGTTTGAAATCTTTGCAAATGTATAAAAAATAAAAAATGAAAAAATACTTCAGAGTATTTTTGTAAGTAAATACTTATTAGTATTCACAGCCTTTGCCATGACACTCAAAATTGAGCCCAGGTGGATCCTGTTTCTACTGATCATCCTTGAGATATTTATACAACTTGATTGGAGTCAACCTGTGGTAAATTCAGTTGATTGGACATGATTTAGAAAGGCACACACCTGTCTATATAATGTTAATCACATCCCGTCTGGATTATTGCAATGCTCCGTTTCTTGATCTTCCTAAAAAAACTTAGCAAGGTTACAGTATGTTCAAAACTCAGCAGCCAGAGTTCTCACCTCCACCAGGCGCTCTGCTCACATAACTCCTCTACTGCATGATCTTCACTGGCTACCTGTGGCATCACATATTCACTTTAAGGTCTTACTTCTAACATTTAAGGCATTAAATGGTCTTGCACCTTATATCTGTCTGACTTACTCCACCACAACTCTCCTGCCCGGTCCCTCAGATCATCTGAGTTTGGTCTTTTTGCCTTTTTTCGGTTGTCCACTGTAGGTGGTAGGTCATTTAGTGTCAATGCTCCTAAATTATGGAATTCACTTCCCCTACCATTACCTAATATCTCATCTCTGTCTACCTTTAAGACCCAGCTAAAGACATATCTATTTAATTTGTATTTTGAATAATGTGGCTATATAAGACCTGTGTTTGTATTGTGAATGTGAGTGTGTAAATGTACTATTGTGTATGTGGGTGAAATGTATTGTCTAACACTATGTAAAGCGGCCTTGAGCTATGGCAAGGCGCTATATAAATAAAACTTCTTCTTCTTCCACAGTTAACAGTGCATGTCAGAGCACAAACCAAGCCATGAAGTCCAAGGAATTATCTGTAGACCTCCAAGACAGCATTGTATCGAGGCACAGATCTGGGGAAGGGTACAGAAAAATGTCTGCAGCATTGAAGGTCGTAATGAGCACAGTGGCTTCCATCATCCATACATGGAAGAAGTTTGGAACCACCAGGACTCTTCCTAGAGTTGGCCACCCGGGAAAACTGAGCGATCAAGGGAGAAGGCCCTTAGTCAGGACCAAAAACCGGATGGTGCTCCGGCATTTCTCTTTGGAGAGAAGAGAAGAACAACCATCTCTACAGCACTCCACCAATCAGGCCTGTATGGTAGAGTGGTCAAACTCCTCAGTAAAAGGCACATGACAGCCCACCTGGAGTTTGTCAAAAGGCACCTGAAGGACTCTCAGACCATGAGAAACAAAATTCTTTGGTCTGAGGAAAAACAAAAATGTAACTCTTTGGCCTGAATGGCAAGCGTCATGTCTGGAGGAAACCAGGCACTGCTTATCACCTGGCCAATACCATCCCTACAGTGAAGCATGGTGGTGGCAGCATCATAATGTGGGGATTTTTTTCAGTGGCAGGAACTGGGAGACTAGTCAGGATCAAGGAAAAGATGAATGCAGCAATGTACAGATTCATGAAAACCTTGATGAAAACCTGCTCCAGAGCGCTCTGAACCTCAGACTGGGGCGAATGTTCATCTTCCAATAGGACAACGACCCTAAGCACACAGCCAAGATAACAAAAGAGTGGCAATGAGACAACTCTTTGAATGTCTTGAGTGGCCCAGTCAGAGCCCAGACTTGAACCCGAATGAACATCTCTGGAGAAATCTTAAAATGACTGTGCACTGACGCTCCCCATCCAACCTGATGGAGCTTGAGAGGTCCTGCAAAGAAGAATGGGAGGAACTGCCCAAAAATAGATGTGCCAAGCTTATAGCATCAAACTCATAAAGAGTTTAGGCTGTAATTGATACCAGAGGTGCTTAAACAAAGTATTGAGCAAAGGCTGTGAATACTTATGTACATGTGTTTTTTTCCCCCGTTGTTTATTTTTAATACATTTGTAAAGATTTCAGACAAACTTGTCATTATGGGGTATTATTTGCAGAATTTTGAGAAAAATAATTAATTTAATCCATTTTGGAATAAGGCTATAACATAACAAAATGTGGAAAAAGTAACGCGCTGTGAACACTTTCCGGACGAACAGATGATCATAGCTGTACAGGGTGGTTTTTTTATTTCTTATTTCCATAAATATAACTAGTAGTAGAGCCAGTGCAAGGACTGGAAATCCATTTATCCTTTGCTGAAACTTATTCATCTTCATGGAGAATGCGGCTCATTATTGCTTCGGAACGGCAGACACCACTGGAGTGCAGGCTCCTGAGCACTTTTGAAAAGGAGAAAGTGGTACAGCCTGCGTTTTCCATGCGTTTTTAGACACGAAATGTGAACGGCCCTTTAGGCAGAGATTTAGATTGACGCAGGATGTACTTCCTGAAAGCCACAGACCGTGCTCTTGCCTCCCTAAACTTCCCAACCACGTCTTTACAGACCTGCTGAAAGGTTCAGGGTGAGACCAATGCATCAAGGAGAAAGCTTTGGGCAAGATCTGTGGTGAGGCGCAGAGACACTTTTTTTCCTCTCTCTCTACATCAATCAATCTGACCCTGGACCTAGGCCTCAGAGGAGCAAGCTAGAACACAGCAGTAGAGGTCGACCGATTCATCGGTTTTGCCGATTAATCGGCACCGATAGCTGATTGCTGGAACAATCGGTTATCTGCAAAAATACACACCGATAGTTTCTCCATGTTGCGTCCGTTGCTGGATTGGCTGAGATGGATGCGCTGTCATTACACAGTACGAGAGCTCTGAGAAGGATCTGCTGGCATTATATAGAGAGTGGCCTCTAGAGGCGAAATAAAAACTCGCTGACACCTTGTGTTGTTTACATTCACACGTGAGGCTGCACGCTGCGCTGCACGGAGAGTGCTGACACATCAGGTGCACGTTTTAGACATGACAGCGAAACGGTATGAATACAGAACACTACAGTATTTGTTTCCAAATCATTATAAGGTAATTAATTTCTTGACTAGATGCTGCATTTACAGGTACATAACAGCAGTGTGTATGTTTGTCAACGGGGCTGAGAGGACGCTAACATTAGCAGTACCTCAAGCAGTTAAAACAATGTGACAAAAGCACGCAAGGCAGACCTAAATGTTGCATTTAAAATTAGTGATGTGAGAAAGCAAACTGTATCGCCATGCTGCTGACAGAAACATAAACAAAGCAGAAACGCATTTGTTTTTTATTAGATAATTGTCTTCTAAAAAAGTAGACTGTTTGGGTTTATATGAAATGGTAACACTACAATAAGATTCCATTTGTAACATTAACTAAGGTTAATACATGCTGTGGAAGTATTGTTCATTGTTAGTATGTTAATTTCAACATTAAATTGAGTTTGAATTTGAATTTTGATCTGTTAACCTTGGATAATGCACTATGAACTACAACCCCAAATCAGAAAAAGTTGGGACAGTATGGAAAACGCAAAAAAAAAAAAAAAAGAAGTGATTTCTAAATTTACTTTGACTTGTATTTAATTGCAGACAATATGAACACTAAATATTTCATGTTTTGTCTGGTCAACTTCACGTCATTTGTAAATATGCATCCTTTCCTGTCATTCAGACCTGCAACACATTTCAAAAAAAGTTGGTACAGGAGCAATTTAGGGCTAGTAATGAGGTAAAATGGTTAAATAATGATGTGATTTGAAACAGGTGATGTCAACAGGTGATTGTAATTATGATTTGGTACAAAAGCAGCATCCAAGAAAGGTCTAATCCTTTAGGAGCAAAGATGGGCAGAGGATCGCCAGTTTGCCAACAAATACGTGAGAAAATTATTGAAATGTTTAAAAACAATGTTCCTCAAAGAAAGATAGGAAGAGATTTGGATATTTCACATTCAACAGTGCATAACATAATTAAAAGATTCAAGGAATCTGGAGGAATTTCAGTGCGTAAAGGACAAGGGCGCAAGCCTAAGCTGAACAACCGTGATCTCCGATCCCTCAGGCGGCACTGCATCAAGAATCATCATTCATCTATAAGCGATATCACCACATGGGCTCAGGACTACTTTGGCAAACCTTTGTCAAGTACCACAATACGTAGTTACATCCACAAATGCCAGTTAAAACTGTACTGTGCCAAAAAGGAAGCCCTATGTTAACAGTGTCCAGAAGCGCCGTCGACTTCTCTGGGCTAGGAGGCATCTGGGATGGACCATCACACAGTGGAAATGTGTACTGTGGTTAGATGAATCAGTATTTCAGGTATTTTTTGGGAGGAATGGACGCCGTGTGCTCTGGACCAAAGAAGAAAAGGATCATCCAGACTGTTACCAGCAACAAGTCCAAAAGCCAGGGTCTGTCATGGTATGGGGTTGTGTCAGTGCCCTTGGCAAAGGTAACTTGCACTTCTGTGAAGGCACCATTAATGCTGAAAAGTACATAGAGATTTTGGAGCATAATATGCTGCCTTCAAGAAGACATCTTTTCCAGGGACGTCCATGCATATTTCAACAAGACAATGCAAAACCACATTCTGCACACATTACAAAGTCCTGGCTGCGGAGGAAGAGGGTACGGGTACTTGACTGGCCTGCCTGCAGTCCCGACCTGTCTCCAATAGAGAATTTGTGGTGCATTTTGAAGCGCAAAATGCGACAACGAAGACCCCGTACTGTTGCCCACCTTAAGACTTGTTTGCAGGAAGAATGGGACAAAATTACACCTGAAACACTTCATCACTTGGTGTCTTCAGTCCCTAAACGTCTTTTAAGTGTTGTGAAAAGTAATGGCAACATTACAAAGTGGTAAATGCTTTACTGTCCCAACTTTTTTTGAAATGTGTTGCAGGTCTGAATGACAGGAAAGGATGCATATTTACAAATGACATGAAGTTGACCAGACAAAACATGAAATATTTTGTGTTCATATTGTTTGCAATGAAATACAAGTCAAAGTAAATTTAGAAATCACTTCTTCTTTTTTTTAATTGCGTTTTCCATACTGTCCCAACTTTTTCTGATTTGGGGTTGTAACATGAATGATCAAAGTACAATTGTATTGCTCATATTAATACATGCTGTAAAAATGTATGCATAATGCATGCAGTTCATGTCATCTAATCCATCCTTGTTGCATAGGGACTTGCATAGTGTTACCTATGAAATGTACATGCTTGTTTCTAGGTTATAGGTAAAGAAATAAATTTGACCTGCGGTCCAACCTAGTTATCGGTATCGGTAAAATCCACTATCAGTCGACCTCTACACAGCAGTTCTCTAGACAAGAAAAGTCTCACTCTCTTAACATTAGTCCATACTCTGTGCCTAATCATGCAGGTCCATAAAGGAAGACCCCAGGTTGGGGGGTAATAACCACACTTCAAACAGCAGAGAGGGACATATCTCCTGGAAGCTGCTGAAAGCATCAGGGAGAACGTTTTTTTTTTTTTTGTATTCCACTGAATAAAAGTGAAGCCGCCAATGTCCGAATATGGCGCTGACATCTTATTTGGAACCTATGTCTGCGCAGTAGTAAATACGGGATCCAAATCTGCGCAGTAGAGAGCAGGAAATAGTGCTGTGATATCAAGACCCCGCCCACATTCCCGCAGTATCTGTTAGTACAGTTTAATGAAGAACAACTCATTATGTTGGTGTGAAATAAACAGTTATGAAAATGTAGAAATTAAAGTTTAAGCTCCAATTTCCTCCCAAAAACCCGAAAAAAGTCTGTTAGTGCCTCAGTGACTACTTCCCTTAGAGAAGCTGTCAATCACAGCTGTTAATCATGACATCACATCCCCTCTTTATATAGCATCAAATAACTAACTTAAACCAAACTTATTTAAAAACGAACACTTGAACTTACATCAGCGTGATAAAAACTACCTAAAATGACAGAAACCATCTTTGAAAAAAATTATTTGAAGTGTAATTTGATTGTTTAGTTTATCTCGCATCCAATTACATTACATGGAGAGGGCGAGATTTATGAGCTATTCTGGGACCAATCAACTGGGGGCGATCAAGGTGCTTTGGCTTCACTTTTCAGGACTTGAGCAGCACGCTTGATTATGATAAGCACTTTTTTCTACTTATTTATGTACTCATTTGATAAATAATTTACTTGATTTTATTGTTGATAAAGAAAAAAATGTCACGTCACAACACTGGAATTACTTGCGTTTTAAACGCAAGTATTCAAGCAGTTTGCAAGCTTTGCACTAGAGTTATGCCAGTGAAGAAGTTTCAAAGTCTCAAAGCGGGGCCTGGGTTTAGTTATTTAAGCTACTCAGTAGGGATGGGCGATATCTTATTGTTTGCGATATACCGGTAAAAATTCTCCCCACGATAAGAATTTGTCTTCCCGCGATAATAACGATAAAGCCTAGTTGATAGCGCAACCCATCCGCACCATGCCACCGCTGGCCGTCTCTTGATGCTTAAAGCGTTTACTTTATGATGGCCGCGGTGGCTGCATTCGTCAATTTGTATAGCTGAACGGGGGTTGGAGAGAGAATTTTCTTTTGGTGCCCCCCACAGCACTCGGTCCCCTAAGCGCCGCGCAATGGGAGCGGCGGCACTGAATGTTTAACAACGTTCAACAGAGCGAAAACAACTATGGCGGAAGCTGCGGAAGAGTTCATAGCTAAACGAGGGGCTACCTGAGGGCAATCTGAACCTGTACATACAGATGTATTTTCACTCGCTGAGCGCTTAAGAGATTCGCTCTGTCTCAAACGATCGGTAAAGCACACTATTTCAGTTCATCTCAATGAATGCGCAGTGCATTTGACGCACATTAAACACTAGTGTGAGGCGCGCGACTGAGAGCGCTCAGTGTTTCACACACACTCAAAGAGAGCGAGAGAGTCTTATACCACACAGAATTTACGTGCTACATGTAAACAATATCCTTTGTTGTATTTTCCTGTAAAATAATGGCGTTTATTTGGAATTATTCAGCCTTTCATGAACAGGAAGAAACTAATGCACAAACGGGAATCTCATTGGCTGGCTTGCACCTATTACGGTGCCTGTTTTGATTTCAGCAAATCAGTTAGAATGAGCGCTGACAACGTGATTAATATTCATGAACCCAGAAGCTCATTATTCCTTAGTGCAGTTTATTTTTATTAGTAGAAGAATTTGTGGTATTATTATCTTATCAACTCAAATTACTGAAGTTCTATCATTAAATCATTATTTTCAACTTTTTTGTAATCTGAAGACATTTTGGGGATAATTACTTTTGCTGTTTCTGCTATTTTGTACCACTGTTTGCACCATGAGTGTATGAATAAATACAGAATTGGTTTACATGTAAAACTTGTCATTGATTTCAAAATTATTATTGTTTGTATTGTGTGATGTTTTTTAGCACAGTTGCACTATTTAAACATTACCTGCACTTTTACAGAAGACAATTATATCTGCAACTTTTCCATTTCTGAAAAGGCTTGTGTGGAAATTTACATAAAAAATTATAATTAATGAAATAAATATATATATATATATATACTGTATATATATACTGTATATATATATATATATATATATATATATATATATATATATATATATATATATATATATATATATATATTTGAATTTTTTTTATTATTATTATCATTTTTAATGTATTATAGGAGCCTATTTGATGACAGGTACGTTTTACTTTAGATCATTGTTTGTTTTTCTGAAACTCGCAAGAATGCATGCAGCTCTCACTTGTATCCAAAAACATGGGGAATGATACTACATTTATCGTCATTGATATCGTTATCGCAATAAATACTAGAAAATATCGGGATAAATTATTAAGTCCATATCGCCCATCCCTACTACTCAGCGTAAGTTATTAAGATCAATGAGATTTATTTTGTATTTGTATTTGTAAGTTAAATATTTATTGGGTTTATTTTTTTTAGTTTTGTGGACATAATAGATAAGCAGCTTTTTCAGGCAGTTCCTTTAAAGGGTCATATTAATGTGCAAAGTTTCAATTGCTTTATTTATTAATGAAAAGTTTACTATACCTTATTACATTAATTTATAATATGTTAAGAAAGAGATATCAGAAAGATACAAGAGACATTGGTTGCCTGGGGCAATGGTCCATTATACAGTGTACGAACAAATGCCACAATTGACCAATCAGAATCAAGTATTCCAGAGCAATGCAATAATTATGCTTACAGGGCACATCTGGCCCTGTTGTAATTGAGACAATCGGCAGACTAATTAGTACCATAAAATCAGTATTTTTGTCAACAAAAAACAACATATGACAAAAAGGGGGCGAAACATTTAATGTTAAACATCTAACATCAGTATATGCATATTTTCACACCACCAAGTTGATGTTTTAGGCTATTAATCACATCACGTCTATGAAGGCTGGATAAACAAGCTGTTATTAATATTGATGATAACTTTCCAGCAATGTAGTCTCTAACAATGCAAAAACAAAATCAAAACCAACCTAAATGAGCACTATTCTACTACTTCATATATCTTTACACAGAAAAGAGAAAACACATCTTGAAACATAACAAATATTTAAAGAGATACATGAACAGGCAACTTCGTAATTGCATTGTGAGGTGGAAGCAAGGTTTATTGGGGGATTGAAGGAACAGTGCTTATAATCAACTGTAGTTAAAGCTAATCATGCAGCCAACAGTACGACATCTTATTAACCCTTTCATGCATGAATTATGATAACCTCAGTCAGGATTGTTTTCATTGCTCTTAGGGCATGAAAAACAAGATTTGAATTTTTTTTTTTCACACATATTTTTTAAAGAGATTTTCAGATGTCCATGATGGAAAGCATGCATTTATGGTTTAAAGATATACAGTATTAAAAATAATACAGTAATAGCATGGCAATATTGTGTGTATTTAACAAACCAATCAATAACATTGTATACAATCGTGTGAAAACTATAAAATATATACGTGAAATGGCAAACGCAACTGAACTTCATACAAGTTGAACTCTGCGTATACAATTAAGAGACTCAAACACAACTATTAAAAAAGGTTCAAACATTCACTGCTGCTCCAGAAGGAAATACGATGCATTAAGAGCCGGGTGGTGAAAACCTTTGAACAGGATGAAGAGGTCCACATTTTTCTTATTTTCTTTAAATATGATTTTTTTTTTTCATTTAGTACTGCCCTTCGAAAGCAACAGAAGATTCTTGCATGTTTCCCGGAAGACAAATTAAGTACAATTTACCTTGATCTTAAAATTCAATATGTTTTCACCCCCCCAGCTCTTAATGCATCGTGTTTCCTTCTGAAGCATCAGTGAATGATTGAACCTTTTTTAATAGTTGTGTTTGAGTCTCTCAATTGACCTCAATGTGAAAAGATGGATCTCAAAATCATACAGTCACTGCTGGAGAGGGTTAAAATATGCAAAAGATGCCGGAAAACTGAAGAATTTGCAGGACCTGGAGGATTTTTCTGAAGAACATTGGGCAGTTTAACTGCTCAGGACAAACAAGGGACTCAAGAACAAACTGCAAAACACAATTACATTTATTTACAGTCAAAAAAGGTTACTGCAGATCAAGTATTTCAAAAAACAATAGTCACAGTATTGAAATATGAATTGTATACAATAAAAAACAATATGAATTGTAGCTGAAATATAGCTATTGATGCATGATGACCACTGTAGTGGACAGATGATTAATCAGAATTTTCCCAATCTAAAATCAATACTTGGAAAATTTAACTGTGATATGAATCATTAGATGTTGCTTGATGCTACAATTTTATTTTTTTACCTGCAAAAGTCTTCTAGGATTAGCTTGACAAGCCAGACCCACATCAAGATGTTTGGTCTGGAAACTCACCATTGACAGGGCTCAATCCGAGGGGCGGGATAAACGGTTGTCTTTCAAATTCCCTCTGCATGCAATTGGATAGCGCCATGAGGGCCACAACCAACCAGAGCGAAGAAGGTGAAGCCGAGCTAACGTTAGTTGATAGACTTTCGCCGTATCCGGTAGGCAAAACTTCGAACATATCTTCTTTTCTTAAGAATGACATCAGTGCCGTTCTTTGTTCTTTTCTTAAAGAAAAGCTGAACTCCAAGTCTTTCAGAGTCGCGGCCAAAGCCGATTCAAAAGGCAGCTGTTCATCAGCTTTGTTTACGAGTAGCACGCAGAACCTCCGCAACTCTGCCGTGACGTGCCGTCATTATGTTAAGCCCGCCCACCGACTCTACACACGCTGTGATTGGCCTGACCAGAGTTTGTTTTTTCCAGCTCTCAGGTCTACTGAGAGTTGCTACACTACACTCGCGGCAAAATACATTTCTGCCGCTAGGGTGCGTCTAGATTTCTAGGCTATCCTAGTATAGAAGGAATGGAAAAAAATGTACATGCAACAGCTTGCCACTTGATGGCAATCTATAGGATGATGCACAAGGGTCCACTGTAGAGGTTGATGTGCTACTATGCCATCAAAACCCATGCATATGCAAGACAATTATTTTTGAATAGCTGTCCACTGTAGTGACCACTATGCATGAAAGGGTTAAATAGCCAACTGTTTTCTGTCTTTTGTCTTTATGCAACACAAATCCACGAAGGGGTCACCACGCTGCACCTGTCAAAAAGAGGGATTGTGGGGGAAAAGGTACTAGTGAAAATGAATGACTTTTGTTTTATTGCCCAGTGGAATGTTTTATTCATAAAGACATGACTGCTGCGTCATGGTGACCTTCGGTGTCATTGGCTGGGCTATTAATCTAAAGCTCTGAACAGGGGGAGAGTTACCAAATGTGTTTGTTTGGTTTGGGACTCCATGCGTACAAAAAAAAGGTCCATTTTGTTGGTCTACCTTTGGGGTTTTATGTTGTAGGCCTATTCGAATGACAATGTTGTCTTGGAAAGATGTTGTTTATGGTAAGAAGCAAGCATAGATGCAATGAGCACCAGATGTGACATTATGTACCATTTTGATTCTGGAAAAAGACCATTTTATTCACCTTATCCAGTTCAGTATGCTGCACAGATTTCGATGTCAAGCTCATTATCAGGCTAATCGTGCAGGGTACATGCGCTCAAGGCAAACTTGAAAAGTGTTATATACTAAAATATTCTAGAAAATCTGAGCAAATGCACTTTAAAATTTAGACCTGTGGTTCTCAACATTTGGGCCAGCGCCCCCTACCCATTATCTAGGTCCTTCACCACCATCACCCCATCAAATAAAATCTAGTCTAAATGTCTTCCTTAAATATTAATGCTGATTATTATTCTGTGTTTAATATAATTAGGTCTCTTGAAAACCTTTTTTTAATACTGTGATTTTTACCTCTACATTTTGGGTGAATATTTTTAATGGATTTTAGTGCAAAATAATAATATTTATTCCTTTTTTTAACGAATTGTCACATATGCTCTGTGTCTGTCATTGGACTTTTACGTTGAAGTGTTACCTGTGCTTTATTTTGTAGTTCTTTGTAGTTTTTCATGTTGATTAGTCTCCCCAGGTGTATCTTGTTTCCTCCTTACTGTTGTTAAGCTTGTTTGCCCTTGTGTATTTATAGCCCTTGTTTCATTTGCTCTCTGTCAGTTGTTGAATGTGATGGTCCCTATTTTCTGTTAGCTTTTGTTTCTTGTTCTCCATGTTTCCTTTCGTTTGTTATTTCTTTTTTCCATGCGTCATCCTAGTTTCTCTGTAACATCCAGAGCCACTAGATCTGTTTCGGACAGTGAAAGGTGCCGTCCAAGACCTAGTGAGCTCTTCATGCACCTTTGGGAAGAATGGCACCGGGGCAGGATGCTGAGAACCAGCGTGAGCCGCCCCGAGAAACCATTATCCAGCCTTGAGGGCTCGGGACACGGTGGAGGATTCTGCACGAGCCCGACCCTGTTGGCGGACCAGGCAAGCATAGCCATCATCTCTGGGTCTGACTCGGACAACGCCACGTTCCCGAAGGAGCCAAAGCAGGCGAATCGTCATACCTAGATATATATATACGCCTCACCCTCCGATGCAGCGATCGACATAGGTCATCAGGCACCGGAATGGGTGCATGACTCATCCACAAAAGCAATCTCAGCGTGCTTTATGCCCATGCATGCGAGACAGTGATCGTGGCCATTGCTCTGCGTCAGGTAACGACCGCATCCAGAAACACACGGATGCAAGCTCAAACCTGTGTAAGCTATTTTAGGGAAATAACTCTTTCTCTGTGCTGAAGCACACAGGGGAGATGGCAGAAACAACACCGATGGATATTTTGTGCAGCCCGCATTGTGTTCGCACTCTCGTTGAAGGCGCAGTCTTAGCAGCTGTGAAAACAGCTTTTCAGTGCTCTCTCACAGCGCACCGTTTACCAGCTTTTTCAACAAGAGCGATTGTGGAGCGATCTGGATCTCCGGTTAGTCTCATTTTAAAATACTTATTGTCTCATGCTTAAAAATCGTATGTAAATTGACTACAAAGCACTCCGCAAAACAATGCAGAGCACAAAAATGCCATTAATGGTAAGTAGTATTCAATTTACAGGTGCTGGTCATATAATTAGAATTTCATCAAAAAGTTTATTTATTTCACTAATTCCATTCAAAAAGTGAAACTTGTATATTATATTCATTCATTACACACATACTGATATATTTCAAATGTTTATTTCTTTTAATTTTGATGATTATAACTGACAACTAAGGAAAATCCCAAATTCAGTATCTAAGAAAATTTGAATATTCTGAAAAGGTTCAATATTGAAGATACTTGGTGCCACTCTAATCAGCTAATTGACTCAAAAAGCAAAGGCCTTTAAATGGTCTCTCAGTCTAGTTCTGTAGGCTACACAATCATGGGGAAGACTGCTGACTTGACAGTTGTCCAAAAGACGACCATTAACACCTTGCACAAGGAGGGTAAGACTTAAAAGGTTATTGCAAAAGAGGCTGGCTGTTCACAGTGCTCAGTGTCCAAGCACATTAATAGAGAGGCGAAGAGAAGGAAAAGATGTGGTAGAAAAAAAGTGTACAAGTAATAGGGATAACCGCACCCTGGAGAGGATTGTGAAACAAAACCCATTCAAAAATGTGGGGGAGATTCACAAAGAGTGGACTGCAGCTGGAGTCTGCTTCAAGAACCACTACGCACAGACATGGGTTTCAGCTGTTGCATTCCTTGTGTCAAGCCATTCTTGAACAACAGACAGTGTCAGAAGCGTCTCGCCTGGGCTAAAGACAAAAAGGACTGGACTGCTAATGAGTGGTCCAAAGTTATGTTCTCTGATGAAAGTAAATGTTGCATTTCCTTTGGAAATCAGGGTCCCAGAGTCTGGAGGATGAGAGGAGAGGCACACAATCCACGTTGCTTGAGGTTCAGTGTAAAGTTTCCACAGTCAGTGATGGTTTGGAGTGCCATGTCATCTGCTGGTGTTGGTCCACTGTGTTTTCTGAGGTCCAAGGTCAACGCAGTCGTATACCAGGAAGTTTTAGAGCACTTCATGCTTCCAACTGCTGACCAACTTTATGGAGATGCAGATTTCATTTTCCAACAGGACTTGGCACCTGCAAACAGTTCCATATGTTCCATACCAAATCAACCAGTACCTGGTTTAAGAACCATGGTATCCCTGTTCTTAATTGGCCAGCAAACTCGCCTGACCTTAACCCCATAGAAAATCTATAGGGTATTGTGAAGAGGAAGATACGATATGCCAGACCCAACAATGCAGAAGAGCTGAAGGCCACTATCAGAGCAACCTGGGCTCTCATAACACCTGAGCAGTTTCACAGACTGATCGACTCCATGCCACGCCGCATTGCTGCAGTATTTCAGGCAAAAGAACCCCCAACTAAGTATTGAGTGCTGTACATGCTCATACTTTCATGTTCATACTTTTCAGTTGGCCAAGATTTCTAAAAATCCTTTCTTTGCATTGGTCTTGAGTAATATTCTAATTTTCTGAGATAATGAATTTGGGATTTTTACTAGTTGTCAGTTATAATCATCAAAATTAAAATAATAATATACAAGTTTCAATTTTTGAATGTAATTAGTGAAATAAATCAACTTTTTGATGATATTCTAATTATATGACCAGCACCTGTACTCTTATATATGTACTGCACATTAATTTACAGGTTGATGAAACTATCACAGTTGGTTAAATTAAGTCCAAGTACCATCTACAGGCCTATTATACAGTGAGGAAAATAAGTATTTGAACACCCTGCTATTTTGCAAGTTCTCCCACTTAGAAATCATGGAGGGGTCTGAAATTGTCATCGTAGGTGCATGTCCACTGTGAGAGACATAATCTAAAAAAAAAAATAATCCAGAAATCACAATATATGATTTTTTAACTATTTATTTGTATGATACAGCCGCAAATAAGTATTTGAACACCTGAGAAAATCAATGTTAATATTTGGTACAGTTGCCTTTGTTTGCAATTACAGAGGTCAAACGTTTCCTGTAGTTTTTCACCAGGTTTGCACACACTGCAGGAGGGATTTTGGCCCAATCCTCCACACAGATCTTCTCTAGATCAGTCAGGTTTCTGGCCTGTCGCTGAGAAACACAGAGTTTGAGCTCCCTCCAAAGATTCTCTATTGGGTTTAGGTCTGGAGACTGGCTAGGCCACGCCAGAACCTTGATATGCTTCTTACAGAGCCACTCCTTGGTTATCCTGGCTGTGTGCTTCGGGTCATTGTCATGTTGGAAGACCCAGCCTCGACCCATCTTCAATGCTCTAACTGAGGGAAGGAGGTTGTTCCCCAAAATCTCGCAATACATGGCCCCGGTCATCCTCTCCTTAATACAGTGCAGTCGCCCTGTCCCATGTGCAGAAAAACACCCCCAAAGCATGATGCTACCACCCCCATGCTTCACAGTAGGGATGGTGTTCTTGGGATGGTACTCATCATTCTTCTTCCTCCAAACACGTTTAGTGGAATTACGACCAAAAAGTTCTATTTTGGTCTCATCTGACCACATGACTACTCTGGATCATCCAAATGGTCATTGGCAAACTTAAGACGGGCCTGGACATGTGCTGGTTTAAGCAGGGCAACCTTCCGTCCATGAATGATTTCAAACCATGACGTCTTAGTGTATTACCAACAGTAACCTTGGAAACGGTGTCCCAGCTCTTTTCAGGTCATTGACCAGCTCCTCCCGTGTAGTTCTGGGCTGATTTCTCACCTTTCTTAGGATCATTGAGACCCCACGAGGTGAGATCTTGCATGGAGCCCCAGTCAGAGGGAGATTGACAGTCATGTTTAGCTTCTTCCATTTTCTAATGATTGCTCCAACAGTGGACCTTTTTTCACCAAGCTGCTTGGCAATTTCCCCGTAGCCCTTTCCAGCCTTGTGGAGGTGTACAATTTTGTCTCTAGTGTCTTTGGACAGCTCTTTGGTCTTGACCATGTAAGTAGTTGGATTCTTACTGATTGTATGGGGTGGACAGGTGTCTTTATGCAGCTAACGACCTCAAACAGGTGCATCTAATTTAGGATAATAAATGGAGTGGAGGTGGACATTTTAAAGGCAGACTAACAGGTCTTTGAGGGTCAGAATTCTAGCTGATAGAAGGTGTTCAAATACTTATTTTCCTCACTGTATGAAGGGACCAAAACCACCAAACCCAAACCCAGATTTTTGGTGTTCGGCCGATTACCGAATCCACTGGTCAAGATTCTGCCGAATCCAAAACCGAATACCGAATCCTACTCCACCCCTACATCCTCAGTCCATTATCACAGTTAACACATTAAAGAAGTAAACATTGTCCACAGTAGTGTAGGGATGCTCATATTGCAAAATATGCTATGCGGTATTAAAATACAGCAGTAGTACAAGCTCCTGCCTGGTGGAAAGCAAATGAAAGGCGCCTCCCAAGGCTGGCCACTCTAGCAAAAGGCGTTATCTCTTTATTCCCGGGGCATCAATGCCATCTGAAGCCTTGTTTAAGGCTTTTCGTAGTGGGGTTTTTGTCGTTAAAACATTGTCACGTATGTTCTTCTCGCAGCTGTTTCCTGATGGTTTATAGCACAATTAACCCAAGTCACCCTTTGTTGTTTCAAAGAACAGCACAACGGAGAGCGCAGAAGGCGCGAGCACAGTCATTGGAGGCTCACGCTACAGAGACAAACGAAAGTATAAACAAGGCTTGAGAGGGTGTTTTCTGTCAACAGGCTGCGCTCTTTAATGATTTTACTTTAAAAAAATAAAAAAATAAAACCATACAAGGTGAGGGTTGAGGTAGGACAGCTATTTTTATTTTAAAAAAATATTCCGGTTCTTCAAAGCTTCAAACGGGAAAGCGGGTGCAGCGCACTATTGTTTTTCACTGAGGAGCTGAACTAGTGACTCGGCCACGCAGTGATGGTACAGCAACTGTGGCGACGGGACTTACGTCTTCGTTCCCTCCTTCGGGGATGTTCCCTTTCAGTCGGTCATGTTCGACTTACGTCGGACGTACCGACGAATTGGGTTCCCTTTGGAAAACGCCACAGTTACTACCACTTCCAGGGCCCAGCGAAGAGCCCCTCAGACCGTCTGTTTCGGGCGGGAAAACTCACGCAGGGAGAGTCACTGCTGCTGTTCCGCAAGACCCACTCAGCAGACTATTGGATAATGCTGGGAAAGCGTGGCCAGGGGGACGCTGCGGAAGCCACATCATGCCCAGAGGGAGTTACCATGTGTAGAATACCCGGATGGACTGGCCTTGGGCAGTGCAACATATGGAAGTCCCAGGGGTGGCCCCACCCACTGTAGGTGGGGGACAACACCGCACTGAGATGGCAGTGCGAGCTCTGCCAAGGGAAAGACACGGGCTTGCCGTAGGAAGCCGTACCGTGGAAGAATACACATATGGGACCGCCATGGGGGTCAAAAGATATGGAACCCAGCCTAACACAAGTTCCACCAATGCATACGAGTGTTAGACCTGGTGTCGGACGCTCTGCCACGTCCGACTGCCGTGGGTTGCGGAGGACTCGACAGGGTTCGCCATTCTGGGGAACTCGACTGGAGCATATAAGCGCACGTATCCATTCCATGGGGAAGGGAATGCTGTCGCGAGGAGCACTAGTTCAGGGAACCAAGACCGGTTGGGCCAAAACGGAGTGACCAACAGGACTTGTTCCTCGTCCTCCCTGACCTTGCACAATGTCTGTGCGAGAAGGAATCACTGGGGGAAATGCATACTTTGCATACCAGCTGTGTGCCAGGGCATCCGAACTGAGGGTCCCCTCGGTCAGGGAATAAAACCACTGGCAATGGGTTGTGTCCGGGGCGGCAAACATGTCTTCCTGTGCTGTCCCGAGGAGCCACCAGTTCAGTTTCTGGCACTCAAAGGTGTCGTACACGACCTCGTGAGCTCTTCATGCGCCTCCGGGAAGAAAGGCACCGAGGCGCCTCGAGAAACCAATCATCCAACCTAGAATGTGCGGGACGTGGTGGAGGGTTCCACTCAAGCCCAGCCTTTTCGATGGCCCGGAAAAGCATAGCCGTCAACTCAGGGTCCGACTCGACCGTTGCCACTCTCCAAGAGGGAGGCAGTACAGCCGAATCTTCATCCCCTGAGGACTGGAACTCCCCCTCCGATGCAGCGATCGACATCTGATTGTCTGCCGGAGCCCCGAAGGTCACCGCTGGACGTCCATGGGAGGGGCGACCGATTTCCTCCGGAAGCTCTACCGGCTGTGGCGCTTTTTTGATCAGGGGCCCGTGGAGGCTGGCTCGGCGGGTTTGCCCTAAACGTAATCCTCAGGTCACCCCGGCCATCCGTCGAAGTAGGTCTATTCTGCTGGACAGGAATAGCACTAGATCGAGGTATGGGTAGGGGGACTCCACCTTCCCGAAGGTAGGTGAGTCTTGACCTAAGAGCCGAGATAGTCATGTATTCCCGCAGTGGGAACATGAACTATCCACAAAAGCTGCCTCAGCGTGCAGGATGCCCAGGCACGTTCAACAACGATTGTGACCATCAGCTGGCGTCAGGGAACGACCGCATCCAGTTCTGTCAGGATCACTATTGTCAAAGTGATAGACAGTCTGCATATAGTTTAGATTGGTGGTATGGTTCCTCTCTGGGCAAGAACTCCCTGCGCATCCATGCAGCCTAGCATGGATAAGAGCAGGGAGAGCAGTGATAAACCCCCTAAGGGTAAACAGAACAGAAGCACGATGTATTGCAGATAGCATTAATGTCAATATTAAAATGTACAACCTAATTCGTGAATTTAGTCTGATTCAGGGGGAATCAGAATGCCAAATTCTGATTGACGAGTGGAGGAGCTGGGGATGGAGGTGGGTAATTAGCCCCGGAGAAACGCGATAGCAGCTGATAGTACTGAAGGAGCTTATATATATGCACGCTGTGATAGGCATCGTATTCCTATAGGTAGACGTGATCAGCTGACAGTCAGCTGAAGCAAGCTTGACTAACGTGCCCTGCCAGAACTAACGCTATACGCTGGATTTTTGTCACTTGCAGCGGTGAGCACGCGGTCGCACTGTTTTGTGCCGTCACGCCAGCACAAAGTGTCTCTCTTGTCTCTCTCTCTCTTTCTATCTTGCTGAATAGCAGGCAGTCTCGTTCTCGCCGTTCGGCTCCGAAGTGAATGACAATAGTGCGCTGCTTCCTGTTTATACCCGCGGTGCGGGGCGGAGAGCGAGATGCAAATCTTGCACGCCAATGGCCCATTGATCCGTTCTCTATATCTCGAAGCTGATAGGGGCTCCCTGAAGTGATCCCAATTCATCGGTACATCCGACGTACGTCGAACGTGACCGACTGAAAGGGAACGGGTCTTTTTAACGGGTCACAGACACTCGTCAATCGTATTTTTATTTAATGCCAATTCAATATTATAATCGTATCAGTTAACGGTTAATAATCGGATAATGAGCAGCAGTTGTCAGTTTTAAAATGTTTTAACAGCAGCTATTGTTTAGGGTCCTTGCCACCACGAGACAAATCGGCATTGCAAATTGAACATGTAGCTCGCCTTGAATCGCCTTCTTTTGACTGAAAGTACTGCCAAACAACCCGTTTTCTGTTCACAAGTTCCATTTCGAATGGTCCACCTAGTAAACACGTTCACATAATCAACGGTGGCGCCATTACGTTTGACCAGTGGAGCGCACGTAGTGCAATAGGGTTCGGTTCGGTGGAAAAAAATTCTTAGGTAGAAAACCCAACACCGTCAAAAAGCCCAATATTCGGCCGAATCCGAACCCGAATCCTGGATTCGGTGCATCCCTAATTATATGAAATGTAGGCTTCAACAGTAAACAGATGGTCCATTCTATTTATGACGTTGTCCCCCGCTGTTCTCTGAATGCCCCCGTTGAGAAATGCTAATCTAGACAAATGAAATGACAATGACAGAGATCACTTACAGCTTCCGAACTTCAGTGGGCAGGCATGGGCATCCATAGGAAAATCTTCTAGATGCATGGGGCACTCAGCATGGATGGTTAATCTATGTAGAGAGGAACAGACACATAGAGAGAGCTTTAAAGTCAGCATGAAACAGTAATTGCAACTCATTTTACTTTTGTAATGTGATGTATCTCGGAGTGAAACAAGAACTAATGTATGGCAGGATTTGTCTTGATCTATCAGGAATGTACTCTATCATGGAAAGTGGGTGTTTCAGACTAGAAATAGGATGTTAGCGTTTAAAATGTCTTAACATAATCATTGCCTTTTAGTCACATTTAGTAAATTAGAGTTGGGCGATAATATAGTTTACCTTTTGTGCTGATACAAGCGATCAAGCAGTTTAGATATTCTATATAGTGTATATTGCCCTAAGCAAGTACACTCTCATAAAGTTGGACATAATTATATGTCCACCTTTATATAAAGAGCTGCGAAATAAATGTATATATTGAAACACCACTGGCTTCCACATTTGAGGAGGCTTTTTAACTGGAAAGTGGAGGCAGAAGGTGAGGGTCACCTTCTAAAGCTGTGCAGTGTGAAGCCTTGCCTGCATTTGCTATTAAATATTGCTAGTTCAATAACAAAATGTAGTTCATATGCATATGTGCAATATGTTTCATGCTTGTACTGAAAATAATTCCATTGATTGAAATATTGTTAAAGTGTCCTGTCAAAAGCACTTATAAAATACTAAAATATTAAAATTAAACTAAAATATACTTTAATGTCTCTTCTATTGAAATTTGTATGCCATGCATTAAATATTTGTAACTACAAAAAATTATGAAGCTGCAATTTAGTACTAAACTGTACATATACACTGTACTACACTAATAACACACTACAGTTCAAATTATAATCAGAAACTTTACATGTACTTCAGTATGTTAGTAAACATCAAAATTAGTGTAATTCTTAAAGCATAAAAAATATTCTTAAAACAAAGATGTAAAATGTTGCTTAAAGTAAACTTTTAATGTGACATTACAAAGAGCACTTTTTAATAGTGTACTTTAGTGTTGAGAAACTGTCATTAAAGTGGCATTTTATTTAATTCATATTATATTACTTTTTTTAAATATATATATATATATATATATATATATATATATATATATATATATAAAAATAAGTACACTACAAGTGCAGAGTTAATGCAATTAAGCACACATCCTTTTCACAAGAGAAGGGCTACATCCTGTGGCTTAGATGATGTCATCTGAACAGGAATGTCTTTGAGAGGCGCAACAAGATATTACATTTTCATGAAATAATTGTTATTCTCTTTGAAAAACTGAAGAATCATTATCAATAAGACCATGCATTTATTAATAAAGTAAACAGGGCTGATTAGATTTTGTGTGGACTTTAAAACAGAAAATTAAGCAATAATAAAGAACTGCTCAATCAAACGCTCAATTACACATTTAATTTAATCCATTGAAGAATCTCACAGCATCTTAAGACAGAAGACAGGGAAGAAAAATCAAACAGAGCATGACTGTACTAAGAAAAATGAATAAGTGATAACTGCTTGAAAGAGAATCTTTAAACTGTAATGAAGAGTTTGAAAATACAGAAGCGAGTAAGCTGGTGGACAACGTCTTGTGTGTGTTCACTGTAGGGCTGGGCGATATGGCCAAAAAATCATATCTCTGTATTTTTTGGTTGAATGGCGATACACAGTATATATCCTGGGGCACGTTCAAAGCTCAAACCGGTGTGCAACGTTTTGCTATGGTTTCCAGTTGAACGTCATGTGCAACGCTGTGCAACGGGTTTGGTGGGGGTGTCAAATATGTCAGCCCAATCAGCAGCAACATGTATATAAACCACGTGGTATTAAAGAGACAGCTCGCACAATGGGTCCAAGTAAAGATGTTTACAAATGTGTCCGCTGCAGCTCGGTATACGCAAATATTGAAGATATTAGAAGACATGATTGTCGTAAGAGTTTTATATTAAATATATATATCTACATGATAATGTATTTATTTATATTTTTAGCTTCATTGCAAGGCTATTTATATACCAAATTCCATATATGGTAATTAAGTGCTTTACATAAAAATGAGAAAGAAAATACAAGCTATTATAAAAATAAGAATAACTTTTAAAATTATAATTATTTAATAAATATTAAATTAGAATTGATTACCAGGAGATAAAAACGTTAATTAAATGGGATTGGGATGATGTCTTTTATTCTGGACGGCAAGGGCAGTGATTGCATGTATTTTGCAGTTTTAAACACATATTTATATCAATTTCATCAGGCTCCGAAAATTCCTCAAAAAGAAACCAAATGGTCGTCTCAGCTGCCATAGTTGCAAATCCTGCGTCATCAGAACAGGGTGTTCAACGCAGCACCGTTTCAGTTTAAAAAACATTTTGCAACGTTTTTTCGGGGGTGAACGCAGCCCTGGTATTTTCTACGGGGTTTTTTTGGATAAAAAAAAAATATCTGTATTTATTTTAATAATTTTATATCACATCCTGCCCAATGATGTCCTAAAAATAATATTGATATTGAAGGCTATAAACAAATACAGTGAATGTAATGTAGGCTATGCTATATATTATGTGCAAAAAGGGGGTTAAATATCTAAAAACAAAATTAATATATATATATATATATATATATATATATATATATATATATATATTTTTAATTCACTAAACTAAAAATTTAGTTTAAAGATTAAAGATTACCCTATTATAATGGTCACTTTCATAAAAATATGTGTAGGTTTAAAATTCCACATATTGCACATTTATTGTCCAACAACAAATATTTTAGAAATATGTATACTTTAGTTAGAATTATTGTGCTCTTATTCCATTGCACTCCGTCTGTTTCCGTCTGTTCACGGAAGCTAAATTTATAAATTCACTGAATTTTAGAAGAAATTCACTTGCAGAAGGCTTGTCCTCTCCTGACAGTAAAATGGACATATTTGAATGACTTTCTAACATTTACAGATGGAGAATATACCTGTGAAAAGCACCACATTTCAAATGCATTAAACAACGCAAGTATTTATCTGTCTGTCAGCACAAGTAGCCTATCTCTCAGAGCATCTGACAGGGCAAGCTGCTTTAAACTATACATGTTAACTATGTCTTACCAGTAATTTTGAAGCCCTTAATATAAAGCATGTGTCATGTTTAGGATCAATTGTATCATGCACTTCCCCTGCATCAGCTCACTCCGCTATTTTTCAGATGC
Source organism: Gobio gobio (assembly GCF_949357685.1). Taxonomy (NCBI): domain Eukaryota; kingdom Metazoa; phylum Chordata; class Actinopteri; order Cypriniformes; family Gobionidae; genus Gobio; species Gobio gobio. The sequence continues at coordinate 13,411,529 of NC_137107.1, read as the reverse complement.
GTTCGTATCTACTGTATAAACGGTATTGCCACATTCCATATAGTTTCTAAAAATATAAATTGATATATTGTACAAACTCGATATACCACCCAGCCCTAGTTCACTGCATAAGCCATTGCTTGAAATTAGCTGAGTCACAAGCTGACAGCTTGTATGGCGTTGGGTAAATTGACCTATAAATAGATCCCTGAAGATTTTAATTAGCAAGTATCAAGGCCTGATCCATTGAGGTGAATCAAAGTCATTTCTCAGTCAGTTTAATGACTGTGAGGTGCTTCTTGTTCACATCTGTGGAAAACTAAAGGTGGTCTTGTAATTCATTCTGTTCCCCTCTCCACAGATTGATGTACCATCGTCTGAGTTTGTTCCGTTCCTCCTTGCCTCTCTCCAAGGCCGTGGCTGTGAAACCAGAGGCACAATTTATGTCCGTCATGTCCGATGGTATACAGCTCTTAGAAGGATGTGACATATTTTTCCATAAGAGGACAGTGAGAAGAGCATGTGTCTGTGTATTGCTGTACGTAGTCTATTGAGTGCCAGGGTGGATGAGTCTGTGAGAACATTAAAGGTCACTAAATTAGAAGTGTTCTAAGCTTTAAACATGGCAACCCGTGAGTGTGAACATGAGCAAAGGTTTGAGGAAATCTCAGACTTAATGTCTGCTTCTAGTTTGTTTCTATATTTCCTCATACCTCTAGCGTTTGTGTACCATATCATTACAGAGTGTGACAGGAAGCTAGCATTACAGCTCTAATTCAGTGTGCACATGTGTGCCTATGGTCACGTAGCGCAGCTGGCCTGTCAGTGCGCATGCACGTCGCTGCGGCTGCTTTACTGGCCATTTGTCAGTTTCACGGTCAGTGAACGTCACGGCTCTCTTGGGTAGGCAGGTCCCCCTGGGCTTTTCCCCTAGCTTTGCGCTAGGTCTCAGGCTCTCAGAGCTTCTGCGCCTCTCATCTCCTCAATAACATAATGACCCAACGGTCCTCAGCACATTACCTGTTCCCGAGGCAGCTCTGACAAGGCCAATGGCAGGGATTTGATTTCAAAAGTCTCTACCCTGGGCATACAGATGTAATCTAGGTTCATAATACTTTTTGGTTCACCTGCCTCAATTGAAAATATTTATCCTTCATAAATATTTCTTACAGTCCATTAAACTGTAGGTCTACTTTATATTTTTTGATTACACATATGTTTTCTAAGGGCATTTTTACCTTTGTAAGAATTTTTTTTTAAATGTGTGTATCATCTTTTAATTCAAATTCTTAAATATAAAAACACAGGATTGTATTATTTTAAACATTTGTCATTATTTAAAAATGCCTTCCGTCTCCTTCCTTGACATACCCGGCAGTAAAGGATTTTAATTGTTATATTATATATTACTAAAGTGGTGAACAAAGTACACAAATCATGTACTTGAGTAAAAGTACAGATATCCTAGTAAAATTATACTTCAGTAATTATGAAGTACTCCTTTTCAATATATAAGTACGAAAGTATTTGATTTTAATGCAAAGTATTAAAAGTAAAAAGTACTGATTAGTACTGTTTCTTTATGCAATTTAATATTCCATCCTACTTCTCAGAATACGTGTGTGTGGGGGTTGGGGGTATACTAGACACACAGATAGAGCTTAAATAGATTATAGCTCAGTCTGACATCATTATGAATTATTATAAATTGTCAAGTAACCAGCACTAGTCAATAAGGAAGTTTATGCAGACACATAATATGTATTGATCTGCAAGTAAAAACAAAAAAACATTTAATTTTTATTACCAAAACTTGCCATACTCTGATAACTATCGATAATGACTGGGAATTCAAGTAAATACCACACAGTAAGCCTATTTACAAATAATGAAAAAACTAATTGTGTGAAAATGTGTGCGGACAAATAAACATACAATATAAAACATCTTCATAAAGGTCAAAATGTGTTTTTTAAGAAAAATGCTATGCAAACATTCTAGTTTTCATTTGAAACTGCCACAAGAGCAGAGAAGATGCATGGGCATTCATTTGCATTATTTTAGCGTTATGTTTTGTTTTTACCTTAAACCTACTGCGTTCAGACAGTAATACACAAATCTGGACACTCACATTCAAGCACAATGGGCTTAAACAGCTCGAAAGCAAACACAACCCTAGGTGTTTATTTAATACAATGGTTAAATTATCAAGAAATTGAGCTTTAACTTCTGACGTTTCCAAACAGCACAGCAGTAATGACTTTATGAACTGCTTTACGTGCAAGATTGATAATATTAGGAGAAAATAACCATCAACCGTCTACTACAGTATTGCACCAGACAGTGCATTGTAGTGTCCCTGAAGACAATTTGTATTAATTAGTTGCTTACGGAGAGGAAGAATTGTCTGAATTCATTAAATCATCTAAATCAACAACATGTATGTAAGACCCTATACCAACTAAGCTACTGAAAGAGATGCTTCCAGAGGTCATAGATCCTCTTTTTAAAATCATTAATTCATCTTTTTCATTAGGATATGTACAAAAAACTTTAAAGCTGGCTATTATTAAAAAAACGCAACTTTATCTTATTAAAGATTAAAGATAATTAGTCAGTTATAAGGCGATCTCAAATCTACCCTTTCTGTAAAAAATATTAGAAAAGGCAGTATCCTCACAACTATGTTCCTTTTTTAGAAAGAAATGGTATTTGCGAGGATTTCCAGTTAGCATTTAGACCGTATCATAGTACTGAGACCGTTATCGTTAGAGTTACTAATTATTTGCTCTTATCATCCAATTCTGGTTGTATCTCTCGATTAGTGTTAGTGGATCTTAATGCTGCATTTGATACTATCGACCACACGATTCTTTCATAACATAGACTCGAAAATTATGTTGGCATTAGTAGAATTGCTTTAGTATGGTTTAAATCATACTTATCTGACCGTTATCAGTTTGTAGCTGTAAATGAAGAGGTGTCATACCGATCACAAGTTCAGTATGGAGTACGGCAAGGCTCAATACTAGGACCGTTGCTTTTCACCCTGTACATGCTACCCTTGGGAGATCTCATTAGGGAGCGTAAGTTACAAAACGTACCAATTCACAAAATTAACGGAATGCATAGCTGATATAAAATATATCTGATATATCTCCCAAGGGAAATACACAGGCTTCCATTTAGGAGCGACCGTGGAAAACATATGGGATCCCCGCAGGGTAACTCATATATACGCAGCCCAGTACCGGTTCTCAAGGATTCAGCGGCAAAGGGGCCTGATGCCAGACGCTCTGCCATGTGCGGCACCGAGGGTGATGGAGGACTCGACAGAGTTTGCTTCTGCAGAAAATAAGCGCCACAGTACAGGGCGCAGCAAGCCGTTTCAGTGCTTCTACCCATTTGAGGTGAGAGCACAGGAGGAAACCGGCTCTACAAGTAGGCTTTAGAATCTAGCGAACGTGTTGGGTGTCACCCAGCCAGCAGCTCTACAGATATCTGACAGTGAGATGCCACGTGTCAGCGCCCAGGAGGATGCAACACTTCTAGTAGAGTGTGCTCGCACCCTGAGCAGACAGGGCACACCTTGTGCCTTGTGCCAGGGCTGGGTCTGCCTCCTCCGGGGGTATCGCTTGCAGGTTCACTACCTGGTGCCTGAAGGGAGTGGTAGGAACCGTGGGCACATAGCCAGGCCCGAACTCTAGGCACGATTCGTCGACCGAAAATGCCTGCAGGTCCCCTAACCTCTTGATAAGGTTTGCTGCTTGATAAGCAGCAAAGTCTTCATAGACAGAATTTTTAGCTCTGCCGATTGCAGAGGCTCAAATGGGGCATTCTGAAGTGCTCGGAGCACCAAGATCCCAAGAGCGTATAGAGGGAGGATGAGAAGGATTCAACAGGGTTTGTGCAAGTAGGCTCACTTGGGGAAACGCATATTTGCGTTTATTATCCGTGCCGAGTGTTCCCTCGGTCAGCAAATAAAACCACTGGCAGTGGGACGTTTCTGTAGAGGCAAACAGTCTCAATATCCGCTACTCCGGCCCAAAGAAACAAGGGGTCTGACCACGGGCTGAAAGTTTGGTGACAGGTCGGTATGATACTCACCCGGTGAGTACCGCGTTGCCACTCCCATCTCGGGACTCGGCCGTGAAGCCAATGCTGAAGCAGTCTCATATGAAGCAGACCGAGCGGTGTTACTGCTGCTGTGGCCATCATATGCCCCAGGAGCCTCTGAAATTGTTTCAGTGGGACCGCCGTCCTGCCTTGAAATGTGTTCAGGCAGTTCAGCATCGACTGGACATGCTCTTCTGTTAGGCGTGCCTTCTGTTCGACCGAATCCAACTCCATACCGAGAAAAGAGATCCTCTGCACGGGGGCAAGTTTGCTCTTTTCCCAGTTGACCTGAAGACCCAACTGTATAAGGTGTCTGAGTACCAGTTCCCTGTGTTTGCACAACTAGTAGTTGAGAATGTGAACGCCCTCTCATGGGCACAAGGGCCCCCTCTGCGACTTTCGTGAAGACACGGGGGGACAGGGACAACCCGAAGGGCAGGACTTTGTATTGATATACTCGACCCTCAAACGCAAAGTGCAGAAACGACCTGTGTCGAGGAAGAATCGAGACATGAGAGTACGATTCCTTCAGGTCAATCGCTGCAAACCAATCTTGGGGACGGATGCATTCGAAAATGCATTTCTGCGTGAGCATCTTGAACAGTAGCTTGTGAAGGCTCCGATTCAGGACTCGCAGGTCCAAGATTGGCCGTCACCCACCGGTTTTCTTGGGTAAAATGAAGTATGGGCTGTATGCGTCTTCATATTGATGCTGCTTGGGTGGAGACTGTTGCTGCGGCGCAGGAGCAGAGGCAGACGCAAGCAGCTGCCCTCGGCGACGAATAGGCTGAGGCGCTGGCGGCGGCAGGGTGGAGGCAGCAGCTGATCGCCGGGGCAGGATATGCACCTAGCGAACCAGCTGTGAGAACCGCCTTTGTGTTTTGCTCTTACAAACAAAAAGAGGGACAGTAAGAATACCACATGGCCCGCTGCTGTGCCGTCACATACAAAAACCGACTGAAGAGATCCACTTCCAAAAGGCAGGCTCAGTCAGTTCCACTGCTTTGTAGAGAGTGATTTCAGGATAAACCATCCACCACTCGGTTCCGGAGTAAAAAGCTGATTTGATGCAAGCACCTGTGCCTCATTTATACCCATGCTGCATGGCATGAGAAGCTGGTGCAATCATTGCATGCCAATGTCCATTTGTCTCCAATGTGGCGTCGGAAGTGACCGACTGAATGGGAACCTAGAATACTGTCTAACACTTGATGGATGTTCTGTCAAGTCTTTGTCGTCAGTTAGGAAACTGGGTCTGCTCTTTGATACCAATCTTTCATTTGAAAGCCACGTTTCTAGCAGCTGTAAAACCGCATTCTTCCATCTTAAAAATATATCTAAATTAAGACATATGCTCTACTACAAATGCAAAATGCTGAACAGTTAGTTCATGCGTTCATGACCTCAAGACTAGATTATTGTAATGCTCTACTGGGTGGTTGCCCTGTACACTTAATAAACAAACTCCAGCTTGTCCAAAATACAGCAGCTACAGTTTTTTACTAGAACCAGGAAGTATGACCATATTAGTCTGGTTCTGTCAACACTGCATTGGCTCCCTATTAAACATTTCATACATTTTAAAATATTGCTAATTACTTACAAAGCACTAAATGGTTTAGCTCCCCAGTAGCTCTTAACACTTTATAGTCCTTCACGTCTATTGCGTTCTCAAAATTCTGGGTAGTTGATAATACCTAGAATATCAAAATCAACTGCTGGCGGTTGATCCTTTTCCTATTTAGCACCTAAACTTTGGAACAGCCTTCCAAGCAGACACACTCTGTCAGTTTAAATCTAGACAAAAAAAACACATTGTTTTAACCTGGCATACACAGACATTATCAATTTCTATTATTCAAATCAGTTAAATTGCATTAAATAGGTCAGCCAGAACCAGGAACACTTCCTATTTCACCCAATGTACTCGTTACATCATAAAAAGAATGGCATCTACGCTAATATTAGTCTCTCTGTTTATCCCAAGGTTTACTGTAGTCAGCCAGATCTGGGCCATATCCAGATCAGATTGTGGACCTGCACCTAGACACGACCTAAACACGTCCCTGAAATGTTTGCAGCGATTTTGTCAAGTAGACCTGACACGACCAATCCTCAACAAACCCATCTCCGGCGTAATGACTCCGATCTTCAAAGAGATGGAACTGGATAAATATTCAGAATCTTCCGATTCAATCTGACTTCTGACCTTTAATGCAGCCTGAATCATAATCATACACTGTTCGTTAGTTGACCAGAGAAGAACTATTCTGTCACCTGATGGAGTTTTGGTTCCCTGCCACTGTCGCCTTTGGCTTTTGGCTTGCTTAGTTGGGGACACTTAACAATCAACAAAATTATTGATCTGCCTGCAGTGACACCATTGTTTGAGAAATGAACTGAGCTGGACGATAACATCGATGTTTTCTCCAGAGTGGCTGTATAGATAAATTGACTAAATTAAAGATCTCTCATTCTTGGCTCATTTTAAGTCAGATCTGATCTAGACTCGATCTGACGGAATCATTTAAATCAGAGGTGAAGTAAAAGTTTTACAAAATAAAAATACCTCATTACCGTCTACTACAATTATAAGTGAAGAGTGGAGAAAGCAATGGCTTTTGTCTTGTTCACATAATTAAAAAAATGAGCCTGATATTCTGGGCCTAGATATGGGTCCAGGTATGGTATATCGTGGGTATGATATTTTTAATTTTATTAAAGGCTATCCAACTGACCAGTAAATCAGCCAAGCCAATTTCTACAGGCATTTGGGACTTTTTGAGACATGTATGTCCTTTTTATCCTTTATCAAGTTTCTCACTCTCAATTTCATCATAAAACCATAAGAATTGAATTCTCTTATCTGATCCACTTTGAGTCTAATATGATGCTGGTTGTAAAAGCCGCACTGCATCTAGAACACAGCTGTCTCTCCTCCAGCTACATTCCTGTGAGCTGATCTGGGCAAGGTGAGAGGTCCCTAAAGCCTGTAAGGACGAGTGAAACCATCTGTCCATCCTACACCTCTAGCTAACTGCACCCCAGGGCTGGAGAAGTGAGCTGTCTGAAAAGGGCCAAAAGCTGGTGAACTGTGTAAAAGTGCAGGCGGGCCCTGTCAGGAATCATGAGATGTGTTACTTGTGGAAAGGAATTTTGCTGGAAATTTGTAGTAGAAAACTAGTAAAACATTTAAAGGGGTTATGAATTGAGAAATATATATTTATTTTTACCTTTGATCTTGAGCTCTTGTTAAGGTTACAAATTATCTTCTCTTGGCTGCTGATTCTGGTTTCCTTTCTATTCATATTCTCTTAGATATTAGTCCTGCCTTTGATGCTATTAGTCATTCAGTACTACTGGACCGATTGGCTTGCATTGGAGTAGATAATGTGCTACTTTCGTTTTCATCCTATTTAAGTGACAGAAAACAGTTTGTAGAGATTAAGAATGCTCGCTCAGAGCCTGTCTCAGTTATGACATTCCACAGGGGTCAGTGTTGGATTCGCTTTTATTTATTATTTATATTCTACCTCTTGGTCACATTTTTCCTTCTTACGGTATTAATTTTCATTTTTACACTAACGACACACAAGTCAGGGTTCGTACACCTTTTCCAAGGTCAAATTCAAGCACTTTCAAGGTTCATTTTAAAGCTTTTTCCAGCACTGTAAATTACATACCAATACATAGTCAAAATGGTTATTTAGTGTTTTTTTTCACATTAAAAGAGATAATGCTATAAACAGCCAAAATTGTGTTTTGTAATAGCAGAAGCATCAGATATTTAAGCAAATCACAAGTTTTCTTTTTTTCCAAAATGTATCAGTCTAATCTAAGTAGACTTTGCTTACTATCTAACAGTCAATGTAAAAACAATTACCCCCAAATCACTCAACAGGTTCACTTCACTTTCAATTAATTTATTGAAAATATAAAAACTGCAAACATTTGTCTTTGAGGTAGACAGTCAATCAGATTCAGCTCATTGACCTTTTATATTTTTAATATAATTAATTTTTTTGTCTGTCTATTGAAAGTCTAGACAATCAAACATTTCTTCTGAAGAGATCACTTTATATGATAAAGATTTTAAGCTTGTTTTCATATATAAACGCTAATCAATTACCATTACAATTATCTCACAAATATTTGCTAACAATGTATTTTATACAATGGGGTAATTTTGTTGCAATAGCTTACATACAGCACAAGGAAGCTTGACAAGTAAAAAGATGAGTAAACAGTAATAAAATAAGAACAAATAAGCAAATTACTAACAATAGCACAAATAAATACATTAGAATAAAGAGACAAATTAAATAGACTGCTTTACTTTTTTTTTTTTAGGTAGGCCAAGGTCTAACAGTATTCAGGTAAGAAACTGAAAAAAAAAAAAAAAAGTAATCAAATTTAAAATAGATACCTCATTAGTGCCTGCGTGGATCATGGCGTGGATCACTCGAATGAGGTATCTATGTATATATCTATGACCCGGACAGAATTTTGACCTCACACACGGGAAGTGATGGCAGTCTGCAGAGCTGAAGCGTTCGTCTGATATGAGGTGATATATTTGCATAAATACCGCTCGGTTTCTCTCAGAATCTCTCCGATCTCTCAGAAACCGATCTTTCGTGTCTTAAGACATCAATGTGTCGTCACGAGCCGCGGGGTTTAATTTGAAGTTGTCTGTCCATGTTTTTTTTTACTCTAATAGAATTAGACCCCATCGACAAGCATTATATGAGTGACACACAGCAACGGTTCGAGTTAAAAATCTTCATTTGTGTTCTACTGAAGAAACGAAGACACCTACATCTTGGATGCCTTAGGGGTAAGCAGAAAAACATAAAATTTTCGTTTTTGGGTGAACTATCCTTTTAAGACCTGACGCACGCGTGGAATCAAAATACTGTTCCTGGGGGGTATTCCAGAAAGCAGGTTATGTGGCCTACCCGGGTATGTTTAAGAGTAAGTAAGCGGATAACCTCAACTTTCGGTTCCAAAAATGGAGGTAACTTTCAGGGTATGTAAGTAGCCATTGCAACTCAGTCTCCGGAAAAAAAATTCAAAATAAGAATAAAAAATAAAAACATAATTCAATCAGTTAAAGCTGATCAAATGTTTAGATATTGCATAAAATGTTCATGGGTGTAGGTTTCATAACTTTACAAACATTTGACATATTAAATAAATATCATTCAGTGTCCAATGTGCAGCAGCTTTTCCCACATAGACCCTTTTCACAGACTGTGATGACACGTTTTAACGGTCGTAAATCCTGCAAAGCCTTTTGTATTTTCTTTTTTTTTATGTTTGTACATTTATAATACTGATACTTTGTATTATATTACTTTTGCATCAAATTACAAAAAACAAGTTACCGCTGCTGTGAGAGTGTTTCTAATACAGCCTCTATGGGAGGGATGGTAAAAAATAATATATTTCTCTCTTTTCTCTTCCGTTATCCATTTCACTCTATTTTTCCCTCTTTTTGAAAGTTGTTCTACTATTGTGGAGTTTTTCTTTTGCTATTTGAGCAAATGGAGACACAAAAAATATATTTAATGTATTCTATCATTCACCGCTATAAAAGTTAACTCAACTACCATGACTTCCGCTTCTGAGAAACTCGGAAATTTGAAAAGGGTCTATGCTCTTTTCACATAATGAAATGTTCTCTGATCCCACCCGTTACATTTATTAATTAGGGTAATAACATTAACATTTGACTTCTACTCAGGTCAACACCAGCACCACAGACAGATGAAGAGGAGATGGAGGAAGAATATTATCCAACATGAATTATAAGTATTTGTAGGAAATAAAGATGACCATAAAAATTGTAAATAAATGTATTTAACAGCTGTGGTGGTGGTTATGGCATATATCTTGTACTACCATCTGGTAGCATCCTTCCATTCCATACAGTAATCGGTTTTCAGAAAGTGTGATGATGGGAATATGAGTGTCATCAATGCATCCAACCACTGGAAATCCGAAAGGAAATTCTAATTATTAGGTTACTTCTAGAGGTTTATCAAGTGAACGTCAGGATCCTGTATAAATGGACATGACATTTTTGTCATTTTGACAGTGTCCTCATGATGAAATATGAGCAATGAATGCATGTACGTGCACTGCAAAGAATGCCTTTCTTACAATGTATTTTTGTCAAGTGGCAGATAATTTAATTTGTTTTAAATAAACTTTGCTTACTTTAGATTTAGATCTAATTTATATATATATATATATATATATATATATATATATATATATATATATATATATATATATACATTTTATATTTGTACTTGAAATACGACAAAATGCTCAGTAAAATGCATTTGAGCAGTTTACCCTGGTAAATGACTCTGAGTAGAAGTTACCTCTCTTTTAGAAACGGACTTGACTTACCCTGCTTCCTTGGGTTTGACATACCTCCGATTCTGAAACAGAAAACGTCTCAGGTTACGAATGTAACCATTGTTCCCTGAGAACAGGGAACGAGACACTGCGTCAGCTTTTGCTTACGCTATGGGGAACGCCTCCAGCGTGACTGGTGCCTGAAATCACAATACCAAAACGTCAATCCTATTGACCGGCGACAGCCTATGATGTCATCAAGGTGCGACCAGGAAGTATATAAGGGCGCCTTGCCAACATGACAGTATCAAATCGTCTGAAGGGACTGTTTTCAGCAGGCAAGCCCTGCGGCATGGCAAAGCGACGCAGTGTCTCGTTCCCTGTTCTCAGGGAACAATGGTTACATTCGTAACCTGAGACGTTCCCTTTCGAAAGGGAACTCGCACTGCGTCAGCTTTTGCTTACGCTATGGGGAACGATATACCAACGCCGCCATGCCGACGGGAGTGCATGCCCACTGGCAGTGACAACTGTCAAGACAAGCAAATTCTACTGAGATGCCTGAACCACTCCCCTTCTGGTCACATTAAGCTGTCAGTGACAGCGCTCCCTACGGTCATAGCCCAAGCTATCGCCCAAGAAGGAACCTTCACACACATGAGGTCCTTCCCAGGCCCTGCTCGAAGGCCTGGAACCAGCCCATTCAACTTAGAAGGGGTTCCTTTAAGGGAACGTGGCAAGGGAACTACGAGGGAACCCTATGCCAGTCACTATTCGGGAGGTTCTCACCGAATGCCACCAGGGAGACCTGACCAGGTGACCCAGACTAATGTGGGACACGTAATACGGTCAACCCTGTCTGTACAGTACAGAGCCTCTGGTACTCGCCTCCGAAAGAGGCATCCCGCTAGGGTGCTGCAAAAAAGGCAGTGACATCCACTAGCCAGATCTCAGAGACGGGTTATCCCGGAGAGCAGCTCTCAGCGAAGTGCTATATAACCCTTGCTAGCGAGGGGAGTTTAGCCGCTCGATCCTCGGATCTACCAAGCACCTACTTTAAAACGTGCTTAGGAGGCCAGAGGCCTTACAGGCTGATTATGCCAGGGAGGCCCCGAAGGGCCTACGACCCTTAACCAGCGCCAAGCGGCCGTAAGCTCATAGTAGACCCTCATTCGAGAGGAGCTCATAAGCCTGCCTGGTAGGTAACCATGCAGTAGGCAAACTATGAAAGACCCCTCCCGTGGGGACCGCATAGCAGCAGTAACGTCTCGTCGTGCTAGGGTAAGAGCACCGCCTCCAGGTCTCGCGAACGGCCAGAGACCGGCGCCTGATAGCGGGTGACCACTAGCTGTCAGCGTAAAGCCAGTTGTGCGTTCCCACCCAGGGAACTCGTTCCTCAGGGAGGCCGAGAGGGGCCTCCACCTGATGACAGAACATGCCGCCCATAGCCAGAATGTGCTACTCATAGCACTCCATGGTCACCGCCTCAGCGGCTGCACTCAGGGAGGCCAGTTGTGGCCTACTACCTACTAGCACTCGTGCTAGCCATCCAGTGCCTACTAGCAGTTTGTACCAGCCGTCGAGGGACTTAATGCCAGTAGTGCCCCCTCGGGGAAGACCAGGCAGCGCCTGCTGACCACAGCAGGCCCTCAGGGAGGCCAATCGGGCCTACCACCTGAGCGAAGGTAACCCAACCGGGAGCCTACCCCTCAGGGCGGCCTTAAGAAGGCTGGCTGCTGCGCCTGGGCTGGCGGCAGCTGTCTGCTGCTGACAAAGCCTGGAAATCCAGTTCACACCTGGGAACTCATCCCCAAGGAGAGTAGCTGACGAGGTTACTGCTGACGTCGACACCAGTGGAGAAGAGCCTCCAGGGCCCACTCGTGGGCCACGGCGTCGAGACTTCCTTGCAGGGAGGCCGGTTGATGCCTACTACCTGTTCTGAAGTCCAACTGCCCAGACTGCCGAGGCTGGCTACTAACAACCAGCTGGCTCCTATGCCCGCACCTGGGCTGGCTCCATCCCAGAGGCAGCTAGGGACAACTTGCATCGCCGTGTCCTAGGGCCCCTAGGACGGCGCAGTCTCTCGGGCAGCGCCTACAAACATGGACCTAATCACATTGCCAACAGCAGTGTACTCAGCGAAAGTGCTTAAACAAAGACCCTCTAAAGCGAGGGGAGTACAACTTACGTCACCTGCCTCGGGGCGGCTGTCTTACTTTCCATGCAGCGGCCAACCATAAGTGCGAGGGCGTCAGCCATTGGTAATGCTCGGGCCTCAGGGGAGCATCCGACCAGAACCTTCACAGAGGTTTATCCGATGTTCAGTTCAACCCGAGCCCTAAAGGAGGTGGAGCAGAGACATAGAGCAAGGGTGAAACAATACCTTTTCTTTTAGAAAATATAGAACCCACCGGCCGAACATCCTCCAGGAAGAGGCCGGGGGCCGCCAAAAGATGGCGGCCACCAAGCTCTGAAAGGCGGAAACGGCAGATAAAGTCTGATCGCAAAACCAGCGAAAGACGCTTCACTCCGCCCCACGACCACTGGCAAAGTCGCTGTCTGCTGCAACACCCCGACTGCGTTACTCGTAACCCCAGAACGCAGAGAAGGGGGCGGGCCTTGGCCGGACGACTCTGTAACAAGAGGAGGCTGAAACAAGGATGCATAAACCACGCCATGTTCTCATATCAAAGGACAGGCCAGGGGCGAACAACCTTCATTAAAAGGGAACGCCCCCATCCTTGACAAAGCCTAGGCCAAGTGGTGCGGCATACCGCACTAGATCTACTCAGGGCTCGGGAAAGAAATATTATTACCTCTAATATAACACACTGAGGCCCCGAAACCCCTTTTCCCAAAGCCCCGCAGAGCTGGGCGCAGATCTTACTACAGCTTGCGCATTAGCGCGTACCCGGTCTTCAGCTACTTCCCACTTTTACGCTAGGAAAACACAGCTAGCCCTCTACACTACAAGCCCTTGGGCAAGAGCGCAAATTAAACACCCACATAGTGGGAAAAATAACACGGAGAGGCAGCAAGACTCTACCAGCAAAAGTGAGGCATTCACAGACAACCACATAATGTTGCAAAGAAGATCGTTCTTAGCTTACTCACGGGGAGCTGCAGGCCCTGCGAAATCCCTCGATGATCCAAAATTTCCCCAAGCAACCCCTCAGGGGAGCGACGGTCAAAAAGTCCTGAAAAACATAGTTTTGAAAATGTTTCGCCCTCATAGAGGGGGACTTACCAATCGCTCCTCGCGGTGCTTCAACCCAGCCATCGAGCTAGTATCCGCCCGCCATCCTGAGGGGGGCGCTTTCACCAAACTAGCCAGGCGAGCCGGCAGAATCTTACATTTTCTGCTCATCATAGGCCACCGGCCTGATGTAAAAGCACCCGGGGGAAAACCAGAGGAAGGGAAAAAAGGCAGCGTTCATCTCCGCGCTCCTCGGGGGGTGGAGTCTGCTGCCTGCGCTGGTTCCGGTTACCAGCCCCGGCTTCCTTCCTCTTCCTGTCGCGGGTGTCCCGCCTCCCCTGCGCCCCCAGTCCTCCGCGGCGGGGCGCACGAGAGGCGACGCTGGCTCGCTATTCCCGTCTCCAGCCCTCAGACTGGGACGGGCCGGGGACACCCGACTGCCTGGGCACGGTCCCGGACCTCAGCGGAATGCATGTCCTGAATGCCGCAGAGCGCGCCTTCGCCTCTCCGAACTTTCCCACCACCGCCTCTACGGAGGTGCCGAAAAGTTCAGATGGCGAAACCGGGGCATCAGGGAGAAAGGATTTTTTCCTTCTCCCTGATGTCCAAACGGTTTAACCACAGATATCTCTCCGTGGCCACCCTCGCCGCATCGGCGCTATTTGTACGGTGGCCCGGAGAGCGAAAACCGCGGTCCGGCGCGACTCGACTACCGCCTCAGGGGGTCCCTCCCCCCTGATCGAGGTCCCTCAGCAGGTCCGCCTGCAACACAGCTGTGGTGTGCAAAGCCGCTGCAGCGCGACCCACTGACATGTACGCCCTGCCATTCAGGCGTTTAGACCGGCAGGGTGGGAGCCACAGTGTCGCTGGCCGCCCAGAGGCGAGATAAACATAACATCTCGTCCACGGGCGGCATCGACACATACCCAGCCAGGCAGTCCCTCGACATCAGCGACATCTAGCTCGCCGATGTCGACAGATGCGGGGCTGAGTATGGTTTCTTCCATTCCCTCGAGATCTGCTGATGGAGATCTGGAAAGAATGGAAGATTCCCAGGAGTTGGGAGGTCATGGGCGGAGAGAAACCGATCGTCCGAACTGTTTGGACGCTCAGCCTTTCTCCTCACGCGCCGCAAGGCAGCTGCAGTCTACCTGCAGCGCGTTCCATGACTTCCAGCAACTCCCCGTACATGGGACAGGATGGTTTGAAAAGCTTCAGCATCTTTAACTGACTCACCCATCCTCTGCTCGAGCCTCTCGCGATCTGGATCGTCCTCAAGAACCATAACTGTCTCCAAGCGACGAGCCAGATCCATCTGGGAAGCGCATTTCAGACGCCGCTCAGCCTCAGCTTGAGCGTGGTCTTTCCCAGATGCTGAAACCTCTCCCCTCGAGAAGAGGTCCCACCGAGAGCGGAGCGTTTCCAGAGGACAACGCTCACAAATACTTTCACAAGAGGTTCGCAAACCTCTCATGCATGCTCTTCTCCCAGACAGTAAACGCAAAGTGTGTGTGTATCCAAAGCGCAAGATACACATTCAAAACACACCTGCAGAAGTGGCGTTCTCAGCACACTTCATTGTTATCCTTCTTGTAGACGTTTCACGTGAAGACAGGCAAAACAGTCCCTGAAGACGAAGAGATACTGTCATGTTGGCAAGGCGCCCTTATATACTTCCTGGTCGCACCTTGATGACATCATAGGCTGTCGCCGGTCAATAGGATTGACGTTTTGGTATTGTGATTTCAGGCACCAGTCACGCTGGAGGCGTTCCCCATAGCGTAAGCAAAAGCTGACGCAGTGCGAGTTCCCTTTCGAAAGGGAACTCCCCAGAGTTCCCCTCATTTCAGGGTTAACATAGCTACTCAGAGTTTTCACTTAACCTCCTTTCTGAAACGGGCTCCAAAACTAACACACTGTCATAAGGAAAAATCCAGCAGAACACGCCGATGTGTTCGCCGTGTTCAGAGGGTTAACCGGTCTGTATTTGCAGTTAGTTAACGTTACAGTTACTGTGCTGTAACTCTGGCTATGTTCACTGCATATTCCAGAAATGAACGTGCCATAACGGACATGCTAACATTACATTAGCACATCAAGTCACTAATGCGAATTCCTGGCTAGCAGTTAATAGCGTAAACTAAAAGGCGCTAACGTGTACAGTAGGCTACTTCAGTTAGCTTACTTGAAAAGTCTATGACTTACCTTTAATGTGACTCAAAAGAGCAGACTCGCCCATTGTGAAAAGCTGCATGTCTTTTTTGCAGACTTTACAAGAGGCAACTCGTGGGGTTTTCCCCCATTTTATCCATAGCCTAATGCGTATTTTGCATCTTCCAGCCAACATTCATTGAAATGACAATATGGGGGCGGAGTCACACATGGACATAGACTGGCAGATCACAAGCACAGCAGGTTCATTTTAGGCTCTCCAAAATGTTATTTCTCCATTTAATAAACACACTATTCAGTCAGATAGGCATTTGTTGTGAAATAAATACAGTTACAATTTCAAGCATTTTATCCAAAATGTAAGCACTTTTCAAACCTTGAAAACACAACATCAAAATTTAAGGATTTCAAGCACCTGTGCGAACCCTGACAAGTGTACATTTCCACAAGACCTAATGCTTCTCATCCCCCTTTTGACCTCACTAAATGTTAGCAGGTTGTTAATATATGGACATTTTTTTAAAGTTAAATACCAATAAAACTGAAGCACTCCTTGTTGGGTCTAGGTCTGTTTTAATTAAAAATCAATCCTTCACCAATTGCTTCTTGATGTGTTAACTTTTCCACCGAGGTGAGAAATCTTGGGGTTATACTTGATGGTTTGCTTTCTTTTGGTTCCCATATTAATAATATTTCACATACTGCATTTTTTTTCATTTACGTAACATTGCTAGACTCCGTTCTTCACTTTCTCAACATAGTACTGAACTGAAGTACTATTGTTTTTATTATTGTAATTCACTTTTATTTGGTATTCCTGAAAAAAAATTCACAGATTACAGTTAATTCAGAATTCAGCAGCCAGGATTGTTACCCACTCAAGTACCTTTGATCATATGCAGTGCATCTGGAAAGTATTCACAGCACTTCACTTTTTCCACATTTTGTTATGTTACAGCCTTATTCCAAAATTGATTCAATTCATTATTTTTTTTTCCCTCAATTCTACAAACAATACCCCATAATGACAACGTGAAAGAAGTTTGTTTGAAATCTTTGCAAATGTAATAAAAATAAAAAACGAAACAAATCACATGTACATAAGTACTCAAAATTTAGCTCAGGTGCATCCTGTTTACACTGATCATCCTTGAGATGTTTCTACAACTTGATTAGAGTCCTCCTGTGGAAAATTCAGTTAATTGGACATGATGCCATGAAAGGAACACACCTGTCTATATAAGGTCCCACGGTTAACAGTGCATGTCAGAGCACAAACCAAGCCATGAAGTCCAAGGAATTGTCTGTAGACCTCTGAGACAGGATTGTATCGAGGCACAGATCTGGGGAAGGGTACAGAAAAAAATTCTGCAGCATTGAAGGTCCCACTGAGCACAGTGGCCTCCATCATCCGTAAATGGAAGAAGTTTGGAACCACCAGGACTCTTCCTAGAGCTGGCCGCCCGGCCAAACTGAGCGATCGGGGGAGAAGGGCCTTAGTCAGGGAGGTGACCAAGAATTCAATGGTCATTCTGACAGAGCTCCAGCATTTCTCTGTGGAGAGAGGAGAACCTTCCAGAAGAACAACCATCTCTGCAGCACTCCATCAATCAGGCCTGTATGGTAGAGTGGCCAGATGGCAAATGACTGCCCGCCTGGAGTTTGCCAAAAGGCACCAGAAGGACTCTCCGACCATGATAAACAAAATTCTCTGGTCTGATGAAACAAAGATTGAACTCTTTGGCCTGAATAGCAAGCATCATATCTAGAGGACACCAGGCACTGCTCATCACCTGGCCAATACTATCTCTACAGTGAAGCATGGTTGTAGCAGCATCATGCTGTGGGGATGTTTTTCAGCGACAGAAACTGGGAGACTAGTCAGGATCGAGGGAAAGATGAATGCAGCAATATAAAGAGACATCCTTGACGAAAACCTGCTCCAGAGCACTCTGGAACTCAGACTGGGGCGAACGTTCATCTTCCAATGGAACAACGACCCTAAGCACACAGCCAAAATAACAAAGGAGTAGCTACAGGAAAATTCAGTGAATGTCCTTGAGTGGACCAGCCAGAGCCCAGACTTGAACCAGATTTAACATCTCTGGAGGGATCGGAAAATGGCTGAGAGGTCCTGCAAAGAAGAATGGGAGAAACTGCCCAAAAATAGGTGTGCCAAGCTGGTAGCATCATACTCAAAAAAAGACTGTGACAAGATGTTGTAATAGGTTGCAAAGGTGCTTCAACAAAGTATTGAGCAAAGGCTGTGAATACTTATGTACATCTTTTTTTTTTTTTCATTTTCTATTTTTTAATAAATTAGCAAAGATTTCAAACAAACTACTTTCACGTTGTCATTATGGGGTACTGTTTGTAGAATTGAGGGGAACAATTAAGAATTTAATCCATTTTGGAATAAGACTGTAACAAAATGTGAAAAAAGTGAAGCGCTGTGAATACTTTCTGGATGCATTGTAACTCCAATTCTTTTTCCAACTGCACTGGCTTCCTGTTCGTTACCGTTTACATTTAAAAAAAAAATTACTCTCCATAATTTGGCACCTCATTATCTTTCAGATCTTCTTCATTTGTATACTCCTTTGGGTTCTTTCAGATCATTATTTTGGTTGTGCTAAGTTATGAAATTATTTACTACTGCACATTTGCCAGCTGGATGCAATTTCTATTTTTAAAGTTCAGATAAAAATGTATCTGTTTAGAATAGCTTTTAATGACTTGATTGTTTGATGTGTATGTTTGTGTTTTTTTATAAGTTGAGTAAATAAAGGGAGACACATAAGAGATCATTGTACTATAAAAACATCCTGTACTTTTCATAACTCAAAACTTTCTTGATAGTCCAAAAACAGCTTTTATTGAAACCACACATTTTAGTTCGTTTTAGATTATTATTATTTTTTTGTCTCTGTAAAAGTTGAATCTATTAAATACTTATTGTAGCATTAAATACAACTGGGGCACGTTCAAAGCTCAAACCGGTACACAACGTTTTGCTACGGTTTCCGGTTGAACGTCATGTTTCCTGGAAACGGTGTGTAACGGTGTGCAACGGGTTTGAGATGCGTTTTTTCTCGTTTGGTGGGTGTGTCAAATATGTCAGTCCAACCAGCAGCAACATGTATATAAACCACGCGGTATTAAAGAGACAGCTCACACAATGGGTCCAAGTAAAGATGTTTACAAATGTGTCCGCTGCAGCTCGGTATACACAACAATTGAAGATATTAGAAGACATGATTGTCTTAAGAGTTTTATATATATATAAAACATGATGATGTATTTATTTATTTATATATTTATCTTCATTGCAAGGCAAGTTTATTTATATACCAAATTTCATATATGGTGATTGCTTGACATAAAGTGAGAAAGAAAATACAAGCTATTAAAAAAGTAAGAACTAGAAATAAAATAATTTAAATTAGAATTGATTACCAGGAGATAAAAAAGTTAAATAAATGTGATTGGGGTGTTGTCATTTATTCTGGACGGCAAGGGCAGTGATTGCATGTATTTTGCAGTATTAAACACGTATTTCGATTTTATCAGGCTCCGAAAATTCCTCAAAAAGAACACAAAGAATGGCCTTCTCGGCTGCCATAGTTACAACTCTTGCGTCAACAGAACAGGGTGTTCAACGCAGCACCGTTACCGTTTAAAAAACGTTTTGCAATGTTTTGTCGGGGCTGAACGCAGCCCAGGGCAGTGGATTTTTAGTTCCCATCATGCTTTGCATATGGCTGGACCAGGAGAGGAAATGTTGAAATTAAGTGTTTTTTTAGTAAAAGGAAATACCTATTTGTGTTTAATGTTGATTTATGCTTGACATTTAAAATGAGTTTGTGTTATGTTGAAGTTTTTGTGCTACCGTTGTGCTTAAGAGTAGTGCTTAGGTTGTGGGTGTCTACTTGTATTGGATTATATGTTGCTTTCCTCAATGAGCATTAGCTGTTGCATTGCAAACATTTGCTATGCTAGATACAGAAGTAAATTATAAAGTAAATATTTTAAAAGTAAATTACAATGAAAGGTTCATATGACTTTTTTTTAAAGTAAATAGTTGTGTAATGTATTTACAAATGTTAGGGAGACTTTACCCGATTTGTTTGTGTGTCATAGCTGTTAAATTAAGGTCGTTTTTTAAAGTTTCTTTTTACAGTGTAATGTTGCAACACAAAAGTGTGAGTAACTAAAAGTACTTAAACTTTACTTGCATTATAAGACTTTTAAAGCATATGTACATGTTTCACAGTTGGCACGTTCTGTAGGGTCTTTGTTTAAACATTTTATGAATGGCGCTAACTTCAATGGCGAGAGACACGCTCTGGGTTGGGAGAATGCACACTCGGTGAAGATGGTTCTGACGTTCTGAGAGACTGATCGATGTCTGGGGGTTCACTGCTGTTACGACCTAGTAGTTGGATCAGTTCTCCGTGTTTGTAGCCGTGCTTGTTTGTCCGTGTGTTTGTTGTTAGAGGTGCAACAGTAACTGTTTGTGGCTGCTGTTTATCCGGACACTTCCTCTCATTCATCATTTAACGCTGTTTAAACAGATAGGAGAGGTTATGAGTTAAGCAAGCAGGTCGCGACCTACATTTCGAAACACGTAGATTCACCTCATGTATTAGACACACTAGGATTAGCAGTGGTGCTAAATATGTATGTTTTTGTTTGGTTAGTTAGGATAGTTTAGTTATGGCATTTTGTACGCTGAAGTTTCTTTCTGCATCTTTTGTTGTTAGTTTATTTCCTTAACTTCAGTTGTTAGCTTCAATCCTATGCCTCATCAACGAGTCAGACACTTTCTTATATCACCGGGAATATGCCGCCTAAGAAAAATGCAAACCTACCCGATGAGGTGGAGGAGATCAAGAAATCTCTGGACTTTTTGTCAACAGAAACTTCAACTGTTGCAGCGCAACAGAAGAAAATCATGGATCTGATGGGTGAAATCCAAATGCTAAAAAGGCAAAACTTGGAGAAGGACCGAAAGATCGCTTCTCTGGGGATTCGAGTAGCTGATCTCGAGCAATATTCCAGAGTTAACGATGTGGTTATCAGCGGCCTAAGAACCAAACACCGGAACTATGCTAGGGTGGCTGCGAACGCTGGGCACGCCACTGACGGAGTAAGTGAAGCTTCGGAGGAGGAGAAGGAGTCGCTGGAACAACAGGTGATTTGCTTTTTGGACAGTAAAGGTATTTGTGTTGATAGCGACGACATTGAGGCTTGTCACACACTGCCAAGCAAAAGCAAAACGGCCACCCCATTGATAATAATTAAGTTTATGAATAAAAAGAAAAAGTCAGCACTCCTCAGACAAGGCAGGAAATTAAAAGGGACAGAAGTTTATATAAATGAACACCTCACCAAGAAAAACACCGACATCGCCAGAAAAGCACGTATACTTAGAAAATAAAACAAGATCCAGGCAACATGGGTAAGAAATTGTAAAATTTTTATCAAGTTACATGGATCGACACCGGAGACAGCGAAAGTTCTCCTCATCAAGGATATCTCTGAGTTGGATAAGTTTGAAGAAGGAATGAATCAAGATTAACATATGCCTGGATAGCTAACTGAATACAAACTGAACTGATTTCATCAAAGGCAATGGCTATGGAAAACTTGGACAAAAACTCATCTGTTACTCAAGAACAATTGAACTTGGAAACTTTCAAATATACTGAATATAAGCCACAAGATAATGAAAATGATATTGACCCAGATAATAACTTTTATATTGGTACTCAAAGCCAGTGTGAATACTATACAGTTGAACAGTTTAAAGAATGCATAAAAATGGATAGCACAATATCAATAATACATTTTAATAGCAGGAGTCTTATGGCAAACCTTTCAAAGATTAAACAGTGCCTTAAACAAGTGGGAAAATTATTTACAGCAATTGCAATATCAGAGACTTGGCTTACGGAAGAACAAAATGATTTGGTGGAGATTGACAGATACAAACGGTTTCTTATTAATAGGAAACAATCGAAGGGTGGGGGGGGTTGCATTATATATTGATAAAAGATATAAATGTAAGATAGTCAATAAAATGTCCTTTGTCCTAGACACAATCATGGAATGCATCACTGTTCAAATTGAAAGGGAAAAATCTAAAGACATTCTAGTTAGCTGTATTTATAGGAAACCAGGATCAAATATTGACATGTTTAAGGAAAAAATAGCTGAAATGTTCAATAATAGTAATAACAAAAAAATGGTTTTTATTTGTGGAGATTTCAATATTGATTTGCTCAATCCACAAGAACATAACAAAACTACAGAGTTCATTAATATGATGTACAGTACCGGTTTGTATCCCTCAATCAGTCGACCAACTAGAATTACAACAAATAGTGCTACATTAATTGATAACATATTTACCAATGTTATTGAATATAAAGTTGAAAGCGGACTAATAATAAACGACGTCAGTGATCATCTGCCAGTTTTTGCAAACATACACAGCTACACTAAGACTAAGGAAAGTAAAAAATACACAATGACTAGATATAGAACCCAAGAAAACATTAATACATTTAAGGAGGATTTATTGAAACAAGATTGGAGTAAAGTGTATGTAGAAAATGTGAATGAAGCTTACGACTCATTTTTGGCTATTGTAGTGTCACTCTATGAAAAACACTGTCCTCTGGTAAAGAAAGAGGTAAAAAAAGAAATCTGAGGAAAAACCGTGGATAACTAATGGAATTCTAAAGGCATGTACTAAGAAGAATGTGCTTTATAAAGAGTTTTTAAAGAAGAGGACAGAAGAAGCAGAAAATAAATATAAGACATATAAAAATAAACTGATTAGAATTAAGAAAAATAATAAAAAAAATTACTACAGTAAATTATTGGAGGATAATAGAAGTAATATAAGAAACACATGGAGAGTGTTAAATGAAATTATCAAGAATAAAAAAGGACACATAGGAGATTTTGAATATTCTTTAATTAAAAACAATATAGAGGTCAAGGATATGACCTTAGTGCCAAATGCATTTAATGATTTTTTTGTTGGAGTTGGTCCAGGTTTGGCTGAGGGGCTTGTAAAGACTGGCAGCAAAAATGATGTGTTAAGTAAGAATGTACATATTGGTGAATCTATTTTTGTGAAGGGAACTGATGAAAAAGAAATTATAAAGATAGTTAAAACATTTAAGAGTAAAAGGTCAACAGATTGGAATAGTATTGACATGTGTATAGTTAAAAGTATTATTGGAAGTATTGTTAAACCTTTAAAGCATGTATGTAATCAATCTCTGAAATCTGGATTTTTCCCAGATAAAATGAAAATGCCAAAGGTAATACCCATATATAAGGCTGGTGAAAAAAATATACTCTCAAATTACAGACCAGTTTCAGTGCTCTCACAGTTCTCAAAAATACTAGAAAAAAATTTTCTTTGTAAGACTTAATAGTTTTATTGCTAAACACAATATACTGTGTGATCAGCAATATGGTTTTAGGGCTAATAGGACAACTTCACATGCACTTATTCAACTTGTAGAGGAAATAACAACAGCAATAGAACAAAAAAAAATATGCAGTGGGGATATTCTTGGATCTTACAAAGGCATTTGACACAGTAGACCATAAATTATTATCCATGAAATTACATAAATATGGAATCAGGGGGGTGGCACTTTCTTGGTTAAATAACTATTTACAAAATCGATATCAATATGTAGAACTGCAAAACTGTAAATCTATGTCCAAGGTAATTACCTGTGGGGTCCCCCAGGGGTCAGTGCTGGGACCATTGTTGTTTAATTTATATATAAATAATGTATGGGAGGTGTCAAATGAGCTGAAAACTATTTTATTTGCTGATGACACTAGTTTAATTTGCTCTGGGGAAAATTTGGATCAACTCTTGGATATAGTGGAAAACGAATTAAAAAAGATGAAGAGCTGGTTTGATGTAAATAAACTAACACTGAACTTAAGCAAAACTAAATTCTTAATCTTCGGTAATCGCTTAACAAACATACATAAGAAACTTGCGATAAATGACATTGAAATAGAAAAAGTAAAAGAATTTAAATTTTTGGGAGTAATAATTGATGAAAAATTATGTTGGAAGCCACATGTACATTATATTAAGGCCAAAATATCTAGATCAATTGCAATACTTTATAAAACTAAATATCTATTAAATCAACGCTCATTGTACACGTTGTATTGTTCCTTCATACTTCCATATATTACTTATTGTTTGGAGGTGTGGGGACACACATACAAAACGAACACTAAATCTATATTTATACTTCAAAAGAGAGCCTTAAGAATTGTAAATAAAACTACTTATAGAGCACCAACTAACCCACTTTTCATCAAAATAAAAGCACTAAAATTCAGAGATTTGGTAGAACTTAAAACTGCACAAATTATGTATAAAATATATAATCAACAATTATCAAAAAGTATCCAAGGGTTTTTTCAAATGAGAGAGAGCAAGTACAATCTGAGAGGACATTTGGTATTACAAAGGAAAATTATAAGAACAAATGTTAAGAATCACTGTATTACAAGTTCATGTAAGGAATAACTGTAGTGAAGAGATGAAAACATGTACAACAATGAGTAATTTTAAGAGAATATTTAAAATTAAAATATTGAAGGGATATGAAAAGGAATTGAGATGTTAGTATCGTAGACTGACCGTATGTTTTTGGGATTATATAAAAAGTCTAGTTTGGATGGGTTTTATTGGGTGTAATATAGATAAATGGAAAAGAAGATGATAGAATTGTGTATACGTACTGTAGTTATGAATGTATGCATCTGTGAAATATGTGAATATAAGTACTGGTAGTAGATATATAGTGTATGTTTATGTAAATATGTAAAGCAACGATTCTATTTGTGTTAATTAAGGGAAAAATAGAGATGGGGGGGGTAGGACTAGAAAAGTTTTTCGAACTTCTTCCTACTCCTTTTTAAACATGTGAAATTGTTTTGTTATTTCTATTTGAAGTACTTAATTCTTTATAATAATTTTGGAAGTGTGTATAGAGAAGTGTATGTTCTTTTTTATTGGGTATTTTTAATTATATTGTAAGTATGTAGGAATTTATGATTTAGGTACATACATATTTTCTTCCTGTTATTCTTATTTTTTTATTTTTTTTTATTTTTTTTAACATGTTCAAATAAAACACTCAATCAATCAATCAAAAAAAAAACACTAATATACTGTAACAAATATATCACAAATACATAGAGAATAAATATAAATAAAGATGATTCATTACCATGCTGTCACAGACCAACACGATCACATAAGAATGCGTATCAATAGTACGAGTGTGCAATGTCGTGGAATGTATACGCCAAAATGAGTTTACGCATACATTCCACAACATTGCACACTCGTATTATTTATACGCATTTTCGTGTGATCGGGCTCCACAGACACTTGGCAGTGTAGGTTCATTGGCTGAATTCCATTGGTTGTTATTTTTTCAAACATTGGAAGATTTCAAAACACCCAATCATAGCAGTGGGAGTTTACTGATAGAAAATAGCCTATTACTTCTAAATGATGATGATTTTTAAAAAATGTAAACATCTTGCTATTATTATGTGGACCTCAGAGAACATTTTAAATAGAAAAAAATTCAGTTCATGACCCCTTTAAAATTATTTTAAATTATAAACATTTCCTTTAATATGGGAACAAACTTCCCTCACAGTCTCATTTTCATTCACGTTGAATTAAATATAGCGTCTTAATCCTGAAAAGCCTCACATAAAATAATAGTCCAAACTTTTCATTTTTTATTTGTATTTATTAGGGGTGGCAGGAGTCTCAGTGGGTAGCACTGTTGCCTCAAAGCGAGAAAGTTGCCTGGTCCTTTTTGCTTGGAGTTTGCATGAGTGTGTGTGTGTCTGATGTGCTGGGCCCCTGTTCAGGGTGTGTCACCGCTTGTGACATTGGATGCTGGGATAGGCTCCAGCATCCTGTGACCCAAGAGATGGGTGGATGGATGGATGGATGGATGGATGGGAATTATTAAAATATGATACAGTGCGATTTTTAGGCTCCATACCAAGTGTCAAGCACTAGTTTAACAGGGGTGAGATATTCTTTTACAGGTAATCAATGTCAACAGTGGAGCTAAAATGGAGAGTAATGGAGCTTTTTCCTAAAGTGATGATCTAAAGGCTTGCTCATCCCTTGTGCTTTGGTGCTGTTTGGGTTTGTGATAAATGAGCAGGCAAAACTATTTTATGTTTTACAAGATCTATCGTATCTGAAATCCAACATAATAGAGTTTGACGCAGTGAGCTGTACAGAAAAAAGAAAAAAAAAGAAAAAAAGAAGCTGATGGTGATATTTCAGCTAAGCTCCCAAAAGATGCAGCAGACCATGCGCTGAGTACTACAGTTTGCAGCACTGACAGATTTGCCCAGTCATGGCATTATCACTGCTGTGTCTTTTTCTTCCTAAAGTTTTCTTCAGCAAGATCCTAGCACCTTTAACAGTTTAATGAGATAAAGATGATACCTCCTGGGTATTGTGCCCACATAATAGTCATGATGTTATTGGCCCTGCAAATTAACTTGCATTTGCATGTAGAAGAAGACTTTGTGGAATTTGACTTTAATAAATGAGTGTTGAAATCTCTGAAATCTCCTCTTACCCAAGCCAGCAACATATCAATAATAAGGGCCCAGACATATTCATGTAGAGATATTCACAATCGATATTCACTGTACTTATACAATATACAATTATATATTCTGCACAAGCTGGAACACTTCAACAATTATTTTCGTAATAAGTGTTATGTATTAATCAGTAAGAAATTCTAAAGTTTGTATAAAACAAGATAAATTTACTTGAGAAGCAGGTTACACCTCGAATGAACCCTTTGATGCACATTATAAAATCTGTGTGATCATTTTAGCCTGGTCTCTAGGGGTTTTCGCACCAATGGGATTTTAACATTTTAATCTTTAATAACAAAGTGCTAGGATAAAAGTTAATATGTTGTTGCTAACAAGATAAAGTCACCCTTTGAAAGCAGTTTGCTGCTTTCATGAACTTTCTAAAGGATTTTTTTTTTTTTTTTTTTTTTACTTGACAGCTTTACTAACAGCTTGCAAATCAATCTTTGGTGTTGACTACTGTCTTGGTAAAACTACCAAGGATTTTCAGGATTTTCAAATTTTCATTTTATTCTTGAATTAATAACTGATTCATTCCTTTTATATTTAAGTTGCACTTCTAGTTCTTTAGAAACAAGTGGATGGGCTAGTTGGTTGGACATATCTTTGCTCTGACTGGATCTCTCACAGCACTGCAATGTAAACAATCAAAACAGATATTATCTTATCAATGATAATATGATCACTATAAACATGTTAAAATCTATATTTAAAACCTGGAATGTCAGATATTTTAGTAAAAAAGTTTATATATTTATTAGGACAGTCAAGAAATTAAAATTTTGATATAATTAATTGCACAATGTGGTGATTCATTAATGTAATTCATCTCGAATTAATAGCAGATTAAATTTGGCTGAGAAATGACCCCAAAAGGATAATTTAAAGTCATTATTGTGTTAAAGGTGCAATGTATAGTATTTATGAGGTTCCCTTTCGAAAGGGAACTCGCGCTGCGTCAGCTTGACGCTACGGGGAACGCCTCCAGCGTGACAGGTGTCTGAACTACTATCGAATCACGGCAATCCTATTGACCGGCGACAGCCTGTGATGTCATCAAGGTGCGACCAGGAAGTATATAAGGGCGCCTCACAAACATGACACCGCTTTTTCGTCTTCAGGGACTGTTTTGTCTGAATTGCTTCGAGTAAGGTAATCCAAATTCATTATTATATACACACGAGCTGTGTGTTTCTGCCTGGGATCAAGAGTATGCACAGTCAGCTCTTATCAAGCTGTTTGTTTGTTTGTATAATGTGAGCGTTTGTCAATCCGAGATCGCTCTGCTCTCGTCTGATTCTCTTCCTGAGGGAAGAGGGTCTGGCATCCGAGACCGATGATGCAGTCCCGCTCATGCCGAGGCTGTGCGCGAACGCACGTCATGGGTTTCCCGGATAGAGCTCGCTAAATCGTCACGGGAAGGCATTCTTCCCTTTGACGATCTGGCGGCTGACGAGACTTGTTTGCAAGTGCTCTAGGGATGGCTGTGAGAAGGAGGATTAATCTTCTCAGCCATCCCGACTATGTATGCTGAGCCGATGAATGTTATGAAACGCGCGGCAGGCGGGCTGCGGCCGCCATGTTGCCGCGTTAGAGGAGAGGTCGCTCGTGTTGGATTAAACGATCGATTTCTCCCCAGCAATAATCATCGGCTCAGTTGGGCTTTCATTCCTTCCTGATCTTCCTATTTAGATCGAGGGGGCATGGAATAACCTATATTCGGCTCATATTCACTGACATCAGCGGTATGTCGCTGATGGCAGGAGGATAGGAAAAGGAGAATATGGGTATGTGTCATCTCCTCCGGTTAACGGGATGTGTGCAATCTCCAGAGAGCTCCAACCCTGCCACCTAAACGATGTGTCGCTTTAATGGCAGGGCATACACGGCAGCAGGTCAGCCCGGTGAAACTTCTTACACCATGGCAGTGTTTCATATGCACCAGGCCGGTTTGCTGAGGGATCTCGATCAGGGAATGTTTCCCTGATGCGGTGGTTGCGCAGCAGGCGGAGACTGGGCCCGAGGGCCAGCATCGCGGAGGAATAGCGCATTTGGCAGCGTCTGAGGACCTGCATACCACTGAGATCCAGGTCCCAGGCAGGCGGGAGGCGTCACGGTCCGAGGACCGTAGACGGGCCCCGAGGGCCAGTATTGCCTCTTGCGCGCCCCCCACAGTCAAGGGTGGGGCACAGAGAGTCGGATTCCCGGCAGAAGTAGGAGCTGTGTATCACAAAACGCAGTCAGGGTTCATGATGGGTCTCCTCCCTGACGGTGAGTTAAGAATGATATTGACCCTCACTCCTCTTCTTCATCTCTCCCCAGGCGCTTCTTACATCCAGCCTAGGTGGGTCCACGATGATGTGCTAGGGCCCGCCTGGCTGGTCTGTGAGTGCTCCCCTCTGGCCCATGGTAGTGGTACACCTAAGCATTCATGTGAATTGAGCTTGTGGGTGGATATCATGGCGCGCCGCAGGCGAGCGGGTAAGCCCCCTATAAGAGGGAAAAATATTAATATATTTTCTGACTCATGCTCCCTGTAGAGGGCTTCGGGGATCGCTGTGGATCGTTGGATATTTCTGTAGGGCCTGTAGTTCCCCTGTTAGGATGGCTAGAACGATCATTATACACCAGTTGCTTGGGCTCCATGGTGAGCTAGTGTTGCTAATAGAGAGCCAGCAAAGGATATGAGAGTTATATTTAAGAGCTGTAACTGCTTGCTGTGTGGAGTACAGTTTTTAACCTCCCAAGGAGAGTTAAAAACAAGAGTATCTCAGGGAAGGCGTCGCTCATTCCTGCGGGTATGTAGCGTATTGCTAGGCGTATATTTTCTCCTAGTTTTAAGCTGGTAACTGGTAGCCGCCTCGGGGTAAGGCGGTTTGTATCCTCTCTCAGTATACGTTTTTTTGAGAATGCAGGATCAGACTACGCCAGAACTACAGTTAGATCTAGGGCCAGATCTAGTATACGACTGGCACTTCTGCCCGAGTGTCCTTTTGTCTGGTGCAATAGGAGTGGCCCTATCGGGTCTCGGGTATAGATCTAGATTGGCCTAGGCTTTCTAGGGATTACGGAGGCGTCCGCTAAATGCGTTGGCGCCCCGGGTAGCTATTCAATAAGTGAATTAGTTTTTTAATATCCCTAATGTAAGCCTCCTCTCATGTAGAGGTGTCCGGTTAAGGCCCGCCCCCTTCTCTGCGTTCTGGGGTTTTTCACTAGTAATGCAGGTTGGTGCTGTGCAGAATTGATAGCGACTTAGCCAGTGGTCGTGGGGCAGGGTTAGGCCATCTTTCGTTCAAGTACGAAGAGATTGTATGCGTAGCTCAACCCTGCCCTCCAGAGCTAGTTTCTTAAAAGCCGCCAGTTTTTGGCAGGCTCTGGCCCTATTTATATGTCCTGGCCAGGTGGCAGTACTCCTCTGATAAGGCAGGGTAGATTTGAGTATCCCACTCCTAGCTCTGTATCATTCTGCCTCACCCATGGCTCGGGTTGAGCAGCACTTCGTAACCTTTGTCATATGTTGGTTTGGTAGTGAGCTCCCTTGAAGCCAGAGCATTGCCATGGCTGACGCCCTTGCAGTATGGTAGGCCGCTTTAAAGCTAGGTCCTTCATGAGGTAGGTGGCGTACGTGGTACTCCCCCCGCTTAGGGGGTCCAGGGCGTTGTTTTTGCCGAGTACCCTGTCATGAGTAATGTAATTAGGTTCCAGAGCTTGTAGGCGCTGCTGGTAAGACTGCACTGTCATACAGTAGGCCCTAAAGTGGGCCGCTGGGATGGATTAGCCCCAGGTTGAGACCTTGGGGAAGCCAGTTGGCTGTGAGCAGCCAACTCGGGCAGTCTGGGCAGTAGACTCAGGGTCAGGTGGTAGGCCTCAGTAGGCCTCCTTGCGAGTGAGTCCCGACGTTGGGGAGGTTAGCGATTAATAGCTGCAACCTAGATAGGTAGTCAGCCTTGGAAAGTAGGCCTTTTGCAAAGTCGGCCCCTTTTGATTGCTATGTGTTTACTCCCCAACGATGTCGGCCTCAAGTAGCAGAATTACCAACTAATAACCTTTCTTTGTTATCTTGTCAGCCAGCAGAGAAGCCGCTGTCAGTCCAGGAGTTATAGCAGCCAGTTTTTCATGCCTGCCACAACAGAAAGACGTCCCCGCAGGTCTGCTGTAAG
The DNA here is from genome assembly GCF_949357685.1 of Gobio gobio. NCBI lineage: Eukaryota > Metazoa > Chordata > Actinopteri > Cypriniformes > Gobionidae > Gobio > Gobio gobio. Next base: position 13,380,827 of record NC_137107.1, on the reverse strand, counting down.
GTAGTAGGCCCCGACAGGCCTCCCTGAAGATGGGCTCCGCGGTCGCCAGTCGACCGTGACAGTCAGCGTGGATTGCGAGCAGGCAGCAGACCCCTTCCAGGCCTCCCTGTGGCTCACCACCGGGTAGTAGGCCTCACCAGGCCTCCCCTGGATGTGAGTTCCTGACTGTCCCTAGGGGTGAGCCCCGGGACCAGGATGCCTCTGGCAGCAGACATGTGGGATTACCAGGTAGTAGGCCTCACCAGGCCTCCCCTGGATGTGAGTTCCTGACCGTCCCTAGGGGTGAGCCCCGGGACCAGGATGCCTCTGGCAGCAGGCATGTGGGATTGCCAGGTAGTAGGCCTCACCAAGCCTCCCTGAAGGTTTGCGATGGGTAGCAGGCCTCAAGCCGGGCCTCCCCTGATGGCACGTCCCAAGGTTTCAGTCATGTGGACTAGCATGGACTGTTGGCAGGTGGTAGGCCTCACTCAGCCTCCCTGTGATTTCGTTACCAGGCGATAGACCTCACTAGGCCTCCCTGAAGGGGAGTTTCCGAGTCAGGATGCTCGGGCAGCTAGCATAGCCTGCTATTAGGTAGTAGGCCTCTCCAGGCCTCCCTGAGGAGACGAGCTTCTGTTTTCCAGCTACTTCGACAGTGGGCTTCGACTGCTATCAGGTAGTAGGCCTCACTAGGCCTCCCTTCAGCCGAGTTTCCGAGTTTGGTTCCTTGAGCATTTGGCATGTACTGCTATCATGTAATAGGCCTCACTAGGCCTCCCTGAGGGGTTGGGTTCTCAGTACAAGAACTGTTTACTGGCATATGCTGACAGCTAGTGGGATCTGCCCCTTATTCGGCAGCATCTGAGGATGGTCTTACCCTATGGCGACTGAGGTCGCTTCTGCTACTTGGTTCCCATGGGAGGGAGTTTAGCCTACAACCTGGCTTACCTACCGGGCAGCCCCTTTTTAAGCTCCCCTCTCTTCGAGGGTCGTCTGTGAGCCCGAAGCTGCCTGGGCCTGATAAGATGGTCGTAGGCCCCTCGCGAGGCCTCCCAATTAGATCAGCTTATAGGCCAGTCTGGCCTCCTGAGTGTTTCTACTTGATAATAGCTCAGTAGATCCTAGGATCGAGCAGATTAACTCCCCTCGCTGGCAAGGGTAGAAAGCGCTATGCTGAGTGCTGCTCTCCGGGATTCCCGTCTCTGAGATCCGGTCTGAGGAGGCCACTGCCATTCTGCAGTCCCTTGGACTGGATGCCTCTTCAGGAGGCGAGTATCCAGAGGCTCTGTTCTCGAACAGACAAGGATGGCCCGGCCGAAGTGCCCGTTGAAAAAGGCACCAAGCTAGGCCTCCTTGGCGGTGTTAGTGGCTGGCTGGGGCGCCCTAGGGCCCCCTAGCCACATTCCCTTAAAGGAGCCCCCTTCCTTTGAATGTGTTGGATCCAGGCCTTTGAGCGACCTGAATAGGACCTCGTGCAGCCGCACTAAGGTTCCTAACAAGGCTTATAGCTTGGGCTATGACCGTAGGGAATGCTGTCACTGACAGCCTTGTGTGACCAGAGGGGGAGTGGTTCAGGCATTTCTTTTGAATTTGCTTGTCCTGACAGTTGTCACTGCCAGTGGGAATGCACTCCCCTCGGCATGGCGGCGTTGGTATTTCGTTCCCCGTAGCGTCAAGCTGACGCAGCGCGAGTTCCCTTTCGAAAGGGAACGTCTCCGGTAACGTATGTAACCTAGGTTCCCTGAGAACAGGGAACGAGACGCTGCGTCGCTTTGCCATGCCTCAGGGCCTGCCTGCCAAACAGTCCCTTCAGACGAAGAAGCGGTCATGTTTGTGAGGCGCCCTTTTATACTTCCTGGTCGCACCTTGATGACATCACAGGCTGTCGCCGGTCAATAGGATTGCCGTGATTCGATAGTAGTTCAGACACCTGTCACGCTGGAGGCGTTCCCCGTAGCGTCAAGCTGACGCAGCGTCTCGTTCCCTGTTCTCAGGGAACCTAGGTTACATACGTAACCGGAGACGATCTATTGACAGAAATGCAATATAATATAAATAACTATGTTTTCAGTGGTGTATAAAGACCTTACATAATGAACCGTTATGTTTTTATTACCTTAGAATGAGTAATTTTGATCTACATACACCGCGGGTCGCCTTACAGTGAAGTCGTAATTTTGCGCCGCCATGTTTATACGGTAGCCCTAAACGGACAAACTGCTCTACAGAGCGCTAGCTACTCTCTGCTGTCTCAGACGACGACATCTTTGTCCTGTCGGCCACTGCAGCTATTCACAACCTCACGCTAGATGCCGCTAAAATGTACATAGTGCACCTTTAAATGATAAAAAAATGTATTGGCAAAAATGCCCAAAAGCACACAATACTGTGTATAAAATATAAAACAATGTTAACTTCTTATGTATTTGAACTGTTGTATAAAATCAATATTACATTTTCACTCATGCTATTCGGGACAAAAACATAACTTATGTGATATTGCTTAACTATAAAAACTAATTTTTCACAAGATAGCTTGAATTTTAGGGGCATTGTAACTGCATTTTAAAGGCTCCATCACACAGTGAGCTGTTGCCCTGCTTCATGTTCGTCATCAATCAACTGTATCAAATGTACCTATGTACATGATGACCTATGTAGGTGTAGGGCAGGGCGGGTGTGTTAAATGTTTCTTCTCTGAAAACAATTAATTATATATCTTTACACAATGTTATTCTGAGTTTTTACAAAACAAATGGGAACATTTTATTACGTTAGTTAATGCACATATTGTTTCAGTTTGGAAGTCAAATGTCCGGTGAGTGGCGCTAAAGTGTGAGATAAAAACACTGAACAAAAAAACTGCAGCCGTGCAGTTTTAGCTTGCTTCTAAAAGACTGAGCTTTTTTGTTGAGTGTCATGTTTTACAAGACTCATACCTGTGTAAGTGAAACTGTGTAAGTGCACCAGGTGAGCTACCAAACAGTTTCCTAACCAGACATGACACAACTACAAGACACAATAAAATCAATAAAAAAATCACAGCCAATCAGTAAAGCTTGTGGTCTCTCTCTCTCTCTCTCTCTCTCTCTCTCTCTCTCTCTCTCTCTCTCTCTCTCTCTCTCTCTCTCTCTCTCTCTCTCTCTCTCTCTCTCTCTCTCTCTCTCATAAATATTACACAATTTATGTATTAGTTGATAAATCATGGATCATAACAGTATTGTGAAAGGAACCGTGTGAAAAGAAGTCTATTAATCAATATTCTGCCCCAAAATCATAAATGTGAAAAGGAACAATGCATTAATGCATATGTGCACTCATCAAAAATGACACTTATTGTTGATGACATGGTCAAATATATATATTGACATGTAATGGGATGAAAGATATAGAATGAACTACTACTGAATGTTAGCTGGCTTATTGTGCCTAAAGAGCATGATCATAGTAACAAGAAATTATTCTTCTAACCACAGGTTGAGAGCTGTAGTTACAACCAGACAGGATTGTGTTGATGTTTGCAAATGTTTGTTGGAACTATGTTTTTTTCGAAATGCCAAATCAGTGAACTATGTTGGTAACGATGGAACTTGCAACCATATTTGGCTAATAATGCTTTTGGAAAACACATTCGAGATTGACGCATCTTTTGTTCAACCAATGCTGTGAGATGGGGTGGGTGGTTATCTGCCTGACCAAAGCCAGGTGGGGGAGTAGGAAACTTAGTTTATTGAAAACTATTTTTGTAATTCCATTTGGGGCGCTGATTACATCACCTACACCTTCGCTCAAATGGAATAAACCACTTGATGAGGAGCCTCATGCTTTTTCTGTATGCCTCTGAACCTTCCATGGTGTCCCTCAATATATCAACACTCTTGTACTCTTTTCACTTTTCTCCAAGTATGCTCTTCATACAAAGGACATCAACAATGACCTCTAGTCTGGCCTCTGGGAGATTTACACCGCTGATGAGAAGTGAAAAGTGTTCTTGACGTGTGACAAATCTACCGTCAGTACAGCGCAGAGTCATCCATTACACTTATCATCATATCCCTAGACATGGAAGTTGATCAATGAAGATTTACAGAAGCTGAGACAAGATTCCCAATGCACTGGTTCTGCTGTACTTAATGATGACAGTTTCTGGATTGAGGACTTTGATACTTGCTCTTGCCAACCAGTCTGCAGTCACAGAAGAGTTGTATGGGACGAACAAAAGCCAGACAGAGAGCAAGGATCATTATACTTTGGAGACAGAGAGGAGGAAAACTAAGATATGAAGCTGAACTATTCCCAACAAAGAGGAAAAAAGTGGTTTTGCATCTGGATATTTTTTTCCCTATTTAGGCTAGTGATCGCACAAATAAACTGCCATAGGATAGTCAATACTGGGTAATTATTCATGTAAAATGGGGGAAATCATTGAAAGTCAATACTGTTTATTCTCTCTTCCATTGTTCCATTCGGGTCGGTCGCGTCAAAAGACCACACCATCAAATTAGTTTCTTTTATAATTTTTTTTTATTCCATCAGACAATGGTGGGTGGAGTTAACAGACACTGTTTTTTTTTTTAATGAAGCACAACAATTAACCCTCTGGGGGTCTTCGGTCATTTCTGACCCGAATTTTTTTTTTTTTAAATGTTTAAAATCGTAGCTTCATCGGAATGGTCCGAAACTTGGTGACTTTATTGGTACTGGTATATGAACACACAAAAAAATTGGGGACAGGATTTGAAAAGTCTAAGTGGTCATAAAAAAAAATAGTCACACTCAGGGTCTTCGGGTCAAAAATGACCCCCATAGGAAATGAATGGGAAATTGGCAAAAATATGAAAATACTGAGTTTTTTTGTGCATACAATATACAAATCAGCCAGGATGCAGAAAAAAGGACTCAACAGTGAAGGGGTGAATCTCTAAAACATCAAGAGTGCAAAACAGACAAAAAAATTCAGACACACACACACAAAAACACAATTAACTTTTGGAATGGCACGCGTTAATTTGTGTGTGCATGTGTTTTTGTGTGTATAAGTGTGTGTGTGTGTGTGTGTGTGTGTGTGTGTGTGTGTGAGTTTTTTTTGTCTGTTTTGCACTGTTGATGTTTTAGAGATTCACCCCTTCACTGTTGAGTCCTTTTTTTCTGCATCCTGGCTGATTTGTAGATTGTATGCAGAAAAAAACTAATTTCCCATAAATTTCTAATGCGGGTCATTTTTGACCCGAAGGTCCTGAATGTGACTATTTTTTTTTACAACCACTTAGACTTTTAAAATCCTGTCCCCAATTTTTTTGGGGTGTTCATATACCAAGTACCAATAAAGTCACCAAGTTTCGGACCATTCCGATGAAGCTACGATTTTAAATATTTTTTTATAAAACGCAATTCAAGATTCAAGATTCAAGATTCAAGAGTTTTATTTGTCACATACACAGTTATATACACAATATACAACTGGCAGTGAAATGTAAACAGGTCCGCTCCATGGACAGTGCAAATAACAGTTACAAGAAATTAAATAGAAATAGAATAAAATTAGAATAAAAAGTATTAACATAAGTAGAATTATAAATAAATCAAGTAAAAGATAAAAATAGGAAATAAGATAAAAATAAAAATATAAAAAATATGTGGATATGATAAGTGAGATAAACTGTAGACTTAAAAATAAGTGGTTAACATAAAATATATAATATGTATATATAAAGAAGTATAATGTGCAAGGTTTATTACAGGTTGTTACGCAGTAACAATAGGGACGTAAAGTGCAGTGCAATTGCAGTATGTGGATGTTAATGTTAAAAGACTGTATGTTTATGTGTGTGCGGGGGTGAAGTGAGTCACGTGACTGAGTTCAGGAGTGTGATGGCCTGGGGGAAGAAAATCCTCCTGAGTCTTTCAGTCTTTGCCATCAGGCTACGGAAGCGTTTACCAGATGGCAGCAGGGTGAAGTGAGAGTTTGCAGGGTGATTAATGTCTCTGATGATTTTAGTAGCTCTACCTCTGCAGCGTTTGGTGTAGATGTCCTGCAGAGACGGGAGAGCTGAGCCTGAGATGCGCTCGGATAAGCGCACCACTCTTTGCAGGGCTTTGCAGTCGTGACTGGTGCTGTTCCCGTACCACGCTGTGATGCACTGAGTCAGGACACTTTCTATCGTCCCTCGATAGAAAGTTTTCAGGATGGCTGGTGAAACCCTGAATTTCCTCAGCTGGCGCAGGTGGTACAGTCTTTGCCTGGCTTTTTTCACCTGTGTCTGGATGTGTGTAGTCCAGGTCAGATCCTCGGAGATGTTCACACCCAGGTATTTGAAGCTGCTCACTCTCTCTACCGGTGTCCCGCTGATCATGAGAGGGGAGTATGACCGATGCTGTCTCTTCCTGAAGTCCACAATCAGTTCTTTGGTCTTGTTAACATTCAGAGAGAGACAGTTGTCCTGGCACCATGATGTCAGTTGCTCCACTTCGTCCAAGTATGCCGTCTCATTGTTGTTGGAGATGAGACCCAGGACAACAGTATCATCAGCAAACTTGATGATGGAGGTGGAGCTGTGTGTGGACAAACAGTCATGGGTGTAGAGAGAGTAGAGCAGGGGACTCAGCACACAGCCCTGTGGAGCTCCAACACTCAGGGTGATGGAGGTGGAGGTGAACTGGCCTACTCTCACCGCCTGGGGTCTGCCAGTGAGGAAATCTTCAATCCAGAGGCAGAGAGAAGAATTCAGGCCTAGATCCAGGAGTTTGTGTGTTAGCTTAATGGGAACTATGGTGTTAAAGGCTGAGCTATAGTCAATAAATAGCAGCCTGACATAGTTCCCACTTTTGCTGTCGATGTGAGTGAGGCAGGAGTGAAGGACGTGAGAAATGGCATCTTCAGTCGATCTATTGGGACGATAGGCAAACTGAAGAGGGTCCAAAGTGTCAGGAATGGAGGAGCAAATGTTGTTTTTAATGAGTCTCTCAAAGACCTTCATGACTAAAGATGTGAGAGCCACTGGACGATAGTCATTTAGGCAAGAGGGTTTACTGATCTTAGGTACAGGGATGATGGAGGATCGTTTGAAGGAGGTGGGGACAACAGATGTAGCAAGGGACTCGTTGAATATGGATGTAAAGAGCCCTGCGAGCTGATCAGCACAGGACCGCAGAACACGACCTGAAATACCATCCGGCCCAGCAGCTTTCCTGACATCCACACGTTTGAGTGCCCTCCGAACCTCGTCCTCCGAGACAGAGATCACGTGACCGTTGCTGCTCTGAGGGACTCTCTCTGACGCGTCACTCGCCGGAGTCGCGCTGCCGCGATTACCATCAAAGCGAGCGTAGAAAGAGTTTAACTCGTTCACCAGCAACGGATCAGCTCTCACCTCTGCAGAGGATTTAGTTCCAAAAGCACAGATGGTTCTCAGTCCCTGCCACATCCGCCGGGAGTCGTTGAGTTGGAAATGAGATTCCACTCGGTCTTTATAGCGGAGTTTTGCGGCTTTAACGGCGCGCCGGAGGGCGTAACAAGAAGCTTTGTACTCCCTCATATCCCCCGTTTGGAGACCGGCATTGTAAGCGGTGGTGCGCGAGTTTACTGCAGTGCGAATTGAACTGTCCACCCACGGTTTCTGATTAGGGAAGGACGTTATAGTTATTGTTTGTGTGGCTTGCTCTGTCAGTGTGTTAATAAAGCAGAGCGCCACTTCTGTGAACTCGCTGACGTCTTCAGAACTCGCGCGGAACATGTCCCAGTCGACGTCATCAAGAGCTGCCTGTAGCGTGATCTCTGAATGGGATGACCAGCGTTTGACTTCCCTCCTCACCGGGGGCTCTTGAACGAGCCTTTGTTTATATTCCGGTGTGAGGAAAATGGCGGCATGGTCCGATTTGCCAAAAGCTGGCTGTGAACGAGCTTTGTAGGCGTTCTTAAACGGAGAGTAGCAATGATCCAGTGTGTTTGCTCCTCGTGTGGGACAGGAGACATGCTGGTGAAAGTTTGGCAATACTTTCTTTAGGTTTGCTTTGTTAAAATCACCCGCGACGATGAAAGCAGCGTCGGGGTGTTTGTTTATGAAGCCGCTGGTCACATCATGGAGGGCAGATAAAGCCAGCCCCGTGTCTGCTTGTGGTGGAATATAAACGGCAGTAGCGATGACCGAGGAAAACTCCCTCGGCAGGTAGAAAGGCCGGCACATGAGAGTTAAATGTTCCAAGTGAGGCGAGCAGGATCGCGAAAGAATGGAGATGTTCCTAGGATCGCACCATTTCTTGTTTATCATGAAACACACTCCACCGCCTTTAGATTTCCCGGCCTCGGCTGTTCTGTCCATCCGAAAAACAGAGAAGTTCTCGGACGGCGTCACGGCTGTATCCGGGACCGCTGGCGTGAGCCATGTTTCGGACAGACAATAGATGTTGCAGTCTCTCATGTCCCGTTGAAAACTTATCCTGGCTCTAAGATCGTCCATCTTATTCTCCAAGGATTGGACATTTGCGAGCAAAATGCTCGGGAGAGGAGGACTGAATGCTCTTTTTCTCAGTCTGTTGCGGATCCCAGCGCGTTTCCCGCGGTGTTTTTTGAATCTTCGCCGTCGACTCGAGTGGCCATTGTTCAACTCGGCGTCCCGGCGAATCTCAGATGGAAGATTGGAGAAAGTGTCCTGAAACAGGTCAGTGTAGCGGTAACCAATTTCCAGAAGTGTTTTGCTGTCGTAACAGATCAAAGCAGATGATCCGTTGGAAAAAATAGAGAGTAAAAGAGAGTAGAATAATAAATAAAAGCAAAGTCTTAGCGGAGCGACCTGAACGGCGACCGAGCACGGCGGCGCCATCTTTGTCCATCTTTCTATATCTACTATAGTGGTAAAAATGTGCTATTGTGTGATAAAAATGCTAAATGTGTCCACCGGATGGCACCGATCTCATTAAAAAATTGCTTTCATGAGGCCTAGGCTTTACTCTAAAATGAAATACACCTTTAATAAAAAAAAATTAAAAAAAAATTATATATATATATATATATATAATTTTTTTTATTATATTCATTGGGAAAAAATGGGTTATAATTATTGCACAAATATTAATTATTAATCATAAAATTATCTCAAAACACCAAAAAAGAAAAGAAACAATATTATTGAACAAAAATATATTTCATTGATTTTACTCAAATCTTTTTTTTATCTTAATCCTGCCCTCCGGGCCATTTTTGACCCGAAGGCCCTGAGTGTGACCCATAAATGAAGACCCCCAGAGGGTTAAATGAATAACTAAATGTTGTTTATTATTATATTATATTTTTATAATAGGCCAACTTAATAGGCATAAGTTGCTATGTCTACTTACATACCCTGAAAGTTACCTCCATTTTTGGAACTGGAAGTTGATATTATCTATTTACTTACCTTTAAACATACCAGGGTGTGTCAAATAACCTACTTTTTGGAATAACCCCTGTTACAATCCATGCCTGTCTTGGACTCCATTTTCCATAATCCTCCCTGTCCCACACCGGAACTCACTCTATTATTATCTCTCTTGTTTAATAAACCTGTCTTTGTTGAAAGTTCAATTCTACTCATCCCTGCTGCACCACGCCAACCCGTAACAATGTTTAGGTAGGTGGCACATGTCAAATTTAGGGGTTCTAAGCAAAACATTGCCCAGAGCATCACACTCCCTACACTACACCTACACTTGTCGTCGTCCCACAGTGCATCCTGGTGCCATCACTTCCCCAGGTAAACTGCGCACACATACGTGGCCATCCACGTGATGTAAAAGAAAATGTATTACTTATATAGAACTAGGACTTATCGGACTAAGAACCCTTCTTCCAATGCTCCAAGGTCCAGTTAAGATGATTGCTCCTTGTAGGAGCTTTCACTACCAACAAGCCTTGTTGTTTCAGAGATACTTTGACCCATACAAATTTGGCCCATATCAAAGTCACTCAAATTTTCCCATTTCTACTTAAAAAACTGATTGTTTGCTTACCATCTAATCTACAGACACCTTAATATGTGGCCTTGTTAGGAAAAGATCAACAATGTTCACTCGACCTGTGAATGATCATAATGTTTTGGATCATCAGTGTGTGTACTGTATGTTGTGAGTCAGATGAGGGGTCTGAAAAAAAAGACTGTAAATAGAAGACGTTGTTTGTATTGTTTTATTTTGTCATTTTCTGTCACTTCAAATAAAAACAAAATTGACCCAATGCTGACTAATCTACCTGTTGTTCTTTATATAGATTCTTGACAATGAAACTAGAGTAATGTCATGGTATACACAGACACAAGAACAAGAGAGAACAGGAATACTGCAGCAATGGTAAGTTTATTGAACCAACGGCAGGATTAACACAAGGCAGGTAATTGACTTGGATGACAGATTGCGGATGGAACTTGAGTCTTATCTTTTGCAGGTGGAGAGTGGAGCACACACACACAGCGAGCACATAGAGGGTCAATGGGAAAGACACAATGGCTGCATCCGAGATCGCATACTTCCCTACTATATAGTAGGCGAAAACAATATGTGACAAAACAAGTATGTTTGAATTCAAAGTAGGGGAGCGCAGGGCACAATCTAACGTGGAGTTAGTTGTAACAAGCATGGTTTAAAACTTTCCATACATGCCAGGATGACGAAACTTAGTGTATTTACTAGTTGCGTTATCAACATTATTTAGAGAAAAAATTGCGGCAACATTAAAAAATCTTTGGAAGATATTACTGAACATTTATTTAACCATAGCAAAAGTAAATTTCTTACTTAAGTTTATTTTTCATCTCTGTTTTTTGTGTTTATTTAAAACAAGACAAATCTGATAAGATTTTAATCTTATATTTATTATTAACAGTTGATTATAGTTCTTTAATGCTGATCTAACAGCAGAAGACACGAGCCCCGGTTTAAATCCCAGTTGTGCAGGTGGGGTGGGTTCCTGCGTTACAATGAGCCCCTATTAGAACTACGCTATTATATTCTATACTTTTATGAATTCTTTTGAGAAACCATAAGAAAAGTGTGAATAATGACTTAAGAGTCAATGTTCAGAAATAATTCATTATTATTATGTTTTTAACTATGCTGTATAGCTGTATTTAGCGATGTGTTTGTTGTCAAACTCAATTTTTTTTATATTTTTGATGATTAAAAAATGCCATCATTTTATTTAAAAAAGTTAATAATTGTATTTTATTAACAAAATATTTTAATTTGTCTTGGATATTTATTTATTTTAATATATCAGGTAACATTTTAAGCTGTCATTTGGTCATGTTACATTGTGCCCCTCACATGTTACAATGTACCCCACATATGGGGCATGTTGTCACATTTCACTTTCATTCTTTCAGGGTAAATCAAGAAAAAAGTATAAACTGTATTAATGAAACAAAACCACATAATTGCACTAGACGTGTGAAATTAATGTGGGAAAAAAATAAATACTCTGAACCTCAAGTGGATTTACACAAACTGAGACAGTCAAAAAGTGTTAGGTTGTGCCCCGCTCTCCCCTACTCATAAAAGAGTAGGCAAAATGTACCTGGATAACTTCTGAAGTGTACATATGATGAACAATTTTATATCTTCAGGCTACGGGAGAGGATTTATAAATGACAGTGAAGTGATACAACTGACATTGGTAGGTCACATAATGACAGCATTGCTAATGTAGTACGTCCGGATTACATTCATACTACATTGAACATACATTTTTAGCGGTCGTGGATTACTTATTTAAAATAAGTACCTACTCAAGAGAGTATGCTATTTCAGATACAGCCGGAGACTAATAGATGACTTGAGTAATATCGAGGACAGTGTTGGAGATCAAGGTAAACCAGACAGAGACTGTGTGTGTATGTGTGCTGGGGATTTATAGCATGTAGTGATGGGTCGTTCATGAACGATTCATTCATTTTGAACAAATCTTTAATATGACTCGGGAACAACGAGTTGTCTCTGAGGCAAAGGCAAGATGGAAGGCTAAGGCTATGCAGTTGGTACTGGAAACAGAAATTATTAGTTCACCTCCAGAGTCTTTGGGTCCGAGTTGTTCATTCACCCCTGACAACCATATAGACAAAGGCTACGCTGTACCAGAAACAGAAATGATTAGTTCACCTCCCGAGTCTTCAGATCTGAGTTGTTTGCTCTTTTGTTATGTGATGTGACAGCCGTATTGGATACAATAATTACAAACCTTCCTTACAAACAAGTGCAGCGTAGTTATTATTTTTTTAAACTCTTACAGTTATGTGATGCATTTCTGATCTCAAATTGTAGCTTTTATATTTCTTCCAATTTATACATTTGTGAATTTCTGTCATGATTTTCTTTCCCATAATATTGAATGTGGTAATAAAGAGATGGTTAAAATAAACTTTATCCTAATGATGGGGGAAATCACTTTGATAAAGCAAAGATACCTAAATGTAATACAACATAGAGTCAATAATACTAACGTAAATGTTGTATTTGTTTTAAGATACTGAGCTGGGAAGTGGTCATGTGACAAGAGAACGAAAGACTTAGACCTGAAAACTTGGGAGGTGAACAAATCATTTCTGATTCAGGTACAGACTGCATAGTTTCAGACTGGGGATGTGACGAAAAAAAAAAAAGAACGAACGAACGAACGAACAAATGAAAAAATGAACAACTCAGATCGGGAAGTGAGGTGAATTAACAGACTGCATAGCCTGAAGACCCAGCTACGCAATTAATGAATAATTTCTGTTTGTTATAATTTGGCCATGGCTGCATTATAGTGTTTTGTTATTTTAAATGTGATTAACATTAGGTAAGTAGATGTGTTTGGGAATTGGGCTATTAACATGTAATGTTTTAATTATATTGTTCATTTTGATGAATGAGATTCAAAGATCCGAATCTGTAAAATGATCTGAACTTCCCATCACTAATAAGCTGCATCCGACAGCCAAATACTCTCTTGAATAGGTACTTATTTTGAATAATTACTTCACTGCCACAGAAAAAGTATGTTCTATTCTGTATGACTGTGTATAGTATGAATATAATCCGGATGTACTATATTGCCCTTACCATGTGACCTACAGAGTCAGTTGTGTCGCTTCTCCTCCATTCACAAATCTTCTCCCATGGCCTTGTGGGATAGTAAAAGTGTTCATTGTATGCACACTTCAGAATCCTGCCGGAAGAAGTAGGTCATCCGGGTACTTTTTGCTATTCTTTTATGAGTACTTAGCCTGATGTCGTCATACTCAGAGTTTTATACTGCTCCATTGGGCTGTGATTATGGGGCTAAAATGCCTCTGCACTCAATTGGATAGACCTACAACCAATCAGAGCAGCGGAGTAAGTGACGTATGTTGAGCGACGCATAGCTGTGAACAGAATTCAACTGCACGCATGCTGAAAGAAGTAGAAGAAGAAGATGAGTGTAAACAATCTTTGCTGGTGTTGTAAACAGAATTTAAGGATACATGGAGTACTTACCAACACAAACATAATTTCTGAGAGAAATAGTAAAGGTGAATGCAAATACAAACAAGTTCTCTGTTTAGTAAAAAAATTCAACCCAATCGCTCTTTGGTGACGTGATTTGATTACTGTTGCTCATCTGTCCATCATCGTATAAAGCCCAACCTGACAATGTGATAAGTCCGAACAGCTCTGCCTCGAGCATAGTTGCTCCACAATGGATCAAGTCCTATATAGTAGGGAAGTATGCGATTTCGGGTGCAGCCATAGTGTGGTGGAGTGCTGACAAGGGACAGCTGCACATATTCTGGTGCCAGGGAAATTTTGTTTTTGACAGATAATGTGAGTTCATAGAAATTCAAACAATTACATGTTTTTTACAGATGTACTGTATTACCAATTTTAAATGCATCTAATATTCACGTCTCTGAAGCATGTGGCTCATGCAGACTATATTTTTACATTAAATCACAGTCTTTTGGCAGTAACATGATTTTGGTTTTATTTTGATCAATCATGCAGCCCTATTTTTAGATATGTAAATAAGCCCTAGACTGAACAGTAAGAAGATCATTGAAGCATTGTAAAAATGAATCTAGCAAGTCAATTTTGACTGGCTGCTTTCAGAGTAGTCAGAAAAAACAAGAACTGCCCATCCTGTGGGTCCTTGAAAGAAGGGCAGCTAAATGAAATGGCAAACAAACAAACCTGTATGTTTGAGTGTGGGATGATGGCATACCAGAGCTGACAGACAGCTTACAGGAGAAAATTAAAACAGAGTTTCTTTATACCTCATCATGGTCTCAAGGTTGATTGTGAACACTGCCTTGGCAAGTGTTATTTCCAGGCTGTCTGTCATTTGTGGCGTGATTATACAGTGATCTCTGACTCATTCGAACAGAAAAAGCTCTGTTTCCACACCTCAACAGATAGAACTCACATCACCTACCAAACGAGAACACACTGAAAGTTTATGAACCTGACTGCCACAGTTTATCAAAATACAAGACGTCACATTAGAGCCAAAGTGACTTTTAAGAACCTGACATCTGGGTGCTATATTATGCAAATCAAGAGTTTAGCTTGGATTTCTCACTTCTCCTTTGACAACCACAAAATATATGCCCCTCCCCAATTGGGATTTCAAAGTGGTTTTGCACGGAATGACAAGGATACAGTCATTACATAATGACCGAAAAAAATAAGTGTCACTAAACCCTATTTAGAGTGCTTTAGCCCCCATGTCTTTCATCTCTGCTCCCCAAAAATATGCGATTCCATGAATTATTTTTCGGTGAAGTGGTTGTGTCATGTCCTGTTTTGCACTGGAGAGCTGTGGTAGAAAAATATTTGTGCAACAAACCAGTGTGTTTATAACTATGACAATATTTTAAAATAGTATGGTAAGAATTTACGGCAATGTACTGTTAGTGAACATCCTGTTATGGTGCTAGGTGGCAAGCTGTTTCAAACTCCATAATCAAACTTCGTTTGGGCCTGATTTTGTTTGAAATGACATCACAACAATTAATTCTTCAGTTTCGCTTGTATTGGGCCTTTACACCAATTCTTCAAAAAGCAACGGACACAATTGGTAAAAAAAAAAAAAAAAAGGCCAGAACACTGAACACCTAATTTACTGTGGGGATTTTAGAGAATTTGGGAATTAATTTATTTTTTTTTTCTTCTCATTTCTCATTCTGTCATCTGGTGGAGTTTTGGTTCCTTGCCCCTGTCGCCTTTGTTGCCTTTGGCTTATGGCTTGCTTAGTTGGGGACACTTAGGGCCAGATTTACTAACAGCTTGCACCAGCACCAATGCCAACTCTTTTGGCATTGAAAAACTACTGTCAGGATTTACTAAAGACACGCAGTGAAAAAATAGTACTGAAAATGCATGGACACGTGGATGGTTATTTTTGCGGCTCACCTTATTGCATATGCATTTGTAGGAGTTTTCCTTTCAGACACAACATTTATGGGAGGAGAGTATTTAAATAAATCATGCAAGGTGATTTACTAAGGTTTGCGCTAGTCAATTTACTGGTATTTGCACCATTATTTACCGCCAGGGCTTGACATTAACACCCGCCATTTGCGGGAGGATTTCAGCTGTGGCGTGTAACACAGTCACTCCCATGCACTAGCCACTTTGGCGGGTTGAATTTATCTGTTATAATCACATTGCACATTATACCCAATCAAACGTGATTCTGTTGAGTTTATGAATACAATGTCTTATAATCAGAGGCGTTCAGATTAGCCGGAGTTTTGTTCAGAGCGCGCTCCCACTCACTGAAATCTGCACTCTCATCTTACAAAACAGAGCAGAGATGTACATGTGATTCATTCATTCATCATACAGTGATTTTTTTATTTCAGCAGCGAAAATGTTTCAAAAAAAGATCACAGCAGAACCATAGCACATCTGATGGGACTGGCATAAAAGTTGGCTTGATGTTGGAGGTTCGATATTCACAAATTTAGGGACTAAAAAAATTCCACATTTAACATGTCATAGCTCATAGAACACTGATGAGAATATTGCTTGAGAATAAATTATATTTACACCAAAAAATAAAAAAGAATTCAACTGTTAGTTCTTCTCTGTCTAGATTAAGAAGATTTACACAACCTTATCAAAGCTTAATAGCCCTTTTTGGTGGCCTGTCATGTTATACATTTCATGTGGATTTGATTCGGGTGTGTACAGTGGTCATTTACATATAGCCAACAACAAATTTCCCAACAACAAAATTTTGGCCAGTGAATATGCTAGTAACTTTGGAAAACAACTAGCCACAGTGGCTGGTGTGCGAAAAAGTTAATGTCAAGCCCTGTTTACAGCCCAAAAAAAGCATATTTGAAACCAGAAGCTAACTGGTAAATTGCGTTGGTCATTATGGAAATGATCTGGCTGTGTCTGTGTTTTTTAATTTGCATGTCGTCAGTAGATCATGCACAAAAGTTTCCACTCCCAAATGCGTTTTTTTTTTTTTTTTTTTTTGGAATCTCATTTCTCATTCTTATTTGCCCTGTTCAGTAAATCTGGCCCTTAATAATCAACAATATTATTGATCTGTCTGCATTGACACCATTGTATGAGAACTGAACTGAGCTGGACAATGACATCACTGTTTTCTCCAGAACAGCTGTATAGATAAATTAACTAAATTAATAACTTTTTTACAACATAAATGAACCATCACCGAACTTACTTAAGTTAAGGAAACTCTTCACAAACGACATTGTTTTGAATGAAAGTGTAACTCAGACAACTGACAATGAGAAAAATGTTACACAAATGTAGATAATGCATTAGCCTGGTCCTACCAGACTCTCATACATTTCATTTTTACAGAGAGTCTGGCCACCCTCCATTGACAAGCATTAACTTCCTTGAAGTTAGGTACTCTGTTTAAGTTTAAAACTATTGGATCTGCCCAGAGCCACTCTGGATCTGCCATAACCAATCGCTAATGTTTGGTCGTGATGTATGTCATCTCAAACTAGCGCACGACATCAACGTCATCATTCTCAGCCACTCCATCTGTTCGCTGATTCAACCGGTTAAAATTTGACCGGAGAAAACTGCTTGGGTTATGTATATAACCCTTGTTCCCTGAGAAAGGGAACGAGCACTGCATCGGAACAACGAATTTGGGGATGCTCCCTAAGCAACAGCGTATCTGAAGTCTGAATGAAACTATTCCAATCCTGATTGGTGTTGTGTCATGACGTAGCTATGACGGCATACCCAGAAGATACATAAGGGGAGCCGGCGCATAGTAACGGCAATTATTGAGATGAAGCATGCGCTCCAGGCGTGCCGAGGTGTGGCGACGAGACGCAGTGCTCGTTCCCTTTCTCAGGGAACAAGGGTTATATACATAACCCGAGCAGTTCCCTTTCGAGGGAACTCGCACTGCGTCGGAACTACGAATTTGGGGAACGAGTACCCACTAGGCCACACCGAGGGTAGCGCCTGCCCTAGTGTGAAGCCGGAGACCGGGCACAACTAGGACTGGAGCACCCTAGCGCCAGGCGTCGCAGGGAGGTGCAAGCTGTAGAACCTTATAAATGTGTGTGGGGTAGCCCACCCAGCCGCCTCGCAGATATCCTGCATAGGGACTCCCGAAAGGAGGGCCACCTAAGAGGCCATGCCTCTGGTGGAGTGAGCCCTCACGGCCATAGGTGAAGGCAAACTGCGCACCTGATAGGCCGTGGTGATTGCCTGGACAATCCAGTTACTGATTGTCTGCGTAGATGCAGTCAGCCCTTTCTTGGGTGAACCAAAGCACACTAATAACTGTTCCGCTTCCTCCACTGAGCAGACTTCTCCAAATATATTCTTAAAGCTCTGACCGGGCAGAGCAGGTGAAGTCTCCCTTCTTCCGCCGTCGCTTGAGGCGGAGGATGGAATGCCTGAAGAACCAAAGGCCTGACCACACTAGATGGTACCTTGGGCACGTAGCCCGCCCTAGGATTTAAGATGGCCTTAACTCCACCAGGGGCAAACTCCAGGCAAGTCGGCATCACCTCCAAGGCCTGGAGGTCCCCCACTCTCCTCAGAGAAGTGATAGCTAAGAGAAAAGCCACCTTAAGGGTCAGGTTCTTTGGCTCAGCCGACTCCAGCGGCTCAAAGGGGGCCTCAGCCAACCCTTCAAGAACCACTGCCAGATCCCAGGTTGGAACTCTGGAACGAGCCGCAGGCCTCATCATCCGAGCCCCACGGAGGAACCGTACAACCAGATGGTGCCTACCCAAAGGCCCATCACTCACAGGAGCGTGGAAAGCCCAATGGCAGCCACGTACACCCTGAGTGTGGACGGGGTAAGACCTGCAGAGAAGCGATTTTGGAGGAACTCCAGCACTGAAGCCACTGGGCAGTTAACTGGGTCCACCTCACGCTCTCTACACTAAGTGGAAACACGTTCCACTTCGGGCTGTACAACCTCCTGGTGGAAGGAGCCCTGGAGCTGAGCAAGGTCTCGATAACATCTGCTGACAGTCCAGCTTCTAGGTACCGGGCCCACTCAGGGGCCAGACCCAGAGGTCCCAAAACTCTGGGCAGGGGTGAAATATTGTGCCCCGTGCCTCAGACAGCAGATCCCTCCTCAGAGGAACCTGCCACGGGAGACCGTCTAGCAGTGCTACAATGTCTGAGAACCATACCCGGGTCGGCCAGCAGGGTGCTACTAAGTGTAGGCTGATCCCTTCTCGGCTGACCCGCTCCAAGACTCCCGGGAGCAGAGTGATCAGGGGATATGCAAACAGGCGCAGCCTCGGCCACGTCTGCATCATGGCGTCCAGCCCTAGCGGAGCTGGATGCCTGAGAGAAAACCACAGTGGACAGTAGGACGTCTCTCGAGACGCGAATAGGTCCACTTCCACTGGGCCGAATCTCTCGCACATGGCCTCCACCACCTCTGGGAGGAGTCGCCACTCCCCGGGCCTCAGCCCCTGCCTCGACAGGACATCTGCTCCCTGGTTTTGATCCCTGGGGACATACATCGCTCTGAGAGACGACAGTTTCCCCAGGGACCACAGGAGGGTCTGGTGAGCCAATCTGCATAAAGGGCACGACCTCAGACCCCATGATGATTCAGATACGAAACTACAGACGTATTGTCTGTTCGTATCAGGACATGGCGGCCGCGGAGGTCCGTGAAAAAGCTCCTCAGAGCTTTGTAGACTGCCGGCATTTCCAGGCAGTTGATGTGCCAGGAAGAATGCCGGGTCTCCCACAGACCTCTCGCAAAGCGCCGTCCATGACCATGTCCCAACCAGTGAGGGAGGCATCAGTTGAAACGGTTTTCCGGCAAAATTATGCTCCCAGCACTGGCCCCCAGGACAGGAACCAAGGTCTCTTCCATATGACAAGGGAACGAAGGCATTTGCACGTTACCCTGATCATACAGAATGGTTTTCCCCTCAAGGAAAATCCCCCCTGGTTCCCAGCCACCACTGTAGGGGTCTCGTGCAGTAGGCCAAGAGATATTCTGTTGGACGCAGCCGCAATGAGCCCCAGCAGTCCTTAAAACTGCTTCACAGTGATGCTGTGGCCTAGCTTCAATTTAGAGACCACGGCCCGTATGGACTCAATACGCGCGGGAGACAATTGTGCCCACAACGTAGGGAATCCCATACGACTCCCAGGAACATGGTTCTCTGAGAAGTCGTCAACACGCTACTGCGTGTAGAGTCTCAACCCCAAGCACTGAGAGCAGCCAAGGACGACACCTCAATGCCGAACTGCTGCTACTCGTGACTGGGCCAATATGAACCTAGTCGATGTAGTTTAGCACACGGATGCCCCAGAAACTCAGTTGGAGCCAGAGCTGCATCCATGCACCCGAGAACGTGTGAGGGGAATGCCAGGCCATATGGAAAACCCGATATTGGTACGCTTCGCCCCGAAAGCGAACCTCAGGAACTCCCTGTGACACAGAAGGATGGATACATGGAAGTATGCGTCCTCTTCAGATCCATTGTGACAGACCAGTCCTCAGACTGGATCTGAATCACGATGGAGGAATTGTAAGCATCTTGAATCTGAATCTCCTCAGAGAATGATCCAAGTACCTCAGATCTAAAGTTGGACACAACTCGCCATCCTTCTTAGGAACTATGAAGAACCGGCTATAGAACCCGGACTCCCTGTCTGGCGGAGGAGCACGTTTTGTGGCCTCCTTACCAACAGGGAGTGAACTTCCTGTTCCATTACCACGTCCACTGAGCCTCACTCACGACCCCCTGAAGCGGCTGACCGGCAGGGAGCAGTCGAGAATGATTCTCAGCGCGCGGACGCGTTCGCTGACAGCCGCAGGTCTCTCTAGAGGCGGATGGAGCAGCGTGCGTTCGCAGGAAACTATGTGGCCCGAAGCGTACTAGATGGCGGGGGCACAACATCGATTTCCAAGAGCCTCACTCACGACCCCCTGAAGCGGTTGACCGGCAGGGAGCAGTCGAGAATGATTCTCAGTGCGCGGACGCGGACGCTGCCATCCGCAGGTCTCTATAGAGGCGGATGGAGCAGCGTGCGTTCGCAGGAAATCGATGTGGCCCGAAGCGTACTAGACGGCGGGAGCACAACATCGATTCCCAAAAGCTCCACAGGGGAGGCGACCTCGATCGCTCCTTCCCGGGAGAGGGGGAATACAAATATCTAACTCCTCAAAGTCAGATAATATTTAATTTTAATTCCTCAGAATTAAATGCAGCCATAAACACCCAACCAGTGAAACATGGTCTGAATAGGCTGAATAAAAATATCCAACTCCTCAAAGTCAGATAATATTCCATTTGAATTCCTCAGAATTAAACGCAGCCATAATCACCAGACCATACGGATTTAATTTATATGGTCTCGTAATCTACACGTTGCCTCAGCAATGCGAGATTCGAGCAGTTATAATACAATTGGCTTTCCTCCCTCGAGAAGAAAGTCATCCAGTATCACATGCACTCGCGGGTGTCACTTTAATTGCAGACCCGTAACCTGCGCGCTGCCTTGGCAACGTGAGATTGAATCTTGCATTAAGAAATTGCAAGCTCTCATTATAACTTCAACTGTGTCGATGCTGAGCACGTATGATTCCTCAGAACCAGACCGCTCAAGCATTGGATCCTCCACCCCCTGGAAGCCACAGCGTGGGCTTCCACATGGGGAGGGAGAATCTCAGAACTGTCAGATGAGGAGTGGGAAAGTGCCCCGGCAGTCCCAAACCTGTCTGACAGAACCCTTCGTGAACCCCATGATCTGCGACGCCGAGCCGCCTCAGCGACCACGGGTCCAGAACCATGGGGCTCACAAGGCTGGCCGGCCTCATCGAACACGGCCAGCCGAGAGCGATGCAGCCTGAGTGTCAGCTTTTCACAATGCTCACAGGCGGCTCCCTCGAGAGCCGCCCTAGCATGCTGAACACCCAGGCACTCCACACAAAGCAAGTGTGTGTCCGAGCCCAACATGAAACGGGGACACGGATGCACACACTGCTTAAAGTCTCTTTGAGTCACCATTCACACACTTGACTTTTTTTCTCTTTGACAGACAACAATTAATAGACAGACAATTTTGACTGAGAGCGCTATGCTGAAGAGCGATAACTGCCGTTACTATGCGCCGGCTCCCCTTATGTATCTTCCGGGTATGCCGTCATAGCTATGTCATGACGCAACACCAATCAGGATTGGAATAGTTTCATTCAGACTTCAGATACGCTGTTGCTTAGGGAACGTCCCCAAATTCGTCGTTCCGACACAGTGCGAGTTCTCTCGAAAGGGAACCAGAGAAAATATCGCAATCCCAGACGGAGTACTGAAGGAAAATGAAAATTGAGTGGAAGTACGTAGGAGGGCGGAGCCAGGCTACTAATGCATTGCTTTATATACATAAAATATACCAATGTAACATAATCAATTACTTTTTTATAAGAAACACATTAGTATAACGTAACTTTAAAAAGTGACATATTCCAACACTGGTCCCTAACGTGCAGGCTGAGGGTTGGCCTCACAAAACAAGCCCTCTGTAGTTACAATACTGTATGGTAATTATCACAAAGCAATATTAGCAATTACCATTATTAGAAGTGACTGGTGGGAGTGCTTTTATATCAGGCAGCCACACACCAAACAATTAACATCCCTTTACGTTCAGAAAATTTTCATTATCTCACGCGAGCGTTCAACTGAAGGGGTGGCATGCACTGGCGAGAGCATGGTAATCACTCAGTAGTGCTCTGTTTCTCAAGGTTCCAGAGGGGAGTGGCGGATGTGTGGGGGAACAGATCAAGGCCATCATGGTTCAGGGCTGTTTACGAGCATTGTGTTAATCTGTGTTAGGAGCCTGTTGCTTGGAAACCTGAGCAAGAGGTTTATTTTTAGTCCACTCAAACCATATGAATGTTTTTTACAGTGGGGGTCTATTAAAAAATAAAAAGAGAAAATATGTGTATCAGGACACAATCTTGCTTTCAACTGTTCCCTACAAGGCTGAGAGTGTGTACAGAGGTCTCTTAAAAGGAAATATGCAATGAACAAATCAATGAGTTGTTTGTTAACAACATAAAGGGGGTTTTGCATGCCATAGAATAACTTTTTTTTCAGTGAAAAATTCTTAAGAGCTATTTTTTTCAGTCACACTTTATATTAGGTATCCTTAACTACTATGTACTTACATAAAAAATAAGTACAATGTAGTTATTGTTTTGTGGTTGTATTGCAAAACACTTTTGCTGCTTTTAAGGTGGAATACGGGTAAGGTTAGAGATGTTGAATTAATATTACATGTTGAATTAATATTACAATTAAATAATCTGTCAGCGAACACTCAGTACTGATTTTTCTATCAACTCTTCAGAAAGGATATTTTCTGCGGTCCTGAAGCACGCGAGGTGGCAGGGTTGGCAGAATGGCCCCCTGAGGGCAACTGAAGGGAAATGGGCACGATTGTGCTTTTTTGGACATATTTAATATTTTTAAATTATACTATACTAAATGCATATTAAATGTATTATTTTGAAACAAATTTAAGTATATTAAGTGCATTTTAATATATGCTTAAGATCAATTTTAAGCTATTTGCAATATATTTTAATATATTAAATTGTGCTAAAATGAGAACTTTAAGTACATTTAGTGCAATATAAATGTATTTCTTTAAAATTAATTTAAAATATATTTTTAATAATTAATTTTAATGCACTTCAAGAACATTTTAATAGCATTTCTGTACATTAGAAATGCATTAGTATTACACTACTAGTATATTTTAAAGCTATTTTTTCAGTATTCAAAATTCTATAAAAAGTGCAAAATTATTAAATATAAACATTAAGACACGTACACACTTTGAAATATAGAAAACCTGAATGTACTATATCATTATATACATTACAAAATACATTCCTTGAGTAAATTAAAAAAGTACAGCAGCATACATAATCTCTTGACAAATACATTATAATAAATGAAAGATCAGTGAAATGCTATGGCAGAGCTATTTTCATCCACTTGTAGAACATTTGAGTTATACCTATATTACTGAAAAGCATACTATGAATATGACATCATTGAATAAATGTTACTGGAAAAAAAAGCCCAGGTGAAAAGGACATACTATTAAATGTATTAGAAATGCAATTGAAATTCAAGTAGTATGTTTATATTATATTTGAATTGTACAAAAACACACTAAAGTACATTTTTAATACATTTAATAGTGTCTTTTTCACCTGGGACTTTTTTTTTTAATTTAACAAACAAGCCTGCAAAAGGAACAGAACAAAGAAACAGAAGAGTTTAAATGCCACATCATCTTCAAGTGGACGGTCACTTCGGAGTACGACTTGCATTTTCTGCAACTGAGGGCTTGCAATTCAGACATTGTAATGTTTGAAGACTTCTTTATCACAGGATCTGTGAAAGGGAAAAAAAATATTTATATAAAATTAATCAAATGATTAACAGTTTTGCATCCATGTTTGAATTACCTTTTTGGTAACACTTCACTTGAAGAGGTGTGCATAAGACTGACATGACACCTTCATAATCATGACATGACACATGTCAAGAATATGAAGGAGTTTGTATGCATGTTTATGACAACTGTCATTAAAGGGTAACTAAACCCCTGCACAGAGCTTAACTCCACCCACTGGCAAATTTTGAAAAATGCTGGAAAAGTGGGCAGAGCCCAGCGGAGACAGAGAGGATGAACCGAGGGCGGGGCTGAGCGGAGGGCGTGCACCTGAGACACGCAGTGACGGATTGATTGACAGCTGTCAGACTCGCGAGACGCAAAATGGAGAATGACTGGAGTGACGCCAGCTTTGCAACAGAGCGGTCATTTCTCCTACCTTCACCTGAAATGGAGGAGGGTGGATTGTCTGTAGACACAAACTCTGAGCCTTATCAATGCGAGCTGCTGGCTCAAACTGTGTTAACTCCCGATGCCGACGATGCTAGTGAAGCAGCCGCGCAAGAGAACTGACCTAATCTATCTGCGTCCGCGGCAACCAATTGCGTGTCAGTGTTTGAAAGCGTGTCTCATGTATGAAAATTATCTGTACACATGACGGGCGACAATAATATCGCAAGAAAAGCCTGACGTGTACTGACAACTGCATTATTTAACCGTATTTTCTTCAATACAATGTTAAAGCAAGTGTCAAGTCAGTTTCATTCATAATGTTTACTTCATGTAATATGACAGTTCATACTGGAGTGAAGCCTTTACTCATCGTGTGATTGGGGGAAACATTTCTGAGGGCGTGGTGAGCTCGTGCTAGGGGTGCGGATAGTGAGCCGTTGGAGGTACCATCCTACGTCACGATGTACCACAACGTCCAATAGGAAAATTCAACTGCAGTAGCCACCATTCAACCTTAAGAGGGCAGCACTTTGGCGGTTTTACACCATATTTTATAGAATTAAAACACTTTATACTCAAATGTCAAAACATTTACTCGAATCAATGAACAGCATTAATAAAGCCCCAGTATTACGGATCATTAACTAAAAAAAGTTGGTTCAGGGTTTAGTTACCCTTTAAGTGTCATTCGCTCAATTATGTAATGTTTAATGCAAAGATGACATTATTTGAGATGTCTTTGTTATGACAACTTGACATAAACCAATACATCATAACCTGTCAGTGTCTTTGTCATGACAACTTGACATTACCAAGACAACATAACCTGTCATAAATCTTTTTTTTAAGTTGAATTTGTCATTTAGTGTTAATACTCTGTCAAATTATTTTATAACAGCGTCGTGAATATTTTTAAGTTCATAATGTTTTTTAAAAAAAGTTTCCTTAACAGTTAATTACAGCATCAGGCACATTTATATTTTCTTGAAATGCTTTTTTACATCATGGATAAGTCTAGCTAAGACACTATCATAATGGCGTACACCTAACCAGTGGTGCCACTCTATCCTTTTGAGGTGAGTTTTCACAGTATTGACACTTAAAGTCCCTGTAAAGGCAATTCTGAGATTTTTTTCTAAACACATTATAAATGTTAGAAATGTATTGCTGAAACACATTACAAAGACTGTGAACTATGTAGTACTGAATTCAGAAGTTAGACCGTTAAACAGTTTTTCACCGTTGCTGTGTTCAGGATTTTCTGGGCGGGGCTAAAACAGTGGCTCGATGACGCACTGGAGCCACCGAGCCTGGCTCCTCCCCTTACAAACACGATCATAACTAGAGCACATTTGCATCAGTTTGCCCGCTCGATCGCGAGTTACTGTCAGTACTGTTAGTTACTATAGTCTACAACTTACAAAACAAACACGATGATCAAGAAGAGGTGGATTAATTTTGTGAACAGCCATCTTGATGGAGAGCTGAGGATCACCACCGTTGCCTGCCTCCGAGTCTGCAGTGACAATACACCGGACAAACTTTCACCGGAGACAACTGGGATTCACTGATAATCCGCTGCAGAACCCGCCCCGGCCAGTCCTCCCGTCCCGCCGACATCTGGTGCGTCGTGATCATAGACGGTCGTGATCAGTGAGTGTTGTCTTGTGTGCTACTGCAGCTTTCCCGTGAGTGGGCGTGGCTTCGGCGCCGACAGCGGACACACCCCCAGCGTTTGAGAGCAGAGAATGCTGCTCATTTTTTCAAGTTTTTGATAAGCTATTTTATGTACATGGCGGATTTTTTAATGATTCAAATTTGGCTGGGTGGTTAATAACACATTTATCTGTGGTGTGAGAAACTCAGAACACATGTTTAGTTTTGACTTTACAGGGACTTTAATGACATTTTAATGACAAATTCAACTTGTACCACTATAGTTTAGGTCAAGAAAAATATTAATGACACTGTTATAAAATAATTTGACTGAGTATTGACACTTAATGACATTTTAATGACAAATTCAACTTGTACCACTGTAGTTTAGGTCAAGGAAAATATTCATGACACTGTTATAAAATAATTTTAATACAGAGTATTAACACTTAATTTGGATAATATTTAATATTTTAAATATTAAGTTTGATAATTAATCTGCTATGTCATGTTTATGACAGGTTATGTTGTCTTGGTAATGTCAAGTTGTCATGACAAAGACACTAACAGGTTATGATGTATTGGTTTATGTCAAGTTGTCATAACCAAGACATCTCAAATAATGTCACCTTTGCATTAAAAATGACATAATTGAGCGAATAACACTTAATGACAGTTGTCATGAACATGCATAAAACCTCCTTAATATTCATGACATGTGTCATGCCATGATAATGAAGGTGTCATGTCAGTCTTATGCACACCCCTTCAAGTAAAGTGTTACTGTCACAATCACCAGTGAGAGTGCCCCTGATTACCACCTGAGGGCACTCCACCCCGGACTTGTCACTTCATCATAAACTACATTACCCATAATCCTTTGCCCGGACTCATCTTCACTCATTGTTTGCACCTGTGTCACATTACCCCATTACCCCAGCCTATATAAACCATGTTCACTCTGTCATTAACTGCGAAGTCTTGTACGTTGTATCACTGCATTTCTGAGCGTTTCCCTGGTTTCATGTCTCTGGTTTTGGATTTCTTGCCTGTTCCGTGGATTACCCGTTTGCCTGTCTTGTTTGCTGTATTGGACTGATTACCTGTTATGACCTCTTGCCTGTTTGTTGACTACGAGTGTGGATTACCCTTTAATAAAGCTGCATTTGGATCTTCTACCTTCTGTCTCAGAGCAGTATGTTACAGTTACCTAATATTTAATATATAATTTGCATAGATATGCATTACAATTTTGTGACTTCCCAGTTTACATTTCAAATCTTCTGACTATATCTTCATCAAGCTTGTCCATTTGTATCCTCTTGTCGTCACTATACAGCACTCTATGAGTTACAATGAACATAAGATTGGAAGAAGACCAACAACACCACTTACAGTGAGCAGAGATTCATCAGTCACTGATATTGTTATTTGAAGCAATAATGCAACCTGTGTATTTCAGGGTATGATGATAATAGAGTGGGGCAGGTATGACATCACTTTGTAGGCTAAAACACAGAAGCGAGTTAGCATTTTGGACTTCCGGTTCTCTCGTATCGAATTCAATGTGTTTTTTGAATGCGATTTTGTTTAAATGGCTGAAATAAGGTCTGTGTTGAATACAAGCTCAAGACACTTTCACGTTTTATTCTTCGACCTAAAACATATTAGTATTACCCCTGCACCACTTTATTGTGGTTAATTTTGACCTATATTTCCCATGAATGTGTCTATTGTGGTCATCATAACATGCACTCATCACCTCTGTTGCAGATATTTAAGGAAATTAGAAGTAGTGCAAAATGGCATGCCAGGACAACTTTGACAAGTGACCAGGGGCTTTACCAAAAAACTAAAACAATTAAATAACACAGATTTTTACATGAATGACTCAAAGGAAGCACAAAAATGAGCCATTTGGAGCCAGTTATGCTATTATTTTCCTATCAAGAATGACTGTATCACCCTCCATTAGGCACGATTCAAAATCTCTACAACAGATGTGATACGAGATTAAATCATACTTACTTCTCTCTTCTTTGCTTGTCTCTGCACCCTGTCTTCTATAGCAGCTGACCTGAAGGGACATTTTTTTTATTTATATTTCACAAAAAACAGGCAGATAAATGATGATGAATGATTTGTTTTCTTTTTAAGAATGACGTGAGTACAATGAATGTATCTGGTGGGTAATACAATCAAAACCCTTCACAGCCTCAGCAGTTTCAGATGTACACTCTCTTATAAGCATTCCTTTTTACAATTTAATCTTTGTACGTATCTGTAATTAAAAATATATTTTAGAAAAAAAAAAAAAAGGCAGGTTGTCAAGCTTGAACAAATATAAACACCAATCAACATTGCCATAGTTGGCAGGTCAGCTCAAGACAAAGTAAATTTATATTCATATAACATGGTTATTTCAAACTTTTCAAAGATCATTTACCTCATTACCATGAAGCCAAATTTTTCAGGAAATCAGAAATAAATACACAACTACATTTTGCAAATAAAAAGAATGTTAATGTAATGTTGTACATGTTAAAATGACTAATTATGTTTTCTGCCGATGCATTGGACAATGTTTTATAGTTGTTTTAAGACAACTGTCACCAGATCGATTTTAAACAGATTCATCAAAGTCTTTAGAAAGGGGCTATTTGACTATAGTGCTGAAGTTGCTAGATATTTAACATTAGCTGGTGTTAGTATCATGTTACAGCGGTATTCCATTGTTAGCTAGAAAATGCATAGCAGCCCTATCCACCTAGGAAAAAACTAAACAGTGAGCTATTTATTTATGCAAACAGCATTTAAAACTTACCAGTAAATTCTGTGGGTAGTATCTTCATCTCTTCGCATTTGCTTCGATTAAATGTAGCTTTGAAAAACTTGGCTCTGATTGGTCAAATTGAATGTAAATTTACATTAGCTGAAAACAAAAAAGAAGTGCTGTTACAGTTACATTTTGTGTCAAAAATATGACTGGCACAGAAAGTAACGTTAATTAAATACAAATCTTACCTGGAGTCACAAAATAATGAGAGATTTATAACCCTCCGATGAAAGACAAGTCGCCAAAACTGTTCATGTTTCACAACAAAAAAACACAGCCAAAGTAATCAATATGAATCACATGGTTTCCTCCAAGTCCTCTGAAGAGACACAATCTCTCTATATGATTTACAGTTTAAATTGAGATTTATAATCGCATTCAAGCAACATATACACGCACAGCATCAAATAAACGGAATCTGAGGTACGAGTACGAGCTCATTATCATGAGAACCAATAAGAATCGCTCAATGGCTCTGGAACCAATCAGGTTTAATCATGGGTGGTTTGAATTTAAACACAAGTAAAAACAGGGATTTATATTAAAGATTTATGATTTATGATCATGTTTCTCTATATAGATCAGTGTTTATGATGCATTTTAAATAATATGATGTTGAAATCCTTATGGGAATTTCAGTAGTAGCCTATTACAAACGGATCATGTAATGGACAACAGCCTCTTAAGAAGTAAAAGTGAACAACATATTAATAAGTATGCATATTGCAATGCTTAGTAATAGTTTGTAAATGTTTATAATACATTATAATTTGGTATATTTTAAATGTGAAATGATTACTTTTGAAAATATTAAAATGATGAATGCATAAATATATAATATATATTGCATTATAATAATAATAATAATAATAATAATAATAATAATAATAATAATAAATTTTATTTATAAAGCACTTTACATTTTAATATATATTTTTTTGAAATATATTAAAAGGATGCGTCTCGGTTACGTTTGGTAACCCTTGTTCCCTGAAGCAGGGAACGGAGACGTACGTCGGTTGTACCGACGAATTGGGATCACTTCAGAGAGCCCTATCAGCTAGAGATATAGAGAACGGGCCAATGGGCCATTGGCGTGCGAGATTTGCATCTTGCGCTCCGCCCCGCGCCGTGGGTATAAACAGAAAGCGAGAACAACGCACTGACGTTTTTCACTGAGGAGCCGAACTAGTGACTTGGCCATGCAGTGATGGTAAGGAACTGTGGCGACGGGACGTACGTCTCCGTTCCCTCCTTCAGGGAACGAGGGTTACCATACATAACCGAGACGTTCCCTTTCAGTCGGTCCCGAAAGGGAGTAGTGGGAAACTTGGGCACATATCCGGGCCGGGGTCTCAGGGTTACCTGAGAGTTGCCTGGCCCAAATTCCAGGCACGATTCGTCGACCGAAAATGCCTGCAGGTCCCCTAACCTCTTGACAGAGGCCAATGCATCAGGAGTATCGTCTTTAGAGACAGGATTTTCAGCTCAGCTGACTGCAAAGGCTCAAAGGGCGCTCTCTGCAATGCTGTCAGCACCAGAGTTAAGAGCAGGGGCGGCGGGCAGACGGAGGTGCTGCGGCCGGCGGCGGGGTGGGGGCAGCAGCGGACCGCTGGGGCAGGATGTGCTTGATGAGTCTCAATCTAAGCGCAGAGATAGTCATGTTCCCGCAGTGAGAACATGAACCATCCACAAAAGCTGCCTCAGCGTGCTGAATGCCCAGGCACGTGAGACAACGATTGTGACCGTCAGCGGGCGAGAGGGAACGACCGCATCCAGAAACGCACGGGTGGAATGACATCTTGAAAAAGACGCAGTGTCACACCCGTGTTGCTCTTTTTGTGAGGAAAATGCTCTTTCAGAAGTGCTGAAGCACCCAGGGAAGACCGCGGCAGAATACAGGGAATAGAGAAGCCTGTATCTGCTCTCACCAAACGGAAACGCTTTCACCGAGTGAATGACGTCAGTGCGTTGCTCTCGCTTCCTGTTTATCCTCTTAACAAGCGCCCCATTTTTGAGAATTCTTTGAAAACGATATACCCAAATGAAAATGTCTGCAGCTCTTAAACCTATGGTCTATATTCATAAATCTGGTCTTATTTTAAACTAAACACTTGAAATGTTGCTACCCAAGAGTCATAATAACTCAAAGTAATATGGGAACAGAGTAATATACATGTAAATATACATGTAAGTGACTCACGTTTTTTTTTTTTTTTTTCACTTAAAAAAAAATAATTATAATTTAATGTTAAGAGCCTGAAAATAACTTAAATATAAAACTGAATGTCTAATCATGTCATGATTCAAATATGAGGATGATTCTCTCAGTAATGTGGCTTCTGTGAGCTTTTATGTCAAGAAAAGTCTAGGCGTCATTTCAAAAAGGCCATTTATTTCAGAACATTTGCTATTGTAAAGAGTAGTTTTTCATTCAAATAAATCTGCAATAAACTACTAATTATAATGGATAAACAGTTACTGAAAAACTAAAGCAACTATTTACAGAGATTACAAAGTGTAAAAAGCTCATTTAGCTGATAATAAGTGTCAGTAAGAGTCTGCGCGCTCCACTGCAGTTGCGCCATGGAGAGCGCGCAGCCAGCGCACAAACAGTATTCACCAAAGCCTACTTACGTAAACTGCGCAAGATAATGCCTTTTGATTGGTTACTAAGTCCATCAATCAAACCTTTGTTGGAAAGGCATTGGCTGGGCACCGAGTGCCTTTATCCAACGAAAACCATGGGCGCAATGACTGACAGCTCACCAAGCCTATAAGGTACTTCCTCTATATGATGCATCCCAGGAGAGACTCTGATTGAAGGAGAGAGACGAGGGTTGAACCATTTCACATGGGAGAAACTATTCAAGCAGGGGGAGTTTGCCAGACACGGATTAGAAGGTCTGAATGACAGGAAAGGATGCATATTTACAAATGACATGAAGTTGACCAGACAAAACATGAAATATTTTGTGTTCATATTGTCTGCAATGAAATACAAGTCAAAGTAAATTTTGAAATCACTTCTTTTTTTTTTTTTGCGTTTTCCATACTGTCCCAACTTTTTCTGATTTGAGGTTGTAGTATAACAACTTATAACCACAACTGAAGTGAAGTCACAACTATGGCCATGCTTCATTTCAAATCTAAGAATGATATCTCTAAAAATATTCATTTTATGAAGCATATAGTAAGGCTATGCCATGTGAGTTTTTAGAGAACGCTGCTAGATGCTAATCATTATGTTATTGCCCTGTAAAAACACATACTTGCAGTCTTCTAACTGGTCTTCTAACTGGTCTTCTAACTGCTCAATTCATGCTCTATTGTTTTCACCTAATGAACCTTTCACATTCATGTCTGTCATGAATGACTTAATCTTAATTATTCTTTTATATTAATTATTTTGTTTGTATTCAGCCATTATAGCCCATTCAGGCATTCTGGATTGCCCATCAACCCAACATTCATCCCACTTTACATTAAAACATATTATCGGAAGTCTTTCTTGCAAACAAACAAACAAAAAGGCATATTATTGGTATCTTATGTTAAATAGATTGTGAAATAGAATTTAGCTCCTGGCTTGACAGGTGCATTTGAGCCACAATTAGCATCAAGCTACATAACACAATATAAAAGATTAATATTACCAGAGAGTGTTTGTATTTACCTCTGATCGCTATATAATGTGGGTTTCTGTGATGGTAAATGATGTTAAAATGTTATTTTTAGCATTTTATATGGAGCTAATTGCTACACCTGCTTAGCACGTATACTGGAAACATTCTTTATTCATATGAAAATACACCAAATCACAAGAAAATCACACATAAACCATATGCCATCGTAATCGTGCATTTAGTAGCTTCCTGTTTCACGTGTATAATGTTTACAGCAGAGAGATGAGAATGAGGAAGTGTACGGAGCGTGACCAAATGGGGCAGGGATTATTGACGATGATCGACAGGTGTACAGCGAATCATAAGTGTCATCCAGCAGGAAGAATCAGACACAGAACTCATTCTGAATGTCGTTCAGCTCTTCGGATCGCATATTTCAGTGAGAAAAGAATATAAATTTTATTCTGTATGACAAAATATTTTGCAAACATGTGTTAATAAATCTATATTTGTCAAAATGACAAATGCTCTCTTTTCTTTACACATCGGGCCCTGTCAAGAGCTGACATGCATGCTCCGCTCCCAACCATAAATCGCATGTATCCCCACTTGTAGTGTAACGAGTGCAGGAAGGAACACATGATTCAAACGCTGTTTGCTCTCATTATAATCCTGTCTAGATAAAAATATGCTTGTGGACAAACAACTAGAAATAGACAAAGACAAAAAAAGGCACAGAAGCTGACATTGTTTGGTCTGGATGTGCTTTATAGCTTCATGGTCATGACGTCACCCGCCTATTCTATGGGACTAGTTTTACATGTGCTTTACGACGCAATCACGCAGAGCATTCCCATAGCGTCAATTATCGACTTAGCATGAGTTCCCTTGAAAGGGAACCCATTACAATCAGTGATGCTGTCTACACTGGATGTGTGCGACGCGATATATCCCTGATTGAAAAACTGATGCCCGTTCTATTTCTGACATACTTCAAGTGCTCGCACTACTTCTGACACTAGGAACAAATTAATTTGCAATGGTCTCTTTGTCACATCCAGTGTAGACATCCTCAAGCTGCGTCTGGTGTAAAAACTTTTTAAAACTGGACCGGTGACTGGTGAGTGGGAAGAAATTAAACTGAAAGAACACAGCCTGAAAAGAACTTGTTTGGGTTTGCGTCAATTATGACACTTTGAATTCCTTAAGAGAGAATTTTGAAACAGACTACAGCGAGCTAAGAGCGCATTCTTTTAAAGCTAGAGGTTTTTGTCAGAGTGTTTTCTCTCACATCCAAATTACTCGAACGGTGACTTATGAGCTATAGGCTAGACTTAAATGCATTAAACCGAGAGAGTAAAATCCTGTCGATTTACTGTAATACATAATTGATTCCCAAATTTCAGTGTTTATTAAGGCTTTAAGACTGTATTTCTTGATGGCACTCAGCCTGATGGTTTTGGCCGTAGTGCTCGTGGCAGCAGAAGAAAAAAAAAAAGAAATAGTTGGTGAAATTTGTTTTTAAACATTATTGATTATTAAACTTTTAAAACACAATTTTGTTTAACGGTATAAGCTATACACTCACCTAAAGGATTATTAGGAACACCATACTAATACTGTGTTTGACCCCCTTTCACCTTCAGAACTGCCTTAATTCTACGTGGCATTGATTCAACAAGGTGCTGAAAGCATTCTTTAGAAATGTTGGCCCATATTGATAGAATAGCATCTTGCAGTTGATGGAGATTTGTGGGATGCACATCCAGGGCATGAAGCTCCCGTTCCACCACATCCCAAAGATGCTCTATTGGGTTGAGATCTGGTGACTGTGGGGGCCATTTTAGTACAGTGAACTCATTGTCATGTTCAAGAAACCAATTTGAAATGATTCAAGCTTTTTGACATGGTGCATTATCCTGCTGGAAGTAGCCATCAGAGGATGGGTACATGGTGGTCATAAAGGGATGGACATGGTCAGAAACAATGCTCAGGTAGGCCGTGGCATTTAAACGATGCCCAATTGGCATTAAGGGGCCTAAAGTGTGCCAAGAAAACATCCCCCACACCATTACACCACCACCGCCAGCCTGCACAGTGGTAACAAGGCATGACGGATCCATGTTCTCATTCTGTTTACGCCAAATTCTGACTCTACCATCTGAATGTCTCAACAGAAATCGAGACTCATCAGACCAGGCAACATTTTTCCAGTCTTCAACTGTCCAATTTTGGTGAGCTTGTGCAAATTGTAGCCTCTTTTTCCTATTTGTAGTGGAGATGAGTGGTACCCGGTGGGGTCTTCTGCTGTTGTAGCCCATCCACCTCAAGGTTGTGCGTGTTGTGGCTTCACAAATGCTTTGCTGCATACCTTGGTTGTAACGAGGGGTTATTTCAGTCAAAGTTGCTCTTCTATCAGCTTGAATCAGTCGGCCCATTCTCCTCTGACCTCTAGCATCAACAAGGCATTTTCGCCCACAGGACTGCGGCATACTGGATGCTTTTCCCTTTTCACACCATTCTTTGTAAACCCTAGAAATGGTTGTGTGTGAAAATCCCAGTAACTGAGCAGATTGTGCAATACTCTGACCGGCCCGTCTGGCACCAACAACCATGCCACGCTCAAAATTGCCTAAATCACCTTTCTTTCCCATTCTGACATTCAGTTTGGAGTTCAGGAGATTGTCTTGACCAGGACCACACCCCTAAATGCATTGAAGCAACTGCCATGTGATTGGTTGATTAGATAATTGCATTAATGAGAAATTGAACAGGTGTTCCTAATAATCCTTTAGGTGAGTGTATATATTTACAATTATATCACACAGAAACCAAGCACAAACATTTGCTTGACCAGCCGCCACAGTAGCACATTGCAAAATTATTTATTTACCTCCAACTCTCTTTGCAGAACACAATCCTTGCTCTCTGTGTCTCCCCAACCATTTCCTCCGCCATAATATTGTTTTTCTTTTTCTCCTTTTCGCTGCAAATCAGCGCACAGACAGTTTCGCAGACAGGATCGCAGTTTATCATTTTTAATAACAATTCTAGTCTCGCGCGAGAACTCCGGTCTGATGCACGCGTGATCTTTCGTTGTTTACTTGTCACATCTCACGTGTGTTTAGTTGTGAAACGTAGTTTGCGTACCGGAGAGAGTTGTCGGTGATTCTTCCTATTATAAAGTCATGCAGTGTGAAACCTCCTGTCGCTGATCCATCATGCAGCGACTGAATGCTGGCCCAGATAGTCATGCAATGTGAAAAGAGCAGTGATCCAACGAGTTTGAAAATCGCACAGTCTGAACTCGCCATTAGTCTCTGTCTGTTCTCATTTGTTGTAATGTGGTTTTCTCCTGTGTTTTTCCTGGTTCCTAAGTGTTTGATGATTAAAGTCTGCCTTCTAGAATTATTCCCTGTCATGAGCATTTTTAAGTACAACGTTACGTAATCGTTGCACTCATGACATGGATTGCTCGGGCCAGGCTGGTGAAACGTGTCACAGCGCTCCACAAAAGAGCTCAAAGCAAGAAGCAAGCTAAAATGGCATGGTGGTTTCAGTAAATATATTTTTATGTGTTATAATAATAATAATAATAATAATAATAATGTATTTTTTTACATTTATTTAGTGCTTTTTTCTCCACTCAAAGTGCTTTACGATCATATCAGTGGGTCTCTCCTCAACCACCGCCAATGTGCAGCATCCACCTGGATTAGGCGAAGGCAGACATATTGCGCCAGAATGTCCACCACACACCAGCTTATTGGTGGAGAAGAGACAGAGTGATGAAGCCAATCAGTATATGGGGATTTTTAGGAGGCCATGAGGATGGACAGAGACCAATGGGCACATTTAGCCAGGTTGACGGTGTTAAACTCTTTTTTTGAAGGACATCCTGGGATTTTTAATGACCACAGAGTCAGGACCTCGGTTTAACGTCTCATCGGAAGGATGGTGCTTTTTGACAGTATAGTGTCCCCCTCACTATACTGGGGCGTTAGAACCCACAAAGACCACAGGGTGAGCACCCCCTGCTGGCCTCACTAACACCTCTTCCAGCAGCAACCTAGTTTTCCCAGGAGGTCTCCCATCCAGTTAATGACCAGGCTCAGCCCTGCTTAGCTGCAGTGGGCAACCATTCTTGGGCTACAGGGTTTATGGCTGCAGGCAATTTTATACATGTTTGCCTTTTCTCGCACTACCGGTTAGGTTTAGGGTAGGGTTTAGTGTATGTCATACTTTAATTTTAAACATGATAAAGAATTAACCATTTACAGCCACTCACCAGACATTTCATTTTCTGTGTACAGCAACTAACATAATACAATGTAACATTTACCTCAGATAAAATGTAACACTCTAATTATTGCCATTTGCAATATATATATTTTTTTTTTTCAGTTTTCCAACCAATGTTTTTGTTTTTAGTTTTGTTTAGTTTTAGGTTATTTACTTTGACTTGTTTATGAAAAAGTTGCATTTTTGGTTTTGTCTTGGCTTCAGTAAACTCTAATATTGTTGATCTTGATAGCTGTGAAGGTGATGTCTATTTCCCCGTCTGTATTCAGATATTTTTGGCCAATTATACTTGTTTGCTATGCTGTTGTATAATCTTGTTAAAAAGCATCAACACAGATCCTGACAACTATACAAACATGTTCACATAGTTGTAAGAGATTTATCATGACAAATTGTGTCTTGCAAATATCAAGACAAATTTGTGCTTTCAGTGAGCACTAACATAGACACAAACACTGAAGTCAACCTCGCAAGTCAGCACTTTATATCAAATGTTTTTTTTCACCACCTCTTCAGAAAATCTCTGGAGGTGCAGACACTTAATTGATCTTTTAAAGTGCTATTTTACAGACAGAGACTTTATGACAGCCCAATTATACACTATTCTGGCTGCATCAGTGGAATCGAGAACTAATAGCTAAATATGCAACCATCAGTGACACTTTACTTGCATTAATAAATTATTATGTAATACTTAATAGATCAGTAGCTGATGTATAATACTTTCAAATACAAGCATGATAATTGTCACATGTGCTCCCTGTCTGTCCTTGGACTTTTAAGTTGAAGTGTTTCCTGTGCTTTATTTTGTAGTTTTCATGTTGATTTGAGTTTCAGTTCAGGTGTGTCTTATTAGTCTTGTCAGCTGTGTCTCGTTTCCATGATCTGTTTGCCTGTGTATTTAAACCCTGTGTTCAGTCTTGTTCTTTGTCAGTTCTTATCTTTGCGTTATGTTGGTTGTTCTGTTCCTGTACCTTGTTTTTGTCCCCTATGATTTTGTACTTGAGTTTATTTAATAAATGTAGAACTGCACTTGGATCCTGCTTTCTCATCTGCTGCAACCCAGCGTTACAATAATATATGCATTTTGCATTTAAAACTATTTAAATGTGCAACTAATACTCAGTTAAGCAGTATTTGATGTAATAATGTCAATGTTATTATTGAAACTGTTATGCAGCATATCTTTATTCATGATGTCCATCTTAAAAACCTCAACCACAAAAAGCACATTTTAATGAGCTTTCTAGGTATTAGCTGTAAAGATTTAATTCATGTACTGGATATAAAATGAAAGAAAATGCTGCTTTCTAAGGCCATCACACTCTCGCCAGTCTGCTTTTGAATTGAAAAAAAAAGGGCTCAGGGCTTCATTTTAATGATGTTTGTATGCTCTAAACCGAACAGCGGGGGCATCTAAATCACATTCCGTTATTGCAATTAACAATGCCACAGCTGTTTAGATTGATGGTCTAAACTTATATTAAATCTCTGCAGCATGCCTGATATCATGACTAAACCATAAAACCATTCAACTCAGATTGTAATGGCATATGGGGATTCAATTCAAAGCCTATGTTCAGAATATCTACATAGTACTATATCACCATTTTAAAGAATGCAGCATGTATCCACCTTACTTTTCAACGCAGATGTATGGTGTTTTCTGTGAATGTGTGAGACTTTCCGATTGATTAGCTAACGAGGAAATAACGAGAAGAATATATCAAAGGGCAGTAAACTGTAAAACTGTTTGCTACAAACCAGTGTGTTTATAATTAAGACAATATGTTAAAATAATATGGTAAGAAATTCCAGTTTGCAATAACAAACAGCATGACAAGCTGTTTTGTACAGCTAAAAATAACTGGAAGTGAATGACACCGGAAGTTAATATGCTAATTGTACTCATCTTGCTGGATCTTTCTGCTGCTTTTGACACAGTCAAACACCAGATCCTCCTGTCAACACTCATGAAGATGGGCATCTCAGGAACTGCTCTCCAATGGTCTTACCTCTTAGGAAGTTCCTTCAGGGTGTCTTGGAGGGGTGAGGTGTCTAAGTCACAACATCTAACTACTTGGGCTCCTCACGGCTTAGTGCTTGGACCACTTATCTTCTCCATATACATGTCATCATTAGGATCTGTCATTCAGAAACATGGCTTTTCCTATCACTGCTATGCTGATGACACTTCAACCAGATGATCCAAAGGTTACTGTTTGTATTGCAACCTGTCTGACAGACATTTCTGGCTTGGATGAAGGACCATCAACTTTAACTCAACCTTGTTAAGACAGAATTGCTTGTGGTCTAAGCCAACCCAGCACTTAATCACAACTTCTCCATTCAGCTGGGTTCATCAACCACAACTCCTTCCAAGACAGCCAGGAACCTTGTGATTTGTGAACCTTGAGGAGTTGTGATTGATGATCCGTTAAAGGGGGGGTGAAACACTCAGTTTCAGTCAATTTCATGTCAATCTTGAGTACCTAAAGAGTAGTATTGCATCCTTCAAATCGTAGAAAAGTCTTTAGTTTTATTATATTTATAAAAGAAAGATACGCTGTACCGAGTCTTTCCGAAAAAAACACAGAGCGGCTGGAGGCATATCGTGTGGGCGGGGCTAAAGAGTCGCAATCGCGCAGCTATTGCGCTGAGAGCGTCTGAACGCTATGACATCCTTAAGCGTGAGGAAAAAAACGTTATCCTAAATAAACCATGGAGATCAATCAGATTTAGCCATACATATATGTTCCAGAATCAGATCTAGAGGCTGAACAGGAGAAGCAGCAACGATGACTACAGCAGTCTCTATGGTATGTACTGGAACTGTAACTTATATACTTGCTTAGCGGCTTCTCATGCGCTTAGCGGCTTGTCATACAACATTTGTGTGCATTTACTCATGGTTTATGAGGAAATAAAATGGTTTATGGACTATTCTATGTGATTTAATGTTAGCAGTAGCAAGCGTAACGGTTTTGCACGTCAGACTAGTGCGTGTTTACATAGAAAAACAATGGAATAGTAGCTCATTTGAATGAACGAGTCGATAGCTAACAACACAAAGACATTTGAAGCAGTTTTAAAGCCCACGTCACACCTCTTTTTATCAATTTGCACTGGCTGCCAATAGCCGCTCACGTCAAATTCAAGGCACTGGTGTCAATATGAGATCCATGTCTTTATAGACCTTGCTTTGTGTACTGGTTCGCAGTCTTGTTGGAACAGGAAGAGGCCATCTCCAAACTGTCCCCACAAAGTTGGGAGCATGAAATTGTCCAAAATGTCTTGGTATTCTGAAGCATTAAGAGTTTGTTTCACTGGAACTAAGGGGCCAAGCCCAACCCTGGGGAAAAAACCCACACCATAACCCCCCCTCCACCAAACTTTACACAATCAGGCAAGTACCGTTCTCCTGGCAACCGCCAAACCCAGACTTGCCATCGAGTCCATCGGATTGCCAGACAGAGTATAGTGTTTATACAGTGAATATTGTACAGTAAATTATATACAAGTGTTGCATTTCAAAAGCAGACAAATCTCATTTTGCTCCCTGCAGAAAACCTATCGTAGATGTCTAACTGTGTTTCTATCCATAACATTAGCAAACGCTAATAATTATTGAGTATTTCCTGTGTCGACCTGTTCCTTCATTGATGTTCCCAATCAATGAAGGTGTTTTTTGTAAGGTATGGTGAGCTAATGATGTCTCTGAGTGAGGGGGAGAGCAGAATAGAGAGTCATTATGACATGGGAGATAAGAGGCAGTGTGTGGGATTGTAGGGTTTTGTCTCATGAGGCTGAATGAATGACTGACATACATTCAAATCCCTACATGCCTAATCAACCCTGAGTAAAGGTGTCAGGCTAATAGATATTCAAAAGATCAGCCGAGGCCGAAGAATGTTATCTTTATTCTTAGCAAGGAGAAACAACCGTCTGTCTGTTCTGCTGGCAAGCATATTTCACTTTGGTAGCTGCATCATTCGTGGCCCAAATACATAAACAATGTTTAAAAATCATAATATTGTTCTATTGATTTCAAACATAATTCACTACCCTCTCAAAACAAGTGTATACTAACAGTGTAGTACTATAGTCAGGGGTCCGTGACCAACAGGGGGTCCACAGAATAATTTGCTATACCG
Organism: Gobio gobio; assembly: GCF_949357685.1. Lineage (NCBI taxonomy): Eukaryota > Metazoa > Chordata > Actinopteri > Cypriniformes > Gobionidae > Gobio > Gobio gobio. Next base: position 13,339,935 of record NC_137107.1, on the reverse strand, counting down.
TAACAGTTCTAGCATTTCTAACTGGATATCACAGCCTATTTATCATCAAATTAAAAATGCATTCATCCAAATATAGCAAAAGGTTATTCAGCTCAATTTAAATGATCTGATGTACAAAATGTAGGCTCAGTCAGCGTGACCACCACCCTACCATCAGACTTTATTCCAAACACATTTTTGCACACGTGAAGGATGTTGTTTTAGGTGGATATTGGGATACGAGTGAAATACAAAGCCTTACTTACAAAATCTATTATTTTAGACCAGGGATTCTCAAACTTGGTCCCAACAAGTTTGAGAACCCCTGCTGTAGAAAATCTGAAAATATTTGTAACAGAATGTTGAACAAATTTACTATTTATTATTGATTTAGTTTATATAGTGGTCTATGTTTTGGATTGATATTTTGTTGGAGCTCTCCCCACACATGCTCGAGGAGACTTAGGGCCCTATCTTGCACCCAGCGCAATTGACTTTGTACACCGACGCATGTGTCATTCCTATTTTGCACCCACGCAAAGCGCGCTTTTCCCTCCACAGAAGCACGTCGCTAAACTAGTGAATGAACTTGCGCTACCTGGGCGGTTCAGCGCAAAAAAGGAGGCGTGTTCCGGCGCAAACAATCCCTGGTGCTATTTTGCTGTTCCATTAAACAATTGCGCCACTGACCAGAAAAAACCTAGTCTAAAGTCAGTGGCGCGTTGCGCGTTGTTCATTATGCTATTTTAAGGGCGCATGCTTGACCATAATGTATAGCGTGCACAACGCGCATACACTTTGCTCATGTAATCTACACAGATGCAACAGTTATTTTTGCAAATCATAAATTGTTACACTAAAAAATATTAACACATGAGATGACGGAAATCATTGTGGTGTGCCACGAAGATGTGAAAAAATAGGCATAAATCTAGCTTACAAATTATTCAGGCTAATTGTAGTCTAATAATTAAGGAGACCTGTTTGCCCAATAGTGGCAACTTCTGGCAAGACATATATGTATATAAGGACATCTAACAAATTGGTTTGTAGGTCAAGAACCAGGAAAAAAAATCGGTGAGGGTGGACGCAGCGATGTCCTCTGCTGGCGTCAGGTCCTGAGTAGAGGCAGATCCACCTCCCGTTACACGGCGTGCCCGATTGATGCTGGCAAGCTTGGACTTTCCCTGTCTTCTGATGTCATTGTAGCGCTTGCGGCACTGGTGCGACGTCCTGGGGATGCCAGCTGATGAAACAATTGTGGCTATTTCCTCCCACGCCTGTTTAACCGACGCTATTTTGGGTGGGTTTTTCTCCCATCCCCATACAACACAACTTCTCTGTCTTTCACTGCTCTTACAAGAACATCAGTCTCCTCGGCTGTGAACCGCTCCTGGCGTGCGCCTGGTAAATACGCCATAATAATAGCAATCCATAATGGAACTTGCGCACCTGCTTTTACAGGGAATGTTGGATGACGCTCTGATTGGTTTATTCACGTTACGCCCAAACCACACCTATGAATAATGAAGCTTACCGGTTCCCTCGGTCAGGGAGTAATACCAGCGGCAATGGGAAGAGTCGCGGGTGGCAAACAGATCTATCTGTGCATCGCCAAACTGTTCCCAAATCAGCTAGACCGACTGGGGATGGAGTCTCCATTCCCCTGGCAGCGTCTGAAAACGTAACAGCTCGTCGGCTGCATGATTCAGTTTTCCCAGGATGTGAACGGCACGAAGCGACCTCAGATGGTTCTGACTCCATAAGAGGAGGTGTTGGGTGAGTTGCGACATCCGGCGGGAGCGTAGAACACCTTGTCGGTTGATGTACGCTACTGTCGCCGTGTTGTCTGAATGAACCAGTACATGCTTGTCCTACAGCAGTGCTTGGAAGCGGTGCAGGGCAAGACGTACGGCCAGCAACTCGAGGCAATTGACATGCCAAAGGCGCTGGGGTCCTTTCCAGGAGTCTGCGGCAGCATGTCCATTGCACATGGCACCCCAGCCCGTGGCAGAGGCATCTGTTGACACAACAACATGCCTGTAAACTCGCTCTAGGGGAACTAGAAAGCTGAGGTTCGACCACGGGGTGAAGGTCTGACGGCAGACGCACCAGTCCAAGATTGGTTGTAACCCACCGGTTTTCTTGGGTACAATGAAGTAAGGGCTGTCCGGACTTCATCTCAGCTGAAGGGACAATCTCGACCGCACCCTTCGGCATCGTGCGAACTGAATCGCATAGACGAGCCTGATGGTGCGAGCGAACCAGCTGGACAGATTGGCGGAATGACCGGCCCAGACATGGGAGGCATGGGAGCTTCCCAAAGTGTGGGCGGGGTTGAATTCCGGGCCCTGACAGAGGAGACCAGGGAAGGACCAGCGTTCCACTGGGGTCTCGCCTGCCAGGGGGCTGGCAACAGAGGGGGCTGAGAGTGGTGAGCCTGTGCATCACCAACTGCCAGCCGCACCCTCTCGGGGCTCGGAGGTGAATGTGTTTGTTCTTTCTTTAACCGTGTATAGGGTGCCGCCGACTGTGAGGCCAGCAGCGGAAGGGGAAAACCAAGGATTCTCCCCTGGCCCTCCACCAGGGGAAGGAGTGGTCATGTTACCATCTCCTGGGAAAGAACCGAGTTCACCTCTGAGCCGCCCGTCTCAGGACCGCCACTTAGACTGCCGTTTAGCAGGCTGGGGGGCTGGGGCGGGCGGGGCTGCCTTCCTGCGACGTCCTCCGCGCTTCGGCCCGGGTGAAGGCTGCTGCTTGGGCCAAGCGGGAGGGGCGAGAGCCGCAGGAGGGCGGCCTCGGTGGGGAGCAGACTGAGGCTTCTGTGCCGGCGTCTGGGTGGAGGCAGCAGCTGGCCGCCGGGGCAGAATATGTTTGATTGCCTGCTTCTGAGTGGCTGAGAACTGTTGGGCAAAATCCTTGACCGCCCCGCCGAATAGCCCAGCCTAGGATATGGGAGAATTGAGGAACCGGGTCCGCTCCGATTCTCTCATATCAGCCAGGTTGAGCCATAAGTGACGCTCCTGGACCACCAAAGTGGACATCACCTGACCGAGAGAGCGTGCAGTCACCTTCGTCGCTCGTAGAGCGAGGTCGGTGGCCGCACACAGCTCCTCCATTAAAGCGGGGTCAGCATTGCCCTTGTGCATGTTTTTGAGCACCTTGGCCTGGTAAACCTGAAGGATGGCCATAGCATGCTGGGCGGACATGGCCTGGCCTGCGGCTTTGTAGGTCTTCACCACCAAAGTAGATGTAAACCTACAAGCTTTGGACGGGTGCTTTAGTTCACCACGCCATGTTGAAGGGTTCTGCGGACACAGTTGCATCGCAACAGAACGTTCAACAGGGGGAACCCCGTTGTACCCTTTCACCGCGCCGCCATGGAGAGCAGTGAAGGCGGAAGTGGCTGCCGAGCGATCGCGAAAAGTCAGGGGAGACTTCCACGATTTCGACACCTCTTCATGCACTTCCTGGAAGAAGGGCACGGGGGGTTGGCGGGCGCCTTCGGCACGGGCCGCCCCCAGATACCAAATGTCCAGCCTCGAGCGCTCGGGACATGGCGGAGGGTTCCACACAAGCCCAAGGCTCTCAGCTGCCTGGGAAAGCATGGCTGTGAGCTCCGGATCTGACTCGGGCAATGCTGGAGCTCCCGAAGGAGGCAGAACAGCCGAATCGTCATCTACGGAGGAATCCAGCCCACCTTGTGATGCGGTGATCGACATGGTGTCATCCGTCTGTGCGCCAAATGTCACGCTGGGCCCAGCCCGGGAAACACCAGCGCCATCATCTGGCAACACCACGTGTTGCAGTGTGCAAATAAGGCGGTGTGGCCCAAGGAATATTGGTCGGGTTGGCCCACACGTCACCATCAGGTCACCCTGACCACCTCTCGAGGAGGTAATAGATTGGGGTGTGGTAGAGGGGACTCTCCCTCCAGCCCGGAGATCACTGAGTCTCGATCGCAGAACGAGGCCCAAGCACACTAAGCAGCGTTCATGCCCGTCAAACGGACTAACCTGCCGACCACACCCAGAAACGGAGCACGGGCGAGACATCTTGAAAAAGACGTGCCACATGCTGCGCTTTTAGAGAGGAGTTTGCTCTGCAGAAATGCTGAAGTGCCCAGGGAGAACGCACACGCTGTGCTAGATCACTGCACAGACAGGAACGCAGAACTCGCTGGAACGTGCCGTCACACCAACACTCTGGAGAGTCGCTCGTCTTGAAGAGTAGAGAAGCTCAGGCAAGTAACACTCGTCTCTGAAGACTCCATTGGCTCGTTTTGTAGATTTCAAAGGTGATTGGCTTCTAAGCAAAACCCCCATTGCGTCAGTAACTGACGTAACTCATAGTGTACTGACTGAAAGGGAACCCAAATATATAAAAATAAGCAAGAGTAAAAGAAATATGAACATTTACGTAAGAAAAAGTGCAGAAAAGAATACAAACTCAAACATGGTTATACACTCACCTAAAGGATTATTAGGAACACCTGTTCAATTTCTCATTAGTGCAATTATCTAATCAACCAATCACATGGCAGTTGCTTCAATGCATTTAGGGGTGTGGTCCTGGTCAAGACAATCTCCTGAACTCCAAACTGAATGTCAGAATGGGAAAGAAAGGTGATTTAAGCAATTTTGAGTGTGGCATGGTTGTTGGTGCCAGACGGGCCGGTCAGAGTATTTCACAATCTGCTCAGTTACTGGGATTTTCACACACAACCATTTCTAGGGTTTACAAAGAATGGTGTGAAAAGGGAAAAACATCCAGTATGCGGCAGTCCTGTGGGCGAAAATGCCTTGTTGATGCTAGAGGTCAGAGGAGAATGGGCTGACTGATTCAAGCTGATAGAAGAGCAACTTTGACTGAAATAACCACTCGTTACAACCAAGGTATGCAGCAAAGCATTTGTGAAGCCACAACACGCACAACCTTGAGGTGGATGGGCTACAACAGCAGAAGACACCACCGGGTACCACTCATCTCCACTACAAATAGGAAAAAGAGGCTACAATTTGCACGAGCTCACCAAAATTGGACAGTTGAAGACTGGAAAAATGTTGCCTGGTCTGATGAGTCTCGATTTCTGTTGAGACATTCAGATGGTAGAGTCAGAATTTGGCGTAAACAGAATGAGAACATGGATCCATCATGCCTTGTTACCACTGTGCAGGCTGGTGGTGTAATGGTGTGGGGGATGTTTTCTTGGCACAATTTAGGCCCCTTAGTGCCAATTGGGCATCGTTTAAATGCCACGGCCTACCTGAGCATTGTTTCTGACCATGTCCATCCCTTAATGACCACCATGTACCCATCCTCTGATGGTTACTTCCAGCAGGATAATGCACCATGTCACAAAGCTCGAATAATTTCAAATTGGTTTCTTGTACATGACAATGAGTTCACTGTACTAAAATGGCCCCCACAGTCACCAGATCTCAACCCAATAGAGCATCTTTGGGATGTGATGGAACGGGAGCTTCGTGCCCTGGATGTGCATCCCACAAATCTCCATCAACTGCAAGATGCTATCCTATCAATATGGGCCAACATTTCTAAAGAATACTTTCAGCACCTTGTTGAATCAATGCCACATAGAATTAAGGCAGTTCTGAAGACGAAAGGGGGTCAAACACAGTATTAGTATGGTGTTCCTAATAATCCTTTAGGTGAGTGTATATTAAAATACTGATATTCTGGTCTATAACTCTTCCCTGAACCTCCCGCTTCCCTGTATCACGCTCTCTCATTGGCTGTAGGTCATCACGGATGTATTTTTCAGTCAAATCGCAGACAAGTCCAGATATTTAGCATGCCAAACATCTCACGGGCGTCAGCGACTCGTCTGCGATTCTTTCAGATCACGTCTTTGATAATTCACACTGCGTGATTGTCATTCATGTGCATGAGCACCAATTTGCCTATAATTTCGGGCATTTGTCTGCGATTTCCCAAAAACCTGTCTGCGAGTCAAAATCGGGTCTAAAATCGGGCAGTATGAACTCTGCATAACGGAGAACTCAGGGTATATAACTGAAAGATGACAGGTGAATGAAATGACTAATTAACAACACAGATAATCTAGGTCACAGGGAAAAACAAAGAAATTGAGCATATATGTATAGGTTGATGGTTTTTTACTGGCTCTATTTCACCTGGAAACTGCAGTGAAATGTATGTATAGGTTTGTCTTTACAGTTTTGCACATTTCCAATGAGCCTGGGTTGAGAATAACCCTGATCAGAGTTTTCTAGCAAAACATGAACAGGTTATCACATATTTTTTCTTTGTGCACTGTCAATGTGCTGTGCGATGTCAAAAATAGCTGTTGTACACCAATATATAATTTTAATTTTCTTTTTTTCTGACAGTGTGGGTTAAACAACAATAATAAACCAAAAGATGTTGCCAGGTATTTTTGAAGCCAATAGTTTAATATCAAATAAACACAATGGGGACCCTTTTTAGTCAGATGTGGGTGACAAAATAAAGGGTTCTGTTAACAACACTTTCGACTGCACAGTGCAAGCGTAAGAAAACAGGATGCCCTCTATTCAGCCCAACACCACCAAAAGCACATATGAGTCCCCAAGGGCAGGGCTGGACTGGTAATCTGGCATACCGGGCATTTTCCCGGTGGGCCGACGCACTTTGGGGCCGATACAAGGTTATTTATTTATTAATTTTTTTGCCACGTACTGGCCCATCATGCAGGGACAGCGGCCCATTGGTTTGTCTTCTGAATTGACAGGCCAAAGCGAGAGAGACCTTCCCTCCTCCATAGACTGTGTCCATATTAGGTGCTGTTTAAAAATTTGGGCACATGGGAAACTGCAAAAGGCGAATAGTGCGCGAAAGGCTGCCGAACATGCGCTGCGTTTCTGCTGCCCTATGAAGTGATGAACCGGCACTTTGACTCGAATGTTGTTTTATACAATCGTGTGATATGGGAACATTAAAGGTTCTGTGGTGAATCAGCTGAAAACAGCCGCGACCATGTAAATACATCACGAGGTCAATTGGAAAACAGCAATACACACAACTACAAACTTGTCACTCTAGCACAACCAAATTCAATAGTTTATTATTATTTATTTATTTATTTTCGAAACCATATACCTATGGTAATGAGGAGCATGATTTTACCTGTGACTACCATGCCCATACAGTTAAATGAAACTGACCTACAGTTAAACTCAGTTAAAATGTCATTACACTCTAAAAAAAAAGGTTATATATGGCACCAAAAATGGTTCTTGGCTCGTAATGATAGGGAAACCTTTTTTAGTGCTATATACCACCAATTTTGGTGCTTCAGTGGTTCTTCAGAGGTTCTTCACCGGTTCTTTGACTAAGGTGCTATATAGCACCTCTGAAGAACCACTGAAGCACCAAAATTGGTGCTATATAGCACTTAAAAAGGTTCCCCTATCATTACGAGCCAAGAACCATTTTTGGTGCCATATAGAACCTTTTTTTTTTTAGAGTGTAGGGTAATCAAATTATAATTCAACAAGACAGCTTTAAAGCCTGGATGAAAATTCTGTCATCATTTACTCACCCTCAAGTTGTTCCAAACCTGTATGAGTTTCTTTGTTCTGCTGAACACAAAAGAAGATATTTTGAAGAATGTTTGAAACCAAGCAGACAGAGCAACTATTGACTACCATAGTAGGAAAAAAAATACTATGGTAGTCAATAGTTGCTCTATCTGCTTTGTTTCAAACATTCTTCAAAATATCTTCTTTTATGTTTCACAGAAGAGAGAAAGTCATACAGGTTTGGAACGACATGAGAGTGAGTAAATGAGGACAGATTTTAAAAGCAGTAAATTCACTTTAATGTATCCTAGCTCAAAATCAGTGGTTTACTGTCAAGTGCATTTCTGTGTGACAAAAGTGCAATATTACGTTTGTTATCTGCATTTGCAGTAAATTAACCCCAGCAAAAACATTCAAGAGGAACTCATGGGCCGGATGGGCTGGGTTTGCCCGGGCCGAATTTTAGCCCCAGTCCAGCCCTGCCCAAGGGTAAAACTGTCAGTAACCTGAACATGATGGGACATCCATTCTTGCTCTTCTTGCTCCCAATCCTAACACACAGTTTACTGCCCCAGTGACTTTCCTCCCAATGCAGGGGGTTAGACGTCAGTATTGGCTCTTCGATGGCAGTCCGCCAACACTCTCCAAAGAGAGCTCCTGTTATAGCTCTGAACATGCAATTAAATCCTAACCTGAGCAGCTTGGTATTGAGTGCTGGGATGGAGCCAGCATTGGGACTGAAGCTGTGAAGGAGAGACAGGCTTCTTTCTGTAAACTCATCCGCCGGCTAATCCCAAGCTAACAAACTGCCGTGGCTGGATTCCCAGGTAAAATGTGAATGTCACTGTGAGGTCAGGGCGCGTTAACTCAACCACAGGGAGAAAAGTAGCTTCTTCTCTTTCATTCTGGGCAGTATCATATGGAAGAGTGTGCCTTAAACCTCTCCTTTCTGACATTGACTGTGAAGAGCATGAGTATTAAAGAAATTGAAGAAAAATATTTAACGGGCTGACCGATAATAGCCATCACAATAACCAGAGCGATTAGCCCACTTCCTCCGGAATGATGAGTTTGCATTCAAATCTGGCTTGTGTTATTTCCACATTGCATTTCCTATTCTTCTTCCTACTATTTATTGCTATTTCTAGGATAGCAGAAACCTACAGATAAGCTTATCATCAAGTATGCTGATGTTATAAATAGTAAAGCACCAATAAAAATAGTTCATTTAACTAGTGCAATATATATATATATATGTGTCGGTATATATATATATATATATATATATATATATATATATATATATATATATATATATATATATATATATATACTTAGATGGCGGAGCACAAGAGAACAACGGAGTCTGAAGTAACGTTAACTGATCGCTTTTGTGATCTCGCTCGCCTCAATCTGCTTAATCCTGGTGATATCAGTGCCCTAAACGATCATATAATGGATTATTTCACATTTCACATGAAGGACCAGATGATGAAGTTACTGAAGAGGAGTTAGTTTAGCTGTGCTGTAGGTGCGCTGTGCTTGCTATTCTAAAAATGTACACTAGCTGTGCAATCTAAACATATAACAGGTGATCACAAGTTCAGAGACAGCCCATGATAAATAATAGGAAACGTATTTCACTACTTACTAAATTGCTGTTCTCTTCAGAGTAACGTTAGCTAGTCCCCTTGTGTAGAGATGCAGCTGATAAATTCTAGATTTGCCATTTGAGATGCAGCAGTGATCTATAATGCACATGTTCTTTTATATTTATTAGAGGTTGAATTCAAATCAAATACTGCTAAACTGCCTATACTACTTCTGAATAGGATATCTACTTCATAAAATGTATGAAATGTATGGAAATATGGTTCATATCACTCAAACCATATGGAAATGTAGGCGCCCTTATATGGATACTAATGGAGCTTGGATGTCATCTAGAGGAAAAGTTTGGTACTGCGCCCAAACAAACTCTTACTGAAAGATAATTTTTTGATATATCAACCTAAAACTTTGAACACAACTTGTTCATATTTCTAGCTCTGATTGTCTTGTAGTTTTAGAGTAAAATTTTTTTGGTAAAATACATAATATATAAAATATTATTATAAAATATATATATTTTTACATTTTCATAAATTAAATTTGTAAAAAAAAAAATTATATTTTACTTTCATAATTTATTTGACGTCTACAATAATCTGCCAAGTGTCTTCTTTAAAACAAGACCAACCGTAGGTCTATATTCCAAAGCATGTTTGAATTACAGCCATTTAAAGTAGGATAGTGCATTTTCATGTCTATGCGAAAAAACGGGTGGCGGTTATTTAAACCTGTTTTTCTCAAAATTCCGTTCCTAAAAATCATAGCGATCAGCCGACTTTAGATAACCATAACTTCTGTTTCAGACAAGCCTTGAAATAAATGAAATATTTGAAAAGGGCTTGGCCCCAGCTTTCATATGGTATCAAAAGCTGTAAAAGGTAAAATTTCACCATGTGTTGGGTTTTCGTAGAACACATCACATATATATTCAAGGGCTGGCTTCAAAAGGATGCAACACACCGTCACCTGGACTATCCCATCCGTTCAATGAAAAACTCTGCCAAATGCATTGGCTTTATACTGTTAATATTAGGCTACAATAGAAACATTTAGTCAAGGGAAGTCTGTTTCCCACAGTCACATTTTGATGGGTTGTCTGGTTAAGCGTGCTCCCACACTCTGGCAAGCAGTCGAGGCAGAGGGACAGCGAGAGAACGGCACGAGGCCGGTGGTATGATTGATAATGAGCGCCAGCTGCGCGACACACCAGTCTCGTATCTCAAGGAGGAGCTTGGATGCATGAAAGGAGGAGCGACGACAGTGAAGGACGAGAGAGGACCAGGCCTAGACTTTACATTGTGTTTTGTTTATGTTTTAATATGTGTGTGCAGCAGTCGTCCGTGAAGGGCCGCCTGCTTTACTATCATTTTGTGTTTATTTATTTATTAAAGTCTATGTATGTTCGCCTGTTCCCGCCTCCATCTTCCCATAACAACGAACTTTGTTACACACACATTAGCCTATTATATGTTAATCTGAACTTTCTGCGCCACAAAGACTGCGGCTCCACGGAGAATGCTTTTCCCATATTTTAGAGGGCTAATCGGTCATAGTTAGTTGGTTATTTGTACTGTATTGGTAATCAACTATAATAATATGAACTTTATAATGCAATGAGCATGTGCTTTATTGTAAAGCTGGGTTTCTGCCTGTCCGTCACCGAGGTCTGCTGCACCAGCTCCGCCACGCCTGACACCATCTTGTGTCTCAGTTAACCTTCAGGATTTCAGTTTTAATATTATAATAAAAAAAATGTTGCAGTGTTTGTATTGTTTCTGGGCTAGGGTTTTTTTCCTTATAAGAATCTTTAAGATAATACACACAGTAGGTAAAATTATAAAATCAACAAAGCAATGTCACGTCTACAGCACGGTAATAAATGGGATCATGTACACTCAGCTGGTCATTATAGCAAAATAAACCCCTTCAGGGACCCATTCCATTCCATACAGGGATGATGATCAAGTGTTCCTTTTGCGATAATGTCTGGCTGATTGTACATTAACATGATCTGGCATCAGCCTTCCTACACTCAGCAATTAATCCCTCCTCTCCAGCATGGGTTTCTGTACATGAGTGCCACACTTAAACACTCACACCACTCTCTCTCTTCATCCTTCCAACTTTTCAAATGACAGGTTAAATTAATCATCTCTCATCCAGTGTTGGGTGGGGGTGGGAGGTGAATGGACATGGGGCACAGTAAATAACATATGTATTGCCAACCAGAAAAGAGTGGATGGGAGGACTGCCACCTGTGTTTCCTCACCTTGTCAGTTTAGCTTGCAACTGTAATTGATGGAGCTCTCTCATGCAGTGCTGCATGTTTGTGTATCTGTTCCCTTACCACCTTACCAGCTGTTTACTTTAGCATTTTAAAGACACAGCAGAGAAAACCTACATTTCCACCCCTGCAAAAGCAAGTGGGTGAATCTCACAGAGAAATGTCAGGGTCATATTTCAGCCAACCCAGACTCTTTGTAAAAATGTGCCTGTGCTCTGCAAAATGATTTTGTTTTGATACTTTCAAAGTAAAATGTCCAGTGAGTGTCGCCAAATGCGCATTCAGTTTTATCCTAAACAAATGCACGTAAATCTAGTAAGTTTCACATTCATCTGACAGTTTGGAAATGAAATGTCCAGTGAGTAGCGCTAAAAGCTTAATCACATTTTAAAATAATGTACCAACTACACTAAACACTACCCTAAATCTAACCAATGGTGTCAACAAAAGCAAATGTAACATACAAATGCATTTGCTGAAGAAACAATGTCATTTTTAGCCTGCTTCCGCACATCATTTTTTTGCTCTGTTTGTTCTTGGGTTTCGTACATAAACGTTCGGCATCGCAAGTGTAATGCTGTACCAGGTGAACTACCAAGCAAGTTTATAGCATTATGAAATCCATATATACAGAGCTGGTTATGTGATGTAAACATCAAAAATAATTCTTTACAAATAATGCACTATGGTCAATGTGTTTTGAGGTGATAGTTGTCACATGCACTCTTGACACTGCCTGCACTCTAATTCTCTGACATGGGTTGTGTCCAAAATCTCCCCCCTATACCCCTAAATAGGGCACTATCTGTTTATACACTTTCAGTCAACATGCATCTGAGGGGACAGCCATTTGTAGTGTTGTCCGAAAACATAGTGGATGTTATCAAGTGCACTCATTAAATCCCATAATGCACCGCAATAACAAGTGTACAACTGATGCATGCTCAACAACTAGAGAATACCTATAATGCACTGTAAGAGTCTTGCCCCGAATTAAAGGAGTAGTTCACTTTAAAATGAAAATTACCCCATGATTTAGTCACCCTCAAGCCATCCTAGGTGTATATGAATTTCTTCTTCCTGATGAACACAATCAGAGTAATATTTATAAATACTGTGACGCTTCTAAGCTTTATAATGGCAGTGAACGGGGCCCACGAGTTTGAAGCTAAAAAAAGCACATCCATCCATAATAAACATACGGGGTAATCCATAATCCACGGCTCCGGGTGGTTAATAAAGGCCTTCTGAAGCGAAATGATGGGGTTTTGTTAAGAGAATATCCATTTTTAAACCTGTATCAAGTAAAATATCTAGCATCCGGCAGACCACCTTCCGTATTCAACTTAAGGAAAAGAAAAAAAAAAATAACTGGCGCGACATATCACTAGAACGTAGTGTAAGCATTTTGAACTGTGAGAGGCATTACACTTTCTTTGTAGATTGAGTAGGGAAGGCGGTGTGAAAGCTAGATATTTAACTTCATAAAGTTTTAAATATGGATATTTTTTCGTACAAAACCCAATTGATTCACTTCAGAAGGCCTGTATTAACCCCCCGGAGCTGTGTAGATTACATTTATGATGGATGGATGGACATTTTTGAGCTTCCACTGCCATTATAAAGCTTGGAAGCGTCAGGATATGTATTAAAGGTCCCATGGCATGGCATTTTTCTATTATTCTATAATGTTTCCTGAGGTGTACTTATATTGCTAGTATGATTTTTACATCAAAAAATGTCATAATTTAGAAATAAAATGCATTTTTTCTATACTGATGATTGCCCTGTGGCTGAATGCCCTGTTTCAAAGGGAGTGTATGCTGTGAGACTTCAGTGAAAACGCCCACTATTGTGATTGGCTGACATCTTTGTATTTGAAATGAGTGTTAGATTATGTTGCGGAGGGGGCGTGGTTTAGCGAAGCACTGCACGCACTGCATGCATGAGAGGGAGAGACTGACTGGGCACGTGAACCACTGAGAACTGGAGGAAGTTTTATTGTAACAGACTTCATTGTAATGTATCTTATAATTTGTTTTTGTGTACATTTTTGACATTTCTGTGCATTTAAATAGGTTTTAGGTCTGTATTATCTGTGTAAATAAGTAGTGACTTTTATTTTGACGGGTGTTGCAGTCTACGGAGGAAAAAGGAAAAAGAGGGAGCGCTTGTGAGAGCTTGCGGTTCATCTTTCAGTGGGTTTAAACAGATTTAAAGTTTACAGTTTGTTTAGCACTCCCCGAAAAGACAATAGGTGTGTATGTGCTTGTTTACTGTCATTTGTAATGAGTATGTTTGTGTATTTCTGTTGTTATTGATAATGCTATGGAGAGAGAGTTTGTGTAAGAGGTGTTTATGCGCACTTCTTTGTTTTTTGTTCAGCTCTTACGGTGATTTTTGGAGATAAACGCTTTCAATAAACTCCTGAAACATCATTAAAGTCTGGCCATCATTCGGACAGGGTCTGCTACATTTATTGTACTGAGTTGTTGAGAGCGCTATGCTGTTAGCGCGAGCTTATTTTTATCTGAGAGTTCTGAATAAACAGTCCTAGTCACGTCGACTCTGTCATTGCAGCGCGTTTTCTCTCACAAAATGCTTTCACCACAACTAACAGCAAACAGGATGTCGATATGAATACAGTAAGAGCCTCGCTGTGCTGCATAACAGCGTCATTCATTATAACGGCAGTTTGGGCAAGTGTGCAGATACACTCACGATATGTGATTGACAGCTCCGGACATTATAAAGAGTGTTCTTTGATCGCTCCCTGTAGTTGAATCACTTAAAAAATGGATTTGTTTCATGCTACTAACAGAAACGATCGTTTTAGTCACGTTTCTGACTAAACGTGGCTTGATTCACTGATGCATTACGCTTAGGGCATCCAGACGGCGATCATTAAACAATCTAGAAAGTAAGTCTGAGTGAATTTGAATGATTAGCTACACATCAGAGATCACTGATCACAGATCAGGCATTAATGAACACTGTTACTCACTGTTTGTCGCGGTGCTGTATCCATTTTCTCCGAGTGCTCTGGGCGGGCAAAGCAGGGGAAGGGGAGGTAACCTTTCCTGTTATGATGTCATTTTCTCAAAGGCAGAGAAAGACAGCCAGAACTCGGTTTACACCCATCAAAATGTCTAGCCACTTGGGGACCATATACAGGCTAGGGGAACTCATATTAATGTTGAAAAACCTCATAAAATGACATTTTCATGCCATGGGACCTTTAATATAACAGTGATTGTGTTCATCAGAAAGAAGCAAGTCACTCATATACACCCTGGATGGCTTGAGGGTGAGTAAATCATGGGCTAATTTTCATATTAAAGTGAACTACTCATTTAATTTCCCATGTCTGACCAGAAGATGGTGCCTGCTGTGAATCATCTATCCATCCATCCATTTTCAAAACCGCTGGTCTAATGTGGGTACAGCATACTATCATAGAGGTATACATTCCTTTTTAATTGCTTAGTTAAGGTTTATACATGTTAGTTTCCATTAAGATTGATATTTTCATCTTACTACTGAAGTTGCCAGTTTGCTAAATTTCAAATGATTATTAAACAGCAAGCACAAACTATACAAAAGTGGCAGCCCTAATCATATAGGGGGTGATTTCGGACACAGCCACACTCTCACACTCACCAGTATACTGATCATGATCACTTGCAGCTTGTTAACCGCTTGTTTGGACTGCTTCTTAAGCTTAATGCTGACACTCAGTCTTTGTCTGGTCTTTATGTTGATGTGATATGTGATATGGACCTGCCTTCTGCTTTTCTCCAGTGAAGAAGACTTACTTGAATGCTTGATGAGCTTTTAATTCCCAATTGAACTTGGTTTAATGAGATAAGTGTTGGATACTTGCCCGCTTTACTTATTTGTGCCTGTGTTTATGGATCTTTTTAACCTGTGGATTTACCTGTGGCCCCATTTACACTGCATGGTTCAAGTGACTCAATTCCGATTTTTCCCTCTCATGTGGCACAGATCGGATATGACATGTGAACGCGTAAGCAGGAAAAAAAACCGCATGAATTCCGATATCCTCAGATAGGATTCAGGCCTCACTCATATGTGGTAATAAATCCGATATGATTCGGATACGTGCTTTTGCGTCTGCCAAGTATGCGGTCAAATCACAGTAAATACGAGTCATACGTCATTGAAAAAGGGACAGAGGTGAATGACATCAACTCAGGTGGACACGAAATGCGATCCCATGACACTAAGGGTCACCAAAGGGCTCTCCTCTTTTTTCAAGTTTGCAAAAATCTAGGTAAAGGCACGCTTTTACATTGAGCCTGTATGTTGATTTCACCTACAATCAGAAGAAAAAAAGAAGGTTTATTTTACAGTGATGAAAAGCATCCTGTCCAGACAACTTATTTTAAAATCAATATAATATAAAAAAAAAATACTTTACAGTAAAAATATTGTTTACAGTAATGAAAATGAATTGTTTTCATATTGCAGTAATGTGTTAGGGAGTAAGTAGGCTATTAGGGAGAGAGGTTTGATTTTTTTTTTTACTGTCAAAAATAGGCCTTTTTAAGACAAATATATCCTTTTTTTAATTGTTTTTATTTCAGGAATTATGACCTGACTACTGCTTGGCTGTTTTCATGATATTCACATGATATTCACCCAATGAGCTGAGGAGGAAGGCTTATTTGGCTTCTGTTATGCAATATTGCTGCCACAAGTTCAGAACAGACAGCATAGACAATGAATGAGCAACCTCAAGTTGTCTCTCAAACAACGTTTAACCTTGCACAGCCATTCCAGGAAAAAAATAACTGTGTTCAATGGCATGTTGGAGGTCGGCACATCATCACAAGTGCAATGTTGGCCCCAGATTTAATGAGATTGTGCCAGACTGTCTGTCTCAGAAAACAAAACAACAATCACTTGCTTTTTTTTTGTGTCTTGGCATATTGATTTTCCTGCCACATATTCCTGTTTTCTGTCCAAGAGAAGAGCCTACGGCTGCACATACCACAATTAAATGAAAACACACTTTTTTTGATAGGCTATTATGGCTGCACTATTAACTACAACAATTACAAGATTTTCCTGAAAATTAAAGAAACTTAAAAAGATAGTATGAATTTAGTATAGTAGTATAGTATGAATCATTATTTTCTTTCTTTCTTTTTTAAATTGGATGCTAAGGGTAGGGTCATATTCGGTTCTCTGAACAGGGGCACACAAATATAATTATTCCTTTACCATACACCCATCCTAAAATTAAGGCTGCCACCGACTAAAGCTTTTTCTAACAGAGAAGTAGTCATCTAATCCCACATTTATAATAATTTAATTACTTAAATATATACTGGGGGTATACTAAACCATAATGAATCTTTAATATACAGTACATAGGCATAATATATAGCCTATTCCGTGCAAGCATAAAGCTTGCTGCAAAGCACTGGCAAAATTGATGATTATGAATGTCAGAAAAATAGCAAGGAGACATGTAGATTATTTATTAATAAACTAGTGTTTTCTGAGTCAGTGTTGGCTGCAAAGGTGAAATTGAAGCTGCTGACCCGCCATCCTCGTAGTATAGTGGATGTAAATTCTAAGTCAGAGATATATAACTAAATTATGACTTAAAAAAAACATTGACTTGCATTATAAATGGACTTCACCAAAAAAAAATCTACAAAAGGATAGAATACAACCTCACTAAATTGCCCCAGACTGCAATGTGTTGCAATTCCATCTTATTTAAGGCCATGGAGCGCAATGGGTGGGAAGGAAGGTTATAAAGTTTTAGTATAAATTTAACAGTTTAAAATCTATTTGATTCTCATTTGCCATGCTCCACAGTAGTTTATGATCACCGGAACAGAATGCTCTGGGCCAAAACAGCTGCAAAACCCCCATGTTTCAATTAACAACTCATTTATGGAATTAAAAGATTAAAAAGCACTGCTGGCATTCCGTGTTTTTAACTCTAAAGCAAACAGACATGCAACATTCCATTATCCCTCCAGGACACTGGAACAGTCACAGTAGTAATATGTGCTTTCCAAAGCCAGAGGAAGACTATTCGATTTAAAGTGCTGGAAATCTTTTCAGCAGAGGTGAGATTTATTTATTTTACATGTGAAAGTCATTGGATTGAAAATAGTTAAATAATCATATATTATTTAAATATTTGCACCTGTGTAAAACATAGTATTATAGTTTGAAAACCTGCATCATCTACAGTCTATTCAAACCAGGCGCTAAACATGCTAAAATAGTGCTGTATTGTATTTAAATTAATTAACTATGTGCAGTGCAAACACATTTTTATTTATACCTTGGTCTGTTTAAATACTCACAACTTCTGCAAGAGAAAGAACCACTTAAATTTTCTGTAAGAAAATGTAAAAAATAAGTTTTATTAATGTTTTTGTAAGTTTTTTTTATTTACTTATTTATTTAACAATGCCAGTAAAACTCCTTGAATCTGAATACTTAAAAGGGTAATTCACCACTGGAAAAATGAGCTTTCAAAAAACTTTGCTGCCTACTAGAGCTGCACGAATAATCGTTTGCGATTGCGATATTGATTCAAACACCCAAGCTTATTCCTAAATGACAGCAATTTGTCCATATCTATTAAACCTCACCAAAGCCTACCAAAATTACACCAGAATATTCAAATCTGTGTTGGTGCTGCCACTGACCCAGAGAGAGCAGTTGCCATGTATAGGTATGAAACAGCTTCACAAACAGTCTTTTCAACCACACAATATCATTATTTCTGTTACAAATATTTAAATGATCACTTAAGTACTGGGATAAAAGTTTATAGTTCGGATATAAACCCTGATGTCTGCGCTTAAACTTGGCGCTTAAAATAAAGATTGTATCAATTGCATTGTTACTCTACTAGGTTGCGACCAGCGGTTAAAGTCGGCGTGAAACGGAAGTTGAGATCGTCTTTTTCTCCTTATTGTGACGTATATACGAGTGAAACAGCTTCTGAAATTAGAAAAAATGTAGGGTGAGGCTTGATTTCGTCCTACGGGAATTGATTGGATCGTTAGAAGTTGGGCGTTGCTAACAAAATGGAGGCAGATTTGAATGCCAGTTTGCACTCAGTTGTGGAGGAAAAACTCGATCTATCTCCTAAAATACATTTATTTTCTCTCTAAATCTTGTAATGTTACTGAGCATATTTCTTCACTTTTCGCTGGTTTATGCTACAGATTTAACTCATTTTAAGCCTTTTATGGCTTTATTTCTGTAAAACGTTTTTCTCAGCTCTCCCTTATAAGGGGGGCGCGCCGTAAGCGCGTTCACACACGCTGCATTCCTACGTGCGAGCCGTCACGACAAGCTGTTTGTCCGACTATATTGAGTAATTTTTACATAAAGACAGCTTTTATTTCTCATATATTTCTCTCTTTTTGCCTCAAGTCCTTCCTGAAGAAGGTATTGTGTGCACCGAGAAAAATGCACTTAACCTTCATATTCATACGATCAGTGACAGGTTTCTGAGAGGCGGTGCAGAAATGAGACAGGGGTCGATAACCCGCCCTTGCGCCATAGCACATGACCGAGAGAGAAGAGAAGTTTCGATGGGGGAGGGAAAGTTAACATATTTTATTAAAGATTTTAAGTGTAAATTAATTTTTTAAAAATAATGAAGTGCACAGATAAATCAGTTATAGCAAACACTACAATATTAAATATAAATATAGGAATTGTAAAATTTGATTTCATGCCCACTTTAAAGTGGGATTTGGCAGGTGGGTGCAACAGGGAAAAATGACTCAGGTGGGGTAACATATTGAGTATCGTGGTATAGCAACACTTTTTGGGACAAGAGTGTCACTGTGGCACCAAGTATCACAATACTTATTTACTTGATATTTTAATGGTTTTATTTTGGTCCATCTACATCTACACTGATATGATGATGATGATACTATGTTAAAATAATATGGGACACAACCTTGTTTTTCACAATGTAAATTGTTTTTGTTGTCATTGTAATCCGATGGCTGGGCATTTGGGCATGACCACCACATTAAATCGTTTAATGACCAGATTTTTCTGGCCGGGCATTCACGAGAATGTGCGCAGATTGTGTGCCGCATGTCGTGAATGTCAGTTGGTAAATCCACCAGCCACCCCAAAAGCCCCATTGTGCCCTCTTCCTCTCATGCAGGTCCCCTTCGAGAGAATTGGTATGGACCTCATAGGGCCATTAGAACGATCTGCAAGGGGACATCGATTTGCACTAGTCCTAGTGTATTATGCAACCATATATCCCAAGGCAGTAGTGCTCCGCACCATTTCAGCGAAGAGTGTGGCGGATGCACTGTTTAGCCTAATCTCCAGAGTGGGAATCCCGGAAGAGATTCTCACTGATCAAGGCACGGCATTTATGTCACATACGTTACGAAAGCTATACGAATTGTTGGGCATGAAATCGATTCGCACCAACGTCTATCACCCACAAACAGATGGCTTGGTGGAACGATTTAATCGCACTTTAAAGACAATGATTCGTAAGTTTGTTCAGGATGATGCCAAAAATTGGGACAACTGGCTAGAACCCCTGTTATTCGTGGTATGTGAGGTCCCGCAAGCCTCCACAGGGTTTTCCCCTTTTGAGCTTCTGTATGGGCGTCAACCATGCGGGGTGCTTGACGTCATGCAAGAGGCTTGGGAGGAAGGACCCTCCGAGAGTAAAAACGAAATTCAGTATGTGCTGGACCTGAGAGCAAAACTCCACACTTTGGGGCGGCTCTCGAGGGAGAATTTGCAAAAGGCCCAGGACAGACAGTGCTGGTTGTATGACAGGGGAACTAGAATGCAAGAATTTACACCGGGAGAAAATGTACTTGTAGTAAATGTAAATGTGTAGCAGGAAAAAAAACTTAGTTTGTAGTCTCAAACAGAGGGGAACAAACGGAAAGAAACTGGCATTCCATCAGTTAATTAAGAAAAAAATGGAGGGGGAGCACCTTCTTCCCAACCTCCCAAAGCAAAACCCTGTTGTGTAAAGGTAAGAAGACTGTTGCCAAATTATTTTTACCATACAAATAATATGGCATACTATGGAATTTTAACCATGCTGTTTAAAGAAGTACACAAATTATGAAACAATTTTCAGTGATAAACCTACTTTTACAATTACTGTTTTGTCAATAACCCTTAGTCAATTAAATTGTATGTGGGCGATGATACAAAAATGCAGAAGTACAATCTGTACTTTTCACGAAAGCCCTGGAGCTGTCAAAAGTCCACAGAATTATATTTTTTGCATCATGAATTTCTTGGTCCAGGTAACATGGAGAAAGAGCAAACATTTATGTGTACCGACATGTAACAATACAAAGCAGGTTGAAAATCGGCGAACTTACACTTTAAGCCACTGAGCAGCAGTCTTTGTCACATTTTCTATAGCCTGACCTTGGACAGACTCTTCTTTAATGCATGAAAACACACTGTAGAATGTATACAAAAACACTGACTTCACTCGAAAAAAATCACGACAAAGAGCCCAAAACAGACTTGCTGCAGCAAGAAGGTGATAAACCATGATCAATAATTTAGATTATCTTATTTTTTCTACTTAACTCAACACAAAGGCTTTAAAATGTGCAACACTAACCAGGAGAGATAGCACATTTAAAAGCTGCGTTGTAAAACCTCCACTTTTCAAAATATTGTATTAGCAAGTGCTACACGTGGTGCACAGTGATATGTTGACAACACGTAAGGGACAAGGACAGCATATTTATTGTTACAATGTGGTGAAAAGGTGGAAAGGCTGGAAGTCTAGTACCGGAGTATTATACTGCCTCAAAAGGCCTAAAAAAGTTTGAGAGATGCTAACTTACTGAGTGAAGCAAAGAGTATGAGCGAATTTGGTGGTAGCTCTAAAAAGTATGCCATATTCACTGGCAAAAGATAATTAGAGACAATTATGATCTCTAAAGATTGAGGCACCAAATAGCTCATTATTATTATAATTTTTTGGGGTGAGTTAGCCTGTGAGAAATTCTGAAAAAGCATGTGGGACAGTGGCAAATAAACCATGCACTTATACAATGCAATTATGCCCTTGCCCATAATGGTCCGGAAACATCAACTTTCTTGTCCCTGGGAGCTCTAGCTAACAACTTCTCTAAAACACGCCATCCCCGTGGGCAAACAAAATGAGAGTGACAAGCCTTCATTAAAGCATCCAAATTCAAATGTTATTCTTAGCCTGGGGAGCAGTGAAGCCATATTAAATGAATTCATATGAGACAGGGCCTAGAAGAGAACAGAGTGACACCCCCCTTCTGGTACTACAGTATATATAGTGTGCCACCACATAGGGTCTATTTCATGTGCCACCTTCATTATCAGCACAATCCCTGTAGGACAAGCACTATTATGAATTTAAAACTCTGCTTAGATTTAAAGTTCTGATTAAAGCTTATGTATCGTGTAATTCAAATCCTTGAGATGGCAGACCGGGGATTGGGTGAATAAGTGATTCAGTTAGTTTTTGCTGAGGTTTAACACCTTATGTGAGAGAAAAAAACAGCTAATAGAAAAAAAAATTATTAACTTGTGACAAGAAAATAACCTTTAAATCACTGGAAAGCTACATTTTTGACACTGTACTGTATCTTGCACAGTTAAAATGCAGTGTATCCAGACTATTGCACATGATGAATTAGCAAAATGCCACTGTTCTACGTTATTGACTTTCTGGCAAGAGCAGTCTCTTCCTTTAAGGTAAAAGGATTTCATGAATATTTTTAAGCTATGTACGTACTGCAAATATGACATTCATGTGTGTTTAATGCATCAGGCATGTTACCGTTAAACTCTGAACACAGCAGAGTCAGCAAAAACTTCTACTTTAATAAATTGCATACGGTTCAGTGGGGCGCAGATCAACATCTAGCATCGATTTGGGAATCTTTTCAAGCATATAGTGGCTTCTCACAATCATTTTTACAGCGCTTCAAGAATCACCATTTCTCATACATTCAAGAGTAAGCCTTTTCTTTTTGTTATGGGAAACCTCAAGGTTATGGCGGTCTGATAAATTAGCAGTAATATGATGATATAGTACCTTTTTCCTGTAGGTTGATGGCCATTTATAAAATGCGGAATAAGGTTAAAGTTTTGGAGAGATAAAACCAATCCTAACTCGGAGATACAGAAGATCAATCTCTCATTGTGACTGTGCACGAGCAGCCCAGGTGCTGTGTCGAAATGGCTGGTAAAATTGGACTACTCTGTCTATGGCAGCTGAACACATTGCTCTGGACAGCTCCTGGCCAAGCTAGTCACAATTCAATTCCCTGACTCATTCATCAAGCACTTGGGGTGTTTGGGTCACAGGCTGGCCAGCTCCCCTTCATCCCGTTCATCCGGAGTCCTCTATTGATAAGAGGGCATTAGTCTACATCTGCCAGCTCATCTGAAAGGGCTGGAGAAGTCAGGCAGGATTTGTTTTCAGTTTGACAACATGCTGTCCAACTGAATTCAAAATCCCCCCAAAGCATTGATTTAAGAAGCCAGAGAACAGAATGCTTGTATAATGCATACAGTGCATTCGGAAATTATACACAGCGCTTCACTTTTTCCACATTTTGTTATGTTACAGCCTTATTCCAAAATTGATTAAATTAATTATTTTCCTCAACATTCTACCAACAATACCCCATAATGACAATGTGAAAGAAGTTTGTTTGAAATTTATAAAAAAATCACACACAAGTGACATAAGTATGCCAGCCTTCGCCATGACACTCAAAATTGAGCTCAGGTGCATCCTGTTTCCACGGATCATCCTTTAAATATTTCTACAACTTGATTGGAGCCTACCTGTGGTATATTCAGTTGATTGGACATGATTTGGAAAGGCACACACCTGTCTATATAAGGTCCCACAGTTAACAGTGCATGTCAGAGCACAAACCAAGCAATGAAGTCCAAGGAATTGTCTGTAGACCTCCGAGACAGCATTGTATCGAGGCACAGATCTGGGGAATGGTACAAAAAATATCTGCAGCATTGAAGGTCCTAATGAGCACAGTGGCCTCCATCATCCGTAAATGGAAGAAGTTTGGAACCACCAGGACTCTTTCTAGAGCTGGCTCCCAGGCAAATACAGCCCGCCTGGAGTTTGCCAAAAGGCACTTGAAGGACTCTCAGACCATGAAAAACAAAATTCTCTGGTCTGAGGAAACAAAAATGTAACTCTTTGGCCTGAATGGCAAGCGTCATGTCTGGAGGAAACCAGGCACCGCTTATCACCTGGCCAATACCATCCCTACAGTGAAGCATGGTGGTGGCAGCATCATGCTGTGGGGATGTTTTTCAGCGGCAGGAACTTGGAGACTAGTCAGGATCGAGGGAAAGATGAATGCAGCAATGTACAGAGACATCTGTGATGAAAACCTGCTCCAGAGCTCTCTGAACCTCAGACTGGGGTGAAGGTTCATCTTCCAATAGGACAATGACCCTAAGCACACAGCCAAGATAACAAAGGAGTGGCTATGGGACAACTCTGTGAATGTCCTTGAGTGGCCCAGTCAGAGCCCAGACTTAAACCCGATTGAACATCTCTGGAGAAATCTTAAAATGGCTGTGCACCTATGCTCCCCATCCAACCTGATGGAGATTGAGAGGTCCTGCAAAGAAGAATGGGAGAAACTGCCCAAAAATAGGTGTGCCAAGCTTGTAGCATCATACTCAAAAATACTTGAGGCTGTAATCGGTACCAAAGGTGCTTCAACAAAGTATGTGAATACTTATGTACATGTGATTTTTAAATTTTTTAATAAATGTGCAAAGATTTAAAACAAACTTCTTTCACATTGTTATTATGGGGTATTGTTTGTAGAATTTTGAGGAAAATAATGAATTTAATCCATTTTGGAATAAGGCTGTAACCAAAATGTGGAAAAAGTGAAGCGCTGTGAACACTTTCCGGATGCACTGTAAGTTCACCATTTGGTTGCGTATACCATATACATAGGTTGCTAGTGAGTGGCGTAATAAAATTAGATTACTCCCATTAAAATCAAGGAGGCGGTCTAAACTGCAAACACCCAAAGTCACCACTTGATTCCATTGTAGACTGGATGTGGAAACTATGAAGTTGTTCAACATGCATCAGTGCCTTTACAGAGACTACCAAGAGTTGAAGTCATACCTCATTGTGTAGAGAAGAGTTCCATTGTCTACCAGTCGTAGAAGTTTATTAGGTGTAGTCATATTGTGGGCTACTGACTTCTTCCCATTATGAAAGAAGGTATCAGGAGTCCAGATCTTGCTGGCGAGCAAGTTGTTAAGTGGAAGGACTTGCATAGGCCCATCAAACTTCAACCTCTCATCCCGCCAACTTTGCCGGAAGAACACATCAATCGTGTACTCCTAGAGGGAAAAAAAAAAGAATGAGTCAAGACTCTCTGACAGCCCTTTTAAAACTTCACTTCACCCCCTCAAGTTTCCCCATTTCATTGATGTAATGTCCTCTTAGTGAGACAGCCTGCGCTGGGTGTGTGAAGCACTTCACCAATCTTGGCAAATGACTCAAGAGCGGGAAAAAGATTCTGACTTTTGCTCAGACTTGACATTTAACAGAGCTTCCTGTTTGGCTGGCCATGATTGGTCGAGATACTTTTCTCAGTTGTACACTTCAATAATTCATTGCACTTTAAGGAGAGATACAGCCTTGTCGGTGTGAGATCCTTAAGGCTCCTTCAAAAGTTCAAACTCGAATGATTGCATTTTCACAGCTGTCGCTGGAGGGATAAAACAAGCGTTATCTCTCTGACCATATTGCCAGCATGGAACAGGGGACACTGTCCTCAGTGAACCTCTGCTTAGTTGAGAGTAGGAATCATCTCAAATCCACAGCGTCTTTTCCAGTGATGAGTATTGCTCATGTTTTATGACCTCCATTATTGATGATGCAATCCTCTACAGGTTCTCTATGGGAACCAACATCAAAAGAAATCGTGTCTGCTTGCATTTGCTTTTAATAAGTCATCTAATGCCATGAATAAAAAGAGTGGCAAAAATTCAAAGTTCTTCATGAGTTAAAAATTCATGTTAAAATCTTTAGAGGGCAGCATTAATCACTGAGTAGGATCTGTAACTGATTCTTGTAATTTAGTATGCGACAGAAAACAATTACAGGACATGTCTCTTTTTTATGTTCTGCATTTCAACAGAGAACTACAAGTTTTTTTGTCATGCTTCACAAGGTCCAATTTGCTGGAATGATATTTGGGAAACAACAGACGAAAATCTATATTTCCAAGTCTATCAGAAATGTCAAGAAGCTCCTGCACAAGGGCAGAAAACAAGTCAGATAAAACCACTCATTACAAATGCCTTCTAGCCTTCAGTAGATGGTTTTGCCACAGTAGCAGGAATCATACTGGCTGTTGCTCATTGAATGGTGATTTATGGGTGGGCTTTGCAGCATCAAAACATGTATGCTCCTCATGTGCATGTCTCCGTACATCATTTATTTAGTAAACTCCAGACTTCAATTTGTAGTTTTTTTAGATTAAAATTATGGGTTAGCACTTCTTACTCCCAAGAAGTAGTCTCCACACCATGATAAGTTTGGAACAAAGTGAAAGCTGACATCAAATGGCATACACATAAGAAAGCACAGGAAGTTCAAGCAGGGTTTTCATAATCAAGTCAAGGATTTTAAGAGCATTTAATACCAGAATAATCCCAAACCATCTCAAAAATGCATCATGTATCACAGACACACTTTTGATTTGGAACATTGTAACTTAGCATCGCTTTTCAGCAAAACAGGGAGTGGAGCTGCCGCGGAGTGATTACAGAATGCTTTGAGCAAGGAGGGGAAATTACTGTCGGTCCACTACACTCACATACTTTGCTCAGAGTCCCCTTAACTCAGCAGAGTGAATCTAACTTAATCGTCTTCTGTCTGTCATTTAACCCTAAACATGGCAAGACCATAAAGAGAAATCAGAAAATTAATTTAATGAAATTTCATGTTTATTTTTATTTTTTTTATGTTTGTATCCCTCAGGATACATCGCCCCTTTGGGGGTATAAATTGATTGAAAAAAGAATGCTTGTTTGGCAATGCATGTTACAACATTTTAGCCACATTTTTAAAACATTTATCCTCTCATAACTTTAACTAAACATACTTTGTAAACAAGAAGTATAATGCCTTTTCATGAATATATTAGCCTATTGTATCATATTTAATGCAGATTTCAAGGGCCTATAAATTATCAATATGACCAAAACTTTTCTGAAAAACTTGTTGTACACAACCTACGTCATGCTTTCTGCCCTCTGTTGGGTCAGAAGCGTGCAGCAATATACAGTAAAGTGCTGTTTCTATTTTGAAATGAAATGGTAAAAGTAGATCAATGAGGTAAGATGACCCCTTCAAAATTGAGGTAGAAGCACCATAGTAGGGTCATTATTTATAAATTATTATAATTCATGGAGATATTATTTAATAATGATATGAATTAGATGCACATTTCAAACTCTTCATCATAACCTACATGCCAGAGAGTTGAATCATTCAATAGTTGATTGCTATTATGACATTGCTATAATTAAATATGGCCTATATACCATCAATAGTATTGCATTTTATCTAGATGTAACTATTGTTTATTTTGTCTGTCATTGTTAAACTAAACTGTTAGATAGAAAATTGGATACTAGCATGTCTCTTTGGAGCATGCGCTTAAAAAAAACAGCACACAGACCATTGCAAAAGCCCATGTTGCACTACTGGCCCTGAATATTTATTTCATTTTGATTAAGTGTCTTACAAAGATTGTGGATGTTCATGCTAGAAACTGCAGACTTCAGTGAAGTTTAGCACATAAAATAAGACATAAAATAAGAAGGGGGGAAAGCCTGAATTATGCATAATACTGCATACAGGGTTGTCCAAGACAATATTTCTCACCAAAATATGAAAATATATATATATATAATGATTTGCAAATATTGCACTTAAATATTGCAAAGGCCCTTTGTTATGAACCCATCAAAAATGAAAGTTTGATAGATGATGTACTACACCTCTCCTAATTTACATATATTTTATAATAATAATATTTGTTTAGAGTGGGTACCTAAAAGACTGATGTTCAGTGTATCTAGATGCTTACTTACAAACAGCTATTGCTTCAAGGCAAAATGGGACAAAAAACAGAAGTTTACTGTTAATGAGAATGATAAGTGACAAGGTGTTGGTGAAGAGCAATGGTCACTTGGAATGTGACTGGACAAGCACAGATGTTTCCACAATACAATGTGATTTAATTTGCTTTAAGCTTTTTTTTTTCTTCAGAAAGCAGTACAGAATGCTGTTGTTTTGGTCAGACATAGGAGAAACGTGTCATGTGGATAAAGCGCTAGCAGTGCACATGACCAAATGCATGGGCATGGTGATCATATTTTCCCTTTTCTTTTTTTGTTGTTACTGACACGTTTGCAGGGGTTGATGCAAGGGTTTTCAAACTGGGGTCAATGGGAAAATTTAAGAGAAAACGGAATTTTAGAAATGTTTAATTTAGGATATAAATTCAATGTTTTAAAAATAAGTATGTAAGATTTTATGTTAAAATACATTCTCTTCACTCAGTTTATTGTTCATGAACTACCATTAGTATGCCATTCATGGGTTTATCTCCCCCATAAGTGTAAACATTGAGCCCCTCAGGCACCATCAAAACATTGAGAGCAGTCCGCTCAGATCTGTCAGTATCTTTCCAGCTCAACCTTTAGAAAGGGTTTGTGGCATGGCTACTACGTATAGTAGCAGCAGTAACTGTGCATTGCGATGCAACATGCTAAAATGGACGCTTCAATGCATGTCATGTCAAAAAATGCACCCAGTGCAGATACATTTGACGGGTTTATTATAAGACACGCTACACAGAGTGTTTACCTACTCAGTTGCTTACTCATGATGACGCATATCAACACAGCTTAAAGTATTCCTAATATGTTGCTCCTTTTATTAGCCTACTTTTACCTGTTGAGAGATGCCTTCACAAGCGCCCGCAAGATCTATATTTGTAATGAGGGGGCACAATGCACAAAAAGAGCATTCGCAAGGTTGTTTAAAAATATGCTTTATAATTCCACTAGGTGCCACTTGTGTCACAGAAATTACATACATCACCTTTAAAGCAAAAACAGAATTTAATTTTAATTCAAATGTTACAAATTGCTTTGTTTCAAATTACAAATGTTTCAGATTGCTTTCTAAAGACCACATGTATAATACTTTTCAAATGTACTGTATTTTATTCTTGACAGTCATTGCTTTTAACAATAGTACTTTGTTTTAGCTTTAGTAGAGTATTGATATAAATACCGCTTATTTCCCTTTAGAAACAATATCTTTATAATTGTATAATATCATGCTTAATTTTCTCAGTATAAATGGGTCTATAGTCATACAATACAATTTCTTTCATATTCACAAGGGTATCATCACAAATTATCCCATTACTGATGAAGTGAACAAAAACTCAAATAAAAAAAGAAGAAATTGAGAAAATGTCTCGGGTTACTTTACTGTAACCCTGTTCCCTGAAAAAGTGGGAATGAGATGCGGTGCTGACTTGCGCTCTATGGCAAAACATCTTTGTTTGAGCGGTTGTGAACACACCGGTGTGGCAAACACCCCAAGAATTGGCTTAAATAATCTCTGATGATGATGTCATCGGAATGCGAATGTCAGAGGCACTGACTCGCTCTTTCCAAAAGAATGCAAGCCTGGAGTGGAGCACTTTGACGGCGAATAAAGTCCTCGAGGACTGATACAGCGTGATGTTCCCCCAGACACAAGATACAAAAATCATGCGGATCATCCTCTGACATGGGCCATGAGCAGGGCAGCACGCATCTCTTGAGAAAGAGAGTGAGAAAAGGCTTTATTCCTGCCTGACAAAACTAACTCTTAACAAAGGGGTATAGTTTGAGAAAGAAAGTTTAATAATCAAGTTAAATAAATAATAAAGTAAAAGTCATGTTTAATAATGCGCAAATAACCAGAACATGCATGACAATAACAACATCAACAAAGTTTCAATATAACAAAGCTACGCACAAGCTTCCACTTTTAAGTAACAGCTCAGTAACAGAAAGCACGGTTATTTTCAGACACGTAAAATAAACATTGCAGCAATAGGATGTCTTCAGACATGGCATCAATGCAGCGCAACACAGTATTATTGGACACAGGAATCATGTCCAACTTTTTTGCCTCTTTCTCTCCAATCATACACTCCCCCATCTCTTTGGCCACTGGCAAACACACGTCTTCGGCAATTGTGTGTGGCAGCCGCTTTCTCCCTATTCTGTAACTGAGCAGATATGAAGCCCGTAATGCGTCTTTCATAGACCCAACGCATGAATGATACTGCATTTTTTTGGGGGGGGCTTTTCTGCAACTCCTCCAACTTTGCTTTAAAAATGTAAGGGGTTTTTGACTTGTATTCGGGCAATCTGTATCGCCGATCCAAGTGGAGCCCAGACCCAGATAATTGTCATCATTGTAATGTAGACATGAGTGTTCATGTCCCTCAAGAATTACGTTTCTAGGGTTACGTTACTAATATCTTGTTATTGTAATAGACTAAAGTCCTGGCTGTCTTATAGAGCACTGTTTTTTTTTTTGGGAGCTTGTTTGAGTTGTACGTCATAACAGAATAAATGAAATGCTTATACATTACATCACTCTTTTTTTTTTTTTTACATTAATAAACACTACTGTATTTGTAGTAATACAGTAGTGTTTATTAATGTAAAAAAAAAAAAAGAGTGATGTAATGTATAAGCATTTCATTTATTCTGTTATGACGTAAGACGTTGAGGCACGCACACGTAGTGTACGTGAGCGAGTCACTGGTAGGTGACTAGCGAGTGGGAGATGTAAATAAAGTAAAAAGTTATCGGACATCAACGTCTACTGGCATCATTGTGTATGGCTCTACGAACATATGCTTGTAAGAGTAACAACGTTACGGAGCGACATTACAATCATATTTCCTTCTTTTTTTCCCCCGTCTGGTGTTCACCCTCATCACCTCTTTTTTACCATCTCTTTCCCTCTTTTCGGTTTCCTCCGGCGCATCTTCTGACTCCCGCTCATTTTCTTTCTCTATTCTCTCCGTCTCTGTTGCCTCCAAATCCTCACTCTCTCTTGGTCCCTCTCCTCCTTCATGACTAACAACTTTATCATAAGACGTCCCACTTGACAGTTTCCCTGATTTCAGCCAGTTAAGCATATTTATAATATACATATATGGAATGAATGAAACGAGTTGGTACGCATATAGCCTAGCCTGCAGTGCATAAAAGAGGAGAAGTACATGCGTAGAAGAAGACAGCAGCTGTCCTCTTCTACGTTTCTATCAAAAACTAATAAATTATAGTTTTTTTTTTATTTAAAATAAAAGCGATTACAAAGGAAATGTTTACTGTTCATGTTTTTTTATTGTATGGAAAATCCCATTAAAAAAACAGACCACCATTACATTTTTCCTCTCACGCACCCCCTGGTGGCAGCTTGCGTACCCCTGGGGGTGTGGGAATCCCTGCCATAGCGGTTAAATCAGCGCAGCATTTAGAGTAGCTTTTGAAAGGGAACATAATGGAAGCGCAATAGACGCAAAAGTGAAACAAAATGTCCCACAGACTGAAGGTGTTACAGTGCAGACTAGGCAAGCGGAGGTGGATCTATATGCATCAAATGTTTCATTATAATTACAAATTTAGGGTGCGTTTACCCGATAATGATATACTAAAAATGGAAACGTTTTTCCTTTGTGTTTTTCACGTACAGCTGACAACGTTATCAAAATAATCCCCACACACAGATCCGCGAAAACGATTAAAAGTGTAGTATTGTGCATGCCAGGCCAGTAGCTGGCCATGTCACTATGTAAAGAAATGCTCACAACACGTGCATGAAGCGATGATGATTGTTTGAAATATTTGCACACAACATGGTCCTTGGTCCATTCATAGTGCTTATAATCTTAATGTGATTTAGCCATGTTGGACATGTTCCTGAATCCTTAGTCTTAGAACAACATTCCTGCCCAACACAACCTTCATAAGTGCATGACAGGCTGATTAGAATATTTTTCAAGCCTAATCTTACGGTGAAACAGGTAATGCTATAGTGAAGAATATAGAAATTTATTCTGTCATGAAACTAAAATGGACTCTCCCAACCACATTACTTTCCGTCAGCTGAAATTTCTGCTCCGGCTAACTTGTCATTTTCAAAAAGCATAGGGCAAAAACTCTTGCAAACTATTACAAGGCCCATTAGGGTGAGCACACAGTATGTACAGTGGCTGGGCATCAGTAGTGATATCAAGAATAAAGTTACAAACATAGTCAGACTAACTGTCTGGCACCATGCAAAGGTCTCTAATGAGAAGTGAACTGCCTGCGAGACTGTGACAGCACTCAGCTTTAATTACCTGATTGTAATGCAGTACTATTCCAGATACCTAGAAATTGCACATCTGTCAGACTCTGTTAGCAGGAGTGTAATTGGGAAGCTGAAATACACGTCTTTGCATGCCCAGTGTTCCAAAGTAGCTCCAGTCTTCAAGCAGTTCCCACTAGAGATTGATTATTCATAAACGATTACACGATAATCACGTTTTTGCGAACAGTGATTATAATGGTTACCATGCACCTGATTATACATAATCTAAGCTCTCTTTATACAGGTTGTATTAATCCGTACACTGTAGTAATAAGAAGGTCAGACCATTTACTGATTGATCTTTGAATATTGTTCAGCAAATTAACTATTCTTTTTTCAAATAATTTAATTCATTTGGAATTCACCTAACATGTACACACATGCAATCTCTGATCATATTCTGAATATCATTATATAGATAGGAGTGAGTGATCAGTGTGTGAATGAGTGTTAGATTACAATGAACTGGCAATGCAACCAGAGTGTTTCCCTGTCTACAGCATAAGGCAATAGGACAAGCAGTTTAGAAAATTGATGTATAAATATACACTGATTAGGCATAACATTATGACCTGACATATCTTTTTTTTGAAGGTGAAGTGAATTACACTGATTATCTCTTCATCACGGCACCTGTTAGTGGGTTGTGTTGATGTGTTAGAAGCAGGAAAATGGGCAAGCGTAAGGATTTGAGCAGGTTTGACAAGGGCCAAATTGTGATGGCAAGACGACTGGGTCAGAGCATCTCCAAAATTGCAGCTCTTGTGGGGTGTTCTCGGTCTGCAGTGGTCAGTATCTATGAACTGGTGACAGGGTCATGGGCGGCCAAGGCTCATTGATGCATGTGGGGAGTAAAGGCCGGCCCATGTGGTTGGATCAAACAGAGGAGCTACTGTAGCTCAAATTGCTCAAGAAGTTAATGCTGGTTCTGATAGAAAGGTGTCAGAATACACAGTGCATCTCAGTTTGTTGCGTATGGGGCTGCATAGCTGCAGACCAGTCAGGGTGCCCATGCTGACCCCTGTCCACCGCCAAAAGCGCCAACAGTGGGCATGTGAGCATCAGATCTGGACCACAGAGCATTGGAAGAAGGTGGCCTGGTCTGATTAATCACGTTTTCTTTTATCACATGTGGATGGCTGAGTGCGTGTGCGTCGCTTACCTGGGGAACACATGGCACCAGGATGCACTATGGGAAGAAGGCAAGCCGGCAGAGGCAGTGTGATGCTTTGGGCAATGTTCTGCTGGGAAACCTTGGGTCCTGCCATCCATTATTGCAGACCACGTACACCATGTACAACAGTATTCCCTGGTGGCTGTGGCCTCTTTCAGCAGGATCATTGGTTCTCACAGGGTGTCCCTAAGCACAGAATTGTCTACAAATTCCCTTTGTACTTCAAGTATATAATAAAAAGCACTATAGTTTATTTGTGGCAGTATGATAATGTAGAAGTTTCTGGATTAAATAATCAAAATGACAACTGTCTGTAAGGACCAGGGTTTTCAAAGTAAAAAAAAAAATATTTCTTTATAAATTAATAAACATTTATATTTTATGTTGTTTTTAAGCTTTTATGTTATCATTTTGCTAAAGCAAAAACGTATTACACATATATATATTTATATTTTTACTTTCTATTAGCATATCTTATGACAAAATAACTGTCACAGGGTGTTTTGATGTTGGTTCATGTTCATTGTTCCTTGTTCATGTTTTAAGTTGATTATGTTCAAGTTATGTTTGAGTGTCATGTTTCTAAGTTTGTCTTGTTCTTTCACTTCCTGGTTTTGTCATGTTTTATTGTCATGTGATTCCCATGCCCTCATGTGTTGTCATGTCATTGGTTCATTGTTTAATCACTGTTCACAGGTGTCACTAGTCTTGTCATTAGTCTGTGTGTATTTAGCCCTCATGTTTGCCATGTGTCTTCGTCTGTTATTGATGTTGTTATCTGCTGTATAGGTGAGGTTTATGTTTGCCATGTCAAGTCTTTGTTTTCAATATTGCCAAGGTTTTGTTTTATGTTTTGATGTTTTTGATTAAACTGCACTTGGGTCCAACAACTTGCCTCGTCAGTAGAATCCGTGACAGAATAACAGACCGCCATTATGGACCCAGCAGTTACCATTGCCCACCCTCGTCAAGGCCAGCGTCCCATAGAGGACAATGTCAGAGACTTTATTCGGTTCATGGATTTGTTGCCCTGGGATGAGACCTTGCTTGGGGTACATGAAGGCCACGCCTCTGTGGCCCCCTGAACTGCCGTTACCGCCATGGCCTGTCGAACTGCCATTGCCGCCATGGCCATCCATGGCTCCGGAGGGTCCAGGTCCTCCCACGGCACAGGGTCCAGGTCCTCCCACGGCACAGGGTCCAGGTCCGCCCACGCCACAGGGTCCAGGTCCGCCCACGCCACAGGGTCCAGGTCCGCCCACGCTCCCAGGCCCGTCCAGATCATGTCTGGGTCCGGTGCCCCTGCACGGGCCTGGCCCACCATCCCTCCCCCAAGACCGCCCCCCAAGACTTTTTGTTGAGACTCTCTGTTGTTAGGCCATTGGTGTTGTGGTATTGTTTGGGCGTCAGGGGCCGCCCATAGAGGGGGGGATCTGTCACAGGGTGTTTTGGTGTTGGTTCATGTTTTAAGTTGATTATGTTCAAGTTACGTTTGAGTGTCATGTTTCTAAGTTTGTCTTGTTCTTTCACTTCCTGGTTTTGTCATGTTTTATTGTCATGTGATTCCCATGCCCTCATGTGTTGTCATGTCATTGGTTCATTGTTTAATCACTGTTCACAGGTGTCTCTTGTCATTAGTCTGTGTGTATTTAGCCCTCATGTTTGCCATGTGTCTTCGTCTGTTATTGATGTTGTAACCTGCTGTATAGGTGAGGTTTGTTTGCCATGTCAAGTCTCTGTTTTGAATATTGCCAAGGTTTTGTTTTATGTTTTTGATTAAACTGCACTTGGGTCCAACAACTTGCCTCGTCAGTAGAATCCGTGACAAGAACACTGTTATCTAAAATATCAGACATGTTTGATATCCTCTGACTGGATGGAATAATAGCCTGAAGCTTGCATAGTCTGTGCCCATCATACAACATATGATTTCCTGTGAAATCTGTCAAATCTGACTTCCCAAAATCTGCAGACTGGTTTTGACTAAATTTTCAACTAAATATCCAAATAAATCTAATTAGTAAACTAAATTAACCATATGAACTAAATTACTGATCTGCCCACATTGTCACTGTATGATAATTGAAATGAGCTAGACAACATCACCGTTTTCTCCGGAGCGGCTGTATGGCCTAATACAATTCTGGTGCATTACTTTCCAGTTTAACACGGTGAAGCTGCTTTGAACCAATCTGCATTGTAAAAAGCGCTATATAAATAAAGTTGACTTGACTTGACTTTTGGCTACCAGCATCAACTCATCAAGACTGCAAATATATGTGCAAAATATCTGTGCAAAAGTCTGTGTCTGTACCTCAGTTGTTTGATAAACACCATAGTGAACCTTTTTTTTTTTTTTTACATGTAAATACTATTTGAGTTTATTTCTTGTTCCTTCATTCTTCAAGCAGGGTTGAACAGTGCTTTGTGCTTTTGGTATTTGTGAAGTTGTGAGAGATAATATAATCACAGCTTTTATGGAGCCTTGGAAGAAAGGGATTCATTTTTTACTGTGCAATTTAATTGTACTGTTTTTACAATGTAAAACAGCTATTTTGGATATTTATGAACTACATATTATAGCAGACAATAGTTTGTTAAAGGGTAACTAAACCCTTGCTCAGAGCTTAACTCCACCCACTGGCAAATTTTGAAAAATGCTGGAAAAGTGGGCAGAGCCCAGCGGAGACAAAGGGGACGAACCGAGGGCGGGGCTGAGCGGAGGCTGTGTCAAGTCAGTTTCATTCATAATGTTTCTACTTCATGTAATATGACAGTTCATACTGGAGTGAAGCCGTTCTCATCATGTGATTGGGGAAAACATTTCTGAGGGCGTGGTGAGCTCGTGCCAGGGGCGCGGATAGTGAGCCGTTGGAAGTACCATCCTACGTCACGATGTACCACAACGTCCAATAGGAAAATTACACTGCAGTAGCCACCGTTCAACCTTAAGAGGGCAGCACTTTGGCGGTTTTACACCATATTTTATAGAATTATAACACTTTATACTCAAATGTCAAAACATTTACAACCAATCAATGAACAGCATTAATAAAGCCCCAGTATTACAGATCATTAAGTAAAAAAAGTTGGTTTAGGGTTTAGTTACCCTTTAGGTCCTGACTCCTGAGCTGATGTTTAGTTCCAGTTCATCCCTGAATGCTTGACGGGTCTGCGGAAATGCATGTGTTTATTGCTTGTCAAATATGATTACTATCAATTTGTTCATGCAAATTAAAATATTGTTTATTCATTAGTTGTTTAGTCATTTCAGTGCTTTGAATTAAAAGTACTGTGGGCTTATGTGAGTTTATGATCAAAATGATGTCTCTTCGTTTTGTCTTAAAGCATTTTATTTTCAACCAAATATTTGCCTTACTCTGAGCTTAGCTGTGCCAGAGAAAAACAGTAAATACCCAGGTATAAACAGTATGAGCCCTATTTTAACGATCGAAGCACATGGTCTAAAGCGCACGGCGCAAGTGCAGTTAGGCCGTGTCCAAATATACATGCTAGTTTAATGATGGGAAAAAGGGTCGGCGGGGTCGGCGCACGGCGGATGGTTTAAAAGGGTTGTCCTTATTCTCTTAATGACTAATGGGTGTGTTTTTGGTATAATAAACCAATCAGAGTCTCATCTCCCATTCCCTTTAAAAGCCAGTTGCGCTCACACCATGGCAGATTTGTCATTTACATGGCGGAATTTGCTCTTCTTTTTTTATGAGAAGTGTGTCAAAACAAGAGAAAACGAAAGAAAACCCTGTTTTGACTTTTGATGGGTGGGAGTGTTATGTCTGAGGACGTATTGTTTTTTTCCCCCTCTTCTCCCTGTGTGTAGGGATATGTGTGTGTCTTTTATTTCTCCCCAGCGCTCTCTCTCTCTCTCTCTCTCTCTCTCTCTCTCACACACTCTCTCAGGTGGCTCCGCCTTGATTGGACGTGTGAAAGACGTATCCACGGATTGGCAGACTGGTGTAGCATGTGCCTTTCAAATACTGTACTGGGGATGCGACGTGGCCAGAAAGAGAGGGAGATGTTGTGACATGATTGTGAATGTTTGTGTGCTGCTGGGCAACCCTGTGTGTAATAAGTAGAGTCTACGCGCTCTGTGCTCCCACCTATAGGCGCATATTACTAACACACTCCTTAAATAACTAAATATTATTAATATTCACAAGAATATTAACTGAATATTTTCAGTTCCTCAAAACAGCAACACGCCAACAATGCGCCTGAACTAGAGGTCTTCACGGGTCCAAAAATTCATACCCGAACCCAAAGAGACCCGTAATGTGCTTAACGGAACCGACCCGGACCCGTCTATTATTTCAAAAGCTGGACCCGGACCCGTGCAGATCCGAGAAATGCCAAAAACGTAGTACCCGGAACCGACCTGGACACGTCTATTATTTAAAAGCTGGAACCGAACCCGACGCGAAGACACAGACCCGACTGGACCCGATTGTCACATATTCCACAATAACTGATATTAACAAGTCAATAAACAAGTTATGAAAAATATAACTTTTTGTCTTACCTAGCCGTCGTCTCCCTTCCTTGTAACGTTACTTGTGATGCATTACATCCTTGCCAAAAAGTTAAATCCATGTTATTCCTCTCTTGTTATTCCAAGCATGCTTAATTCTCTGTGAGCCGAGCCTGACCACCAAAACTTTAAGAAATAATTCATTCATATTATTATTAAAGTCAATCACAGCGGAAGCTCGGGTTGCTATAGAAACATGACACGCGCTTGAGACTGCACATGCGCGGTGGCTGGAGCAACCTGAAATATGAGCTTTTTTATGCAATTTGAGCATCATAGAAAACATTTGTGACAGTTCACCTGATATTTTGTTGCTGATTTTAAATATATTATTTAAATATAAGTTCAAATCAAACTTCAACAGTGCGTCACATGTAGACAGCACTTACTTTTTTCTCATGTTTGTCCACAATATGCATGAAGGATGCCCGGACAGAAGGGGTGCCTGTGGGTTTAGCTTCTTTATATTCGTTGTTTTTTAGCTTTTTTCGCACATCACTCATGAAGGTAACCATTATTATTACCGTGCGCTTAAAGAGAGAGCGAGCGAGAGAGAGAGAGAGAGAGAGAGAGAGAGAGAGAGAGAGAGAGAGAGAGAGAGAGAGAGAGAGAGAGAGAGAGAGAGAGAGAGAGAGAGAGAGAGAGAGAGAGAGAGCGTGAGGCGAGCGAGCAAGAGAGAGAGAGATCGCTCGTGTTTTTCTTCTTTCTTTTTTTTTAAACCTTATTTCCCGGCTCACACTTTTATTATCCTAATTTTACAGTTGCAAGTTACAAAAAACACACAAGCAGTGCTGACTGACTCTGATCACTGGCAGGTGTTCTCAGAGTCCGGATCGACTCCGGTATTACACACAATGTTAAACAGACCCGGGACCCGTAGTAATAGATTGGGACCCGACCCGGACCCGGCTGATCATTTAAAATATAGACCTGAACCCGTACGGGTCCCGGGTCGGGTCCCGGGTCCACGGGTCTCGGGGGCTCCATGAAGACCTCTAGCCTGAACACACAGATGGAAAGATGGGCGCAAGTGCATTTGCTATTTAAACAACATGGTGCAAGATGTGAAAATGATAACTGCGTAGGGTTGAAACTAGCAAAAACACTTGTGTCGCGCCTGGCACCACATTGCGCTGGGTGTATGATAGGGTCCAATGTCTATATTGCCAGTAACATGAATGGTTAACAGCATCTGTGGCATGCATTATTGGCCTTAACAATAAGGATTGGGCAAGTGTTTTTTCGGAACTCTCAGATACAAACATAATAAACTCGCGCTCACAGCGCTCTCAACAACTCAATATAACTTTCTCAGCAATCTTTCTCAAGCTCTCCGTCTCTCTGGTCCACGAGTGCCCAGTCTGTCTCTCTCTAGCAGTGCTTGCAGACCTCGCTAAACAACGCCCCCGCCGCAACAAAATCTAATACTCATTTCAAATGCAAAGATGTCAGCCAATCACAACAGTGGGTGTTTTCACTGCAGTCTCACAGCAGACACGCCCCTTCAAACAGAGCATTCAAGCCAGAGGGCTAATATCAGGATAGAAAAAATGCCTTTTATTTCTAAATTATGACATTTTATGATGTAAAAATCATACTAACAATATAAGTACACCTTAGGAAACATTATAAAATAATTTTAAAAATCCATGCCATGGGACCTTTAACATTCGCTAACCTTTCATAATTCTGAACAGGTTGGGATAGGGGTGGGATGACCAAAATCTTATTTCATTATATGAGTAATTTAATGTTTTTTAAATGTAATTGTATTATTACACTATAATTATTTTATTTTATCTTTGTTTTAAAACATAAAAAATAATCAAATGATTTTTAATAAATAGTATATTAAAGTTTATCAGTAAAGCATTGGGTGATTTTCTATTTTATTTTGTTTGAATAACATTAATCACACAGAATATTAGACTGCCGGCCCAGCCCTTTAAGACCTGCAAGGGAGACACTGGAATGGATCCATTTTTTTCTCATATGCTTACGTTCACTAAAGACATGCTCGACTGTGTTTACATGAATACTCGCCAGGATGTGCCTTTTGACATATTTTTGACCATTCATGCATGCATGTTTATTTGTTGCTTTCTTTGTCATGCGCTGCACAGATATATTTTACTCCCTGCTGGGAGTGGAAGCAGAGCTCTGCACACACATCCTGACTCCGGCTGTCACACATCAATGCAAATTAAGAAATACGGCTCTTATAAGAATGCTGTCATTCTTAAAGTACCGGTACTTATACAATTTCCCTTTTTTATGCATTTCACCCTATAGCATAATCTGTTCTGCTCTTACTTTGGTAATTTTAAATACCAATTGAAGATATTTTGGTAGAAGTTCATACAGTACTTGGACCAAATTGTTTACACCACCATTAAACACATTTTGTAAAGATAAATTAAAGGGGTGGTTGGTTGCCCCTTTTTACAAGATTTAAAATATGTGTGTATGTGAAGTTTTAGCTCAAAATACCCCACAGAACATTTTTTATAGCATGTTATAATATTCACTTTTTGAGGGTGAGCATAAACGTGCCATTTTTGTGTGTCCCTTTAAATTCAAATGAGCTGCTGCTCATGGGCCGAAGCTTCAAGAACTGCAGTTAGCAGCTCTGATTACCTCATGCTGACAGGCAAGGAAACTGTTCAGCCTTTTATGGTCAAATCGGAGTTGGATAATGATGGAGAGACTCCAGAAGTGACAAAATGTAGAATGCAAAAGGAAATTTCTAAATGGTTGGTTGATGAATTTATGTAGCTGGTGTGGAGTTAACTATCTTCAAGTCATTGATTAGCATATTTTGTTATGATAATCTCACCCTCTTTGTTGTGTTCCCAGGGACAGGGTTTATGTAGGGGTGAATTCAGGTTGATTGGGACATTTTTTCCAAGTCATCTCAATGGCAAAAAGTGTCCCAATCACCCTGAATTCACCCTAGATTTCAGGGTTAGTGATGTCACTAACCCGGGAGGAAACTTGTGTGGTCCCTACCAGCCGTTTGTTGTGGTCCTTATAAAGCAATTTCTGTAAAATAAAATATCTTCCTTTGCTTTGAACTTTGAGCATTGTAACTTTGCAGATATTGTTTATGCTCAAAACAGCAACATTACACACTAATTAAAGTTTAAAAATTGAAATCATAATCAACAACCCCTTTAATATAAAATATATGAAGTTCACATTTCTGCGTTCACATCTATTATAAGTGCATTATTGTAATCAAAATCTTGCTTTCTTTTTATAAACTGAGTGATGAGTTGAAATATTTTTTTTCAAGGAAAGCAGCAGCATGTCTGTGATATTGTGCTTAGAGTTTGACTTCCTTTTAAATAGTTTTAAAACTCAATGGGCTTTCTTTAGCCTTTTAATTACATTTCTCCTCGTTCTGTTTCGGCTTTTCCCACAGCCCTTTCCACACTCTTAAGAATTTACTTTATCCCTTTTAAGTCATCTGTATTAATTATAGCACATGGAATGTGTTAATTATAGCAGAAAAAGCCCAATGGAGATGGAAAAGAAAAAAACTAAGGAACAAAAATGAGTGAGAACATTGACGTTCGTTTTAATCAAGAATTGTGTCTCTACGCAAGTTTTGGACTTGAAAGTAAGATGTGACATTATTATTATCCGCATGGTAATATCCATAAGCCCTGTTCACCTTATTTCCACATTTACAGCATGTGCTGTCTCCAGAGTGCTAATTTCATAAAACACAATCATTGAGTTTAGGACATACAGTAGTTGAGATAACACGTTCTTCTTATTGAATATTAAAGCACAAGTGCCGTTCTTCAAAGAAAAGCCAATATACAGTGTATTGTCAATTTTAATTTGAAGATCAAAACTCCTGTGCAGAGATCTGGTTGATCAATGCAAGGTAACACAAGAGAAGAAGAAATGGTGTTTGGGGCTTCCCTTACATATGCCCTGCTGGGGCACTGGGTTGTGACCTACTTTTGAGCATTAGATGCATAAATGAGAATGGGGAAACCCCAGGAGAAGTGGATCCTACCTGGGCCCAATGCTACAGAAGACTACAGTAATAAGCGCCTGATGGCTTCAAAAATGGTGGTCACTGGCTTGTGGCATAATATGTTGAGCTAATGAGCTGTGAGATGCAGTATGGGGATTTGTTAAGCCCAAATGAAAGATGTTGATAATGCTAAGCCACTTCAAAAGGGGAGAAAACACCCTCCAAAGCTTAAGTGAGAAGTGAGAATGGGGTTTTAGTTTTTATCCCTACTGCAGCATTGCAGGCCGAGAGGACAATCTGGCAACTTGAGCTGCTCTTCAGGGGGATGATGGGAAAACAACACTTCACTTTCAAACAGAAAAACTAAATAAACCCTCAAATGGTGATGTTTGAGAAATATGTATAAGATGCTTGAATATTGTCATGCTAAAGTTAGCTTTTAATGTTTTTATTTATGTATTTATTGATTGTTTCTATGTTTTGGATTTTGTGTGCGTGTGCGTCTGCGTGCGTGCGTCTGTGTGTGCGTGCGTCTGTGTGCACGTGCGTGCGCGCGTGTGTTTGCGTGTGTCTGTGCGAGTGTGATCAAATACAAACTTATTCAACACCATGGCTCAGCAGGTGAGAATACATGTGTTAATGCCACTGAACAAGATTAAATCTTACAATTTATAATTTGAGATTAAAGTCATTGCAGAATGTTCCTGCTATTAATGAATCACTGATTTCCCATGATGTTAAAATAGAGTTGTTACTATGTTCCGGTCTATTGAAAATTAATATGATTAATTATTAAAACTATTTAGCCAATTAGGATATCCATTTAATTCTTCATGGGTACTATTTTTATAATTTTGATAATTAGAAATGCTCGTACACTGTCACAGAATGGCTTAGAGGTTATTTTCCATTTGTATGTTCAGATACTAACCAGTATATATGAGACCAAAAGATTGTGGGCAGGCCACCTTATAGCTACTTTGAATATCTTTGTCTGAGCAGCAGAAAAGGATGATCCCAGCCACTGAGCTGCTAGCCAGTTTGTGTGAGCTGTGAAGTCATCCACATCTCAGCGCTTATCTGCAGGGCACAGGCTCTACAAGAATGTCTGACATGAGCAAGCGTGGTGCCAACTAACGGGACGCAAGCTACTGCGCAAATTGTGCTGCAAAGAATTTGCTCACCTAAAATGAGCTTAGATGCTCAAAAGGCAAGCGGCAGACATGCTGTTGCTCGGAGACCACCCAGAGACAACAGGCAGACAGCTGAGAGTTTTGTATAGTTTTCTGATCAATGATCTGTTTAATTCACTTCAATTCACCCAACCTCTTTAATCCACTTAAGCAACCAAATAGAGATTTTATTCGCAAGAAAAGAAATCAAAGGGTGTGAAATCAGGAATTTGGGTTGCATTGCTGTAT
The DNA here is from genome assembly GCF_949357685.1 of Gobio gobio. Taxonomy (NCBI): domain Eukaryota; kingdom Metazoa; phylum Chordata; class Actinopteri; order Cypriniformes; family Gobionidae; genus Gobio; species Gobio gobio. Next base: position 13,296,858 of record NC_137107.1, on the reverse strand, counting down.
TTCTGAAAAAGCATGGAACCACTTTATGCGAATATTTAAATGCATTCATCATGCATCTTATTAAATGGATAGTGGTTACATCTTTAAAGGAATGACTAAATCGTAAAGAAATGCAATAGCTCTGTCATTTTAAATCTTGTCATAAAATTAAATTCATACATATTTTTTGTTATTGTGGACATCATGTCTTGTCATCATATCTTAATGATATTTGTATAGTGCTAATTATCTTTTTGGAGCTTGACAGAATAAATCACAATAGCACTCATGTTTATTATTAAAGGGGACATATCATGAAAATCTGACTTCTACCAACCCAGAAAACGTGAAAAAGGACAACCCAGTAACTTTGTTTTGGTAATCCTTTTTCTAGGCATGCAAAAACGAGCCGCTCCGATTTCTCTCCCCTTCTGACATAGGAAGGGGATCTACAATAATATTACCGCCCCTTAATCTGCATATTTCCACCCACGGCGCTGACAGACTGTCCAGTATTAGCATAGTTTCCGCCCTCAGTCAGTTGTACACTGTCCATCATTTTCTCCGCGCTCGAGCAGCTGTAGCGACAACAATGTCTTGTTTCAAGCAACACAGGTGTATTGCCTGAACGAGGGACAATTCAAGCTAGGTTTTGCTAAAAAGTTAAAGCTCAAGGATGGATCAGTACCAACTGTTCATGATCCAGCTTATAGTCTCCGGAGCTATACTGGTCACGGCAGTAATGAAAGGGAGAGCACGCTCTTTATAATAATTTATCCAAGTTGTTTTACGGATATAAGTTTACCAGTTTAAGCACCCCCTGAAAAGGTATAAGGTCTGTATATATTGGTTTACTGTTAGTTGTAAGGAGTGTTTTTGTGTAATACGCTGTGTATTGCTGATGATAATGCAAGGGAGAGAGAGTGTTTATGGATAAGACTTTAATGCGCACTTGTACTGTGTTTTATTCAGTGCTTGCATTGATTTTCTGGAGTGAAAACAGACGCTTCATCTTTAGTGTGATTGTAAGTGTATGTTTCCTAAGTATAGTCATACAAAAGTGCTGTTTGCATTTTCCCCATGATGCGGTCCAAGTTGAAGTTTGACTACCAACACAAACTCACAGTCATTTTAAAGCTAAAACACTGACAATTCATGTTCTGAACTTGTTTTTGCAATAAATACACCAGAGAGGAAAGGGTTAAATTAAATGCTAAAGGACCGGCCATGTACATTAGCATTACTCATCTTTCATCTCCTGTCGTTCAGATCAGATCGGACGAAACCAAAAAACAGCAGCATACATGTCCGTGTAAGGGTCCACTCTTCAAAATGCATCCAACTTTTTAATCCAAAACAACAAAAAAACAAAAAACAAAAAGAGAATTTCCTCCTCTGTTTGCATGAGCGTTTTGAGTTAGAGTAGAGAATCATCTCTGTTTCAATGAAATATTGATTCTAATCAGTTTCTGGCTATATATCCCTTGCAGCTTAGTCTCTCCCAATAACATTAAGCCCTCCCTCGTCTCTCTCCTTCAATCCCAAGCTTTCTGATGAGTCATCAAATACAAGAAGCGCATTACAGGCTCTGCGAGCTGTCAATCATTGCACCCATGGTTTTAGTTGGATACAGGCCGTCTAGTTGGATATGATGCCTAGCCAATGCCTTGCCAGCAAAGTTTTGATTGATGGATGTAGTAACCAATCAAAAGGCATCATCTTGCGCAATTGTATGTAAACAGAAACGTCTCGGTTACGGATGTAACCCTCGTTCCCTGAGGAGGGAACGGAGACGTAACGTTAGTGACTAACGAATGGGGGTTTCGCTTAGAAGCCTATCAACTTCGAGTTTTGAGAAAACGCCCAATGGCGTGCCAATGCCATGGGCATGCGGAATTTGCATACGTAACTCCGCCTCACTGCGTGAGTATATAAGGAAGTACGAGGCAATATCGCATTATGTTACCTGCTTGAGGAGCCAAGACTGAACTCCTGCGTTCCAGGTAGCACAACTGATGTGGCAAGGGGACGTTACGTCTCCGTTCCCTCCTCAGGGAACGAGGGTTACATCCGTAACCGAGACGTTCCCTTTCGTTCAGTCACTACGACGTAACGTTAGTGACTAACGAATGGGGGTCCCAATATAATCCCGCCACTCAGCTGTCTTCCAGTGCCCTGCGTAAGTGTGAGTACCCTGTCGTAAGGCTAGTACGGACGAAGGACTCCCACTTAACACAGGAATACCAAGGTACACTGGGAAGCATATCCCAGTGAGGAAATGCCAAAATGCCTACCCGTGGGGAGGACTTAAGAGACACATATGACCCGCTGAGGGTTGCATATGGAAGATCTCTAGGGTACCAGCCGAAGGTGGATTTTTAACCCTAGGGGTGGCGGGGACACGCCAAGGGAAGAAACCCGCTCACTGCGGAGACTTACGGTGAAATACACATGTGGGGGTCGCCGGAGGGAACCATGCACATGGGGCACCTGGCCGGACATGAGGGTCTGGGCTCGAAAGGGCAGACTGAACTGATGTCGGCGTCGACAGTGCTGGAGGAGCTCAGGGCTCTCGGGGAGCTCACCTGAGGAAATATCGCACGTATCCAGTCCGTGGAGTGGTGTGGCGAGCAAGCGAAGACACCTGAGCCTGGCCCATCACCGGCCCCTCGGGGGGGCGAGTACATAGTCGGACACTGGCTCCACTCGGAGATTGTAGAATCTGGCGAATGTGTTGGGTGTCGCCCAGCCTGCAGCTCTGCAGATGTCTGCTAGCGAGGCGCCATGCGCTAGAGCCCAAGAGGAGGCCACACTCCGGGTGGAGTGTGCCCTCACACCAAGGGGACATGGTCGGCCTTGCTGCTGGTAAGCCAAAGCAATGGTGTCCACTATCCAGTGAGAGAGCCTTTGCTTCGAGAGAGCACTTCCCTTCCGCTCTCCACCATAACAGACAAAGAGCTGGTCTGAGGTCCTGAAACACTGCGTCATGTCTATGTAGGCGCGGAGAGCGCGTACTGGACAGAGCAATGCCAAGGCTGGGTCTGCCTCCTCCAAAGGCAGCGCTTGCAGGTTCAACACCTGGTCCTTAAACGGAGTGGTGGGAACCTTGGGCACATATCCAAGCCGGGGTCTCAGGATCACGTGAGAGTTAGCCGGCCCGAATTCCAGGCACGCTTCGTCAACCGAAAATGCCTGCAGGTCCCCGACCCTCTTGACTGAGGCCAATGCGGTCAGCAGAGCCGTCTTCATAGACAGAAACTTAATATCGACCGACCGCAAAGGCTCAAAGGGAGGTCTCTGCAGAGCAGTTAACACTACTGCGAGGTCCCAAGAGGGTACGAGAGGAGAGCGAGGAGGATTCAGTCTCCTGGCTCCCCTCAGAAACCTGATGACCAGGTCGTGCTGACTTACCTTCTTGTTCTCCAAGGGATCGTGGTGGGTAGATATTGCGGCCACATATACTTTGAGGGTGGAGGGAGACAGCCTTCGCTCCAGCCCCTCTTGGAGAAACTCAAGCACGGACCCGATCGGGCATTTCCAGGGGTCTTCTTGGCGGGAAGAGCACCAGGTGACGAAGAGGTTCCACTTCAACGCATAGGCATGCCGAGTGGACTCTGCCCTAGCGGAAGTGATGGTGGCGACCACCGTAGGTGGTAGGCCACTCAAACCTGCCGCGTCCCGTCTAGGAGCCACACGTGGAGGCTCCAAAGGTCCGGACGCGGGTGCCAATGGGTGCCCCGTCTCTGAGTAAGGAGGTCCGGTCTCAGAGGAATAGGCCAGGGAGGGGCTGTCGCAAGGAGTATGAGTTCGGGGAACCAGGTCCGGCCGTGCCAGTACGGGGCGACCAAAAGGACCTGCTCCTTGTCCTCCCTGATCTTGCACAGGAGCTGTGCGAGTAGGCTCACTGGGGGGAACGCATATTTGCGTAGGCCCCGCGGCCAGCTGTGCGCCAGTGCATCCGTGCCGAGCGTGCCCTCGGTCAGGGAATAATACAGGCTGCAGTGGGAAGAGTCGTGGGAGGCAAACAGATCTACCTGTGCGTCGCCGAACTGTTCCCAAATCAGCTCGTCGGCTGCGTGGTTCAGGACTCCCGGAATATGGACAGCACGAAGGGACCTCAGGCGCTTCTGACTCCATAGGATGAGATGGCGGGCGAGTTGAGACATACGGCGGGAGCGTAGACCGCCCTGGTGGTTGATGTACGCTACTACGGCCGTGTTGTCTGTCCGGACAAGCACATGTTGACCCTTCAGCAGCGCTCGGAAGCGGTGCAGGGCGAACCGTACTGCCAGCAACTCGAGGCAATTGACATGCAGAAGGCGCTGGGGTCCTGTCCAGGAGCCCGCGGCTGCTTGTCCATTGCACATGGCACCCCAGCCCGTGGCAGAGGCATCCGTCGATACGACAACATGCCTGGAAACTCGTTCTAAGGGCACACCTGCCCGTAGAAAGCTGAGGTTCGACCACGGGGTGAGCGTCTGTAGGCAGGCCCGAGTCACTTGGACCCAGAGCGTGCCAGACTGCCATGCCCATCTCGGGACTCGATCGCGAAGCCAGTGCTGAAGCGGTCTCATATGAAGCAATCCGAGCGGCGTTACCGCGGCTGCAGATGCCATATGCCCCAGGAGCCTCTGAAATAGTTTCAGTGGAACCGCATTCTTGCTCTCGATTTGTTGGAGGCAAGTCAGCAGAGACTGCGCGCGCTCGCTCGAAAGCTGCGCGTACATGGCGACCGAGTCGATCTCCATACCGAGAAAAGAGATCCTCTGCACGGGGCAAAGTTTGCTCTTCTCCCAGTTGACCCGAAGGCCCAGACGGGTTAAGTGGTGGAGAACCAGATCTCTGTGTCCGCAAACCTGCTCTCGAGAGTGGCCCAGTATGAGCCAGTCGTCGAGGTAGTTCAGGATGCGGACCCCGTGCTGCCAAAGGGGCGCAAGGGCTGCCTCGGCGATCTTCGTGAAGACGCGAGGGGACAGAGATAACCCGAATGGGAGAACTGCGTACTGGTATGCCCGCCCCTCGAAAGCAAACCGTAGGAACGGTCTGTGTCGAGGAAGGATGGAGACATGGAAGTAGGCGTCCTTCAGGTCGATCGCTGCAAACCAATCGTACGGACGAACGCATTCGAAAAGGCGTTTCGCAGTCAACATCTTGAACGGAAGCCGGTGAAGGGATCGGTTCAAGATGCGAAGGTCCAGGATTGGCCGTAACCCACCGGTTTTCTTGGGTACAATGAAGTAGGGGCTGTAGAACCCCGACCTCATTTCGGCTGGAGGGACAGGCTCGATCGCACCCTTCGCCTGTAGAGTGGCAATCTCCGCACGCATGACGGGGGCATGGGCCCCGGTCATGGTATAGCGGACTCCCCTGTAACGGGGAGGAGCCTGCGCGAACTGAATCGCGTAGCCGAGCCTGATGGTCCGGGCAACCCAGCGGGACAGCCCCGGAAGCTGAAGCCAGGCTTCCAGAGACTGCACCAACGGGGTCATACGGACGACAGACGTACCCTGGGTGGGGCAGCGAGGCAGCGTTACCGGCGCGGACAGGGGAGGCTTTTGGGCGTCCCAGGGTCGGAACACGGTTAACGGCTTCGCCCTGACAGAGGAGACCAGGGAAGGACTCGCGTTCCACTGGGGTCTACTCTGCCAGGGGGCTGTCGACAGAGAGGGACGAGAGTGGCGAGACCCGAGGGTGGCGCGCACTGCCGTCACCGATCTCTGGGGGCTCAGGGATGGGGTTGTCAGTTCTTTCTTTAACCACATTAGGGTGCTGCTGACCCGGGGGCCAGCAGCTGAACAAAAGATTCTCCCCCGGCCCTCCACCGGGGGAAGGAGCGGCCCTGCCGCCGTCTCCTGGAAAGAACTGCCCATCCCTGAGCCGTCCGCATCAGGAGCGCCGCTTAGCCTGGCGTTTTTTCGCGGGCTGCGGGGCTGGAGCGGACTGGGACATTTTCCTGCGGCTGCCTCTGCGCGCCCCGGGTGGAGGCTGCTGCTTGGGTGGCGCAGAGGCGGAGGAAGCCACGTCCTCGGCGGCGAGCAGGCTGAGGCACCTGCGCGGGCGGTGGGGTGGAGGCAGCAGCTGACCGCCGGGGCAGGATGTATTTTATTGCCTCAGTCTGCTTCTGAGCGGCCGAGAACTGTTGGGCGAAGCTCTCGACCGCTCCGCCGAATAGCCCATCCTGCAATATGGGGGCGTTGAGGAAACGTGTTCGCTCAGCGTCGCGCATATCAGACAGGTTGAGCCATAGGTGTCTCTCCTGGACCACATTTGTGGACATCACCTGACCCAGTGAGCGTGCGGTCACCTTCGTCGCCCGGAGAGCGAGGTCGGTGGCGGCACGCAACTCATTGCTGAGTCCTGGATCAGCCCCTCTCTCGTGCATATCACACAGCAACTTGGCTTGGTAAGCCTGAAGAGTTGCCATGGTATGCAAAGAAGCGGCGGCCTGCCCCGCAGCTCTATAGGACTTCGCCACCAGGGATGACGAAAACCTACAGGCTTTGGAGGGGTGCTTTGGGTCACCACGCCAGGACGAAGCGCTCTGAGGACACAGTTGCATCGCAACAGAACGTTCGACTGGGGGGACCCCAGTGTACCCATGAGCCGCGGCTCCATCGAGAGAGGTGAAGGCGGAAGAGGCCGCCAAACGTTCACGGGAAGACAACGGGGCCTTCCAGGAATGCGCGACCTCTTCATGCACCTCGGGGAAGAAAGGTATTGGAGGAGCGGCCGGACGGGTGTCCGGACGCGCCGCCCCCAAAAACCAATCATCCAACCGCGAACGCTCGGGCTGAGGCGGAGGGTTCCACTCCAGTCCAAGCGCTGCGGCGGCCCGAGACAGCATGGCTGTCAACTCTGGGTCCGACTCGGGCAATGCTGGCGCACCCGAAGGTGGCAGCACAGCCGAATCATCATCCTCAGATGACTCCAGCCCACCTTGTGATGCGGCGATAGACATCACTTCCTCTTCCGCCGCGCCAAACGCCACAGTCGGGACAGCAGGAGCCGGCCCCGATGTAGACGCCTGAGCGCGGACCGGGTCAAGTGCCTGAGAGGGGGGTGTGGGCCGAGGAACTAGCGTCGGAGCTTTGTTCCACACCGTCACCCTCAGATCACCCTGGTCACCAGCCAAAGTGCCGCCTCCAGAGGAGACCGCAGATTGGGGGGTGGCGGAGGGGACTCTCGTTCCGGCATCAGCACGGAATTCACGGAGTCTCGATCGAAGCACTGAGATGGCCAGGTTCCCGCAGAGGGAACATGAGTCATCCACGAGCGCTGCCTGAGCGTGCTGAAAGCCCAAACACGTCACACAGCGCTCGTGCCCGTCAAAAGAAAAAAGCGATCTACCGCACCCAGAAGTGCACGGACGAAACATCCTGAAAAGGACGTGTCACGTGCAAGCTCTTTTATGAGAGGAAACTTTGCAGTCGATGCCGAAGCGCCCAGGGAAACACACACCAGCTGGATGCAGACCACTGCACAGATCAGCAGGCAGGAAGTATGCGATCACTGGAACGCGCCGTCACACCAACACCGACTGGAAAGCTGCTCGTCTCGAAGAAGCTGACAGAGTCTCAGAAGGCTGTAGGAGTGAAGAGGTAGGTACTCTTGGCTCCGAAAGCAGAAACATAATGCGATATTGCCTCGTACTTCCTTATATACTCACGCAGTGAGGCGGAGTTACGTATGCAAATTCCGCATGCCCATGGCATTGGCACGCCATTGGGCGTTTTCTCAAAACTCGAAGTTGATAGGCTTCTAAGCGAAACCCCCATTCGTTAGTCACTAACGTTACGTCGTAGTGACTGAACGAAAGGGAACTATAGTGCTTACGTCTTCATTCAGCATTCACACACCGGCAGGCACTTCTCAGTTTTACGCAGAAACCGGAGTGGAGCGCGCAGACTCTATGACTGACACTTCCTATCAACTAAATGAGTTTTTTACACTTTGTATATTCTAAAAACAGTTACTTTAGTTTTTCAGTAACTGTATATCCATTATAATTAGCAGTTTATTGCAGATTTATTTGAATGAAACTACTCTTTACAATTACAAATGTTCTGAAATAAAAGGACTTTTTGAAAGGACGCCTAGACTTTTCTTGACATAAAAGCTTAGAGAAGCTACATTTTTGAGAGTATCATCCTCACATTTGAATCACAACATGATCAGACATTCAGTTTTATATTTAGGTTATTTTCAGGCTCTTAACATTAAAGTCACATACAGTTTTGAGTGAATTTCAATTTTAAAAAATGTCATACATGTCACTTACATGTATATTTTACCTTCACTCACAGAAATGATTCATGGCAGAGTTAGTTTTTATGCATTTACATATATTTGATTTTATTTAAAAACTCATATTTTTAAAATCTATACATTAAAAGTAAATAAACTCTAAAAGATTTAATCAATTTTACAATTTATTTAATGCAATTAGTTAATAAATACTAACATTGTTTGAATAATAAGAGTTATAAAACAAACAAGATTCTGTTATTTAAAGTTTATGTGATTGGTTTTCATCAAAGTTATGAAAAAAAATCCATTTGGGAAACAGGAAACAACGTCACTTTCGCTGGACACAAGCCCTCGAGATATTGTGGGAATCCGTCACACACATGTTGGTAAGTAATCCAAAACATCCTTTGCTCCTGTTCTAATTATGCAGTTTATTTTGCATCGAGTGTATATAATATTAATCCATTTATGATAAGTTTTATGTAGTTTGTGATTTTTTTTTAACCGGTTCACTGTAATATGTAAGCTAATGTTTGCTGTTTTACAGCTAGTTAGATTACAGAATTGAATGTTTGACACCACTTATCATTTCATTCTCTCATTCTTTTTTCCAGAAACGTAACTCTTATGGTATTTTCTTAGTTTTCCTCTCGCCGTGTTCACACCTCCACGTGGCAACATAGGTTTTTGTAAGTATAAGTTAAAAGATGTACACGTTAAAATGTAGAACATATATTAAATGAAGTTTTAATTAATGTTCAGTCCATGTAATGTAAAATAGATTTTCAATATAATACTGAAATGTTTAGAGTAAACGTTAAAATGTGAAGTATTTAATTTACAATATAAAATGATAATTATGCCTACAATGTTTTATATAAGACTAGGTTGAAAATGTGTTTTTTTTCCAGGTATTATTTTACATTATACAATTGATAAAGAGCTAGCTTATATGTTTGGAGCATCATTAATGTTGTTAAACCCTAACAAAAAACTAAAGTGAAAATGCAGCTAAGTTCACAAATAACCTAATAGAGTTGTTTTTGTGTTTGTCCTTATTCACAGGTGCTGTGTGAATGTGGTGTTGCAAATTGTGTGAAAGTTCGTTATCTTCCAAAAAGAGTGGCTCTACTGACAGAAGTAAAAAAGAAGAAAAAAGATGAGGCTGGGATAAAGAAAATGATGCAGCATACTTTTTCAATAAGGAGGCAAGAGGTTCTTCAGGAGCCAGCAATTGCAGAGTTTCTAGACAGATGGCCGGCACTCTTTGACGTCTGTGAGGTAAGTGTGAAGTGTAGTAATTTGTTCTATCAATGTTTACAAACATTTCAAATCAGTATCCTATGTGTTGTCTTTTACAGATCAACTTTGAATTTATGCGACTGACAACTGTACCTCTGACCTCCAAATTCCTTGGAGAACTGGACCGTCACTCTGGCAAACTGATTGAGATTTTTAATGCTAAAGGTGGTGCTGCAGGAAGAAAGATCGGCGCCATAATGGGCCAGATGAATAATGTACGTGTTTGTCTAATCTGATAACTATATGGTTTGTCATCTGTGAAGCTTGGGAAGATCATGTCAGTTTTTTTTCTCAGACCTCTGACGTTTGTGAGCTTTACTGAGGTACCTAGCAAAAACTTAATTTTACCAAGATTTTTTACCTAATTAGTAGTATAAAATATCTTATTACTCTTCCATAAAAATTGATATAAAACAATATCAGTGTTATTGAAACTTGTTTTTAGCCTTTTATACTTTAAAGCCTTGTATATAGAATAATAAAATTAAACAACAATTAAAACTGAAATCAACGGGAGTTTACTTGTTTGATAGAGAGATGTAACAATCATCTTATTTTAAGGAGTCTGAAAATGAGTTTCAATAACAAATAAACTTTATAGGATTGTTAGTTTTTGCAGTGTAAAACAAGGTGATTGGTGTGGTCAAGAAGAGAAATGTCTTTGAATCTGTTGGCTTTAACAGATTGTTTTTTTCCCCCAGAATGAAGAAATCAATGTGAGGCGAGATTGTGTGATGAGCTGTCTGAGCATCTACCTCAATGAAGACCTGGACACACTTGTTAAAGAATATGTGGTATGTATCGGAATAGTGTGCCGGTAATTATTTCCATCTAGATAATATTGGGTGTTCATGAGAATGGAATGGACATGAGGACACATTGACCACCAGTATTTCAACATTGAGTCCATTGGGTTGTTTTGAATTAAAAAATCATGCAAGGTAAATGGTGGTAGAGCTGTCACTCTGAGGGAATTAAATCTGCTTGGTCCAGAGGAACCTGAAGATGAAATTGTCCGGGTTCTGGCACCCACATGCCCCTTCTCCGCCAGAAACAACAATCCTCGCCTAACCAACAAGGTGAGGACACAGGCATTTCCTAGTGCTTATGAACCAGCGATACTGCATTGATATGATTTTGGAAATGTTTGGTAAGAAATGCCTTGTATCACCAGGATGCATTTTCTGGACTGTCTGCTTATGAACTCAAGCGCCTTGAGAACATCGCACAGAAGGAAGCCTTCTTGTCGTCTCTGAAGATATGGCAAGTATGTGGACATTTTAGTAAAGGACTAATCAGCTGTTTTCCATTTCACTTGCCCTCTCCCTACCTCAGTCTCCACCCTACTCTCCTCTTAGTCTCTTTTTCTCTCCTTCCTGCTCTTTCACTGTTGTCCCCCACTGTACTGTCGTTCTCTCCTTCTCATTTCTTTCTCTTGTATTCACTTGTTATCTTACAGGTGTAACTTCACATATAGATGTTAAAAATATGTAAAGTTGGATTTTTGGTTGATTCTCGTATCTTTTTAACAATGTAGTTTACAAAGATATTGTAATTTCTGTCTTCATCCATTAGCACACCTTTTAGTATAATTATGGTTGCTGTCCATACAGAAAAACAAGGAGATAATTTTCTCTCTCTCTCTCTCTCTCTCTCTCTCTCTCTCTCTCTCTCTCTCGCTCTCTCGCTCTCTCGCTCTCTCGCTCTCTCTCTCGGATCTGAGGCAGTCAGTGAAGCCAAAGCCGAATGTCAAAAAGTAAATAAAGTTACAATTACAAGCATGATTTTTTTTACTGTTGGGGCTGATGGATGAGTAAGCTCTATCGTTTTATGTAGTGATATGAGCTTTATAGCAGTAAGTGACGTCATGGTGCACCTGCGGCTTAGAGTAATTTCATTGGAACAAACCGCTTCATCAGGGAGTTAGAGGATGGAACTCTTAAAGGGATAGTTCACCCAAAAATGAAAAGTTTGTCATCAATTACTCACCTTCGTGTTGTTCCAAACCCGTATGCCCTCCATTCATCTTTGGAACACAAATTAAGATATTTTGGATTTAATCCGAGAGCTTTATTCTAGCAAAGTATTCTTGTTGCTTTATCATGTTCACATTGAGTGACCCATGTCACATGGACTACATTAACTATGTTTTTAGTAGGTTTGTGTCATTTGAATGTGCACTTTCAGTGGTGTCTATGGGATGATCAGATTCAAAATATCTTAATTTGTGTTCTGAAGATAAACGGAGGTGAATATGGATTTGGATTTACTCACGAGGGTGAGTAAAAATTTTATTTTTGGGTGAACTATCCCTTTAAGTTTCAGGCTTGATGGACATTTACATTTATTAATTTGGCAGACGCTTTTATCCAAAGCGACTTACAAGTATTATCCAGTGGCCTATTATCACTGTAGAGCAAATGGGGGTAAGGTGCCTTGCTCAAGGACACTTCAGTCATTGTCTGCTGGCACTGCGATTCGAACCCACAACCTTCTGCTTACAAGTCCAACACTCTAACCACCAGACCACGACTGACATACTACACTCATCCTGACTTGATTGGTGCACAGCATTCATGAGAAGCGTCTCCATTTTTAGTTACTTTTTTTAACTGCATTTTTTTGTGGCAGGTCAACGGCTTCATTGGAAGACAAATCTCTGCAGTCTCCCCGTAAATCCCTCCGTTCTAAAGCACAAAACCTTACCCCAAGTGAAGGGTTGACCCATAATCAAGTGAGAACAAGACTAATACTTGGATAATTTTCAGATATTATATTGTTGTTGTTACATTAATAGGAAATTGCACAACTGGAGATAAAAATGCATTGTGTTGTTAACATTATCCACAGCCTTGTGACTTTTTTCCAGGCTTTTATGGGGTGATCAGGTCTTAAGGTCATTATCCTGAACTTGCATCCATTCCATTCTCATGAATGCATATATGATGTGTGCTTTAATGAAAAGTTGTGTGTGTGTGTAATATTATATTTTAAGTGTGTGTTTATACATTCCAGGACATTGAATCCAGAGAGGCAGAGGAAGAAATGGCAGGAAAGACTATGGGCATCTACAAAGTACAATCAGAGGATCATGGTCAAGGTGATGGACGCTTCACTGATGTCTGTGTTGTGCTGGAAGGTGTGGAGGTTCTCCACAACCTGCAGAGTGTCACTCATGCATTTGTTATGTTATATGGCCTGATCTATGCGCTCAATTTGAGCTACCCTAAAAGCCTGAAGTGTACATTTGAGGTGTACCAGAAAATCCTGATGGACCTGGACTCAACCAAGCTTTCCCCGAAAGTACAGACACTGAAACTGAAATTGCTCCAGTGATTTGGCTGGCAATAATGAACTTATACAGCCCCTACCCATTTTTTTTCTCATCGTGTTCCAACCCAGAGATATGTTAAAATTATTTCCTAATTCTTTAATGATACGTTAATTAGCAATAGCAACTGAAAATGGATCTCTGTAAAGTTTTATGTTCGAGTGCGGCTGTGTAAGTGAGTTCATGGATGGTTTCCTAAATGTTGGCTGATGTTAACTTGGCTCAATCCAGAGTTTTGTATCAAAGAAAAATATAAATAAATCTGGATTTTTCAAGTTGCTCTAATTCTATTTTTTTTTTATAAGATGGGGAAACAATTGCATAAATGTGATGCATTGTTTAATTTGGTTTAGTATATAAGCATACATTTAACATGATTCAAATAAATGTTATTTAACTTTTTTAATTATCCTGATTTAGTTCTCTTAATTATTATGCAATTTATACAATAAACTTTATGTATTTTAAATAAATAAACTTTTTATTATTAATTTAGAATAATTACACTTTACATAAACTGAATACATAAACCTGAGGATTATGCATTTAAAATAAATAGGTTTTATTATCCTAATGAAAATAAATTGTGTAAAGTTTATTTGGTAGATTTGTGTTAAAATTATGAAAAAAATATAAATGGGAATTTGTCATTTAATAAAATTACATAAATCTTAAATTTTGGGTGAAATATTTCTGTGAGTGTTGTTTTACTCTGTTCCTATACTACTTTGAGTTATTATGACTCTTGGGTAACAACATTTCAAGTGTCTAGTTTAAAATAAGACCAGATTTATGAATATAGACCATAGGGTTTAAGAGCTGCAGACATTTTTATTTGGGTATGTCGTTTTCAGAAAATTCTCAAAAATAGGGGCACAGGTTAAGATGTTAACATGTGGAGCGCGCATGAGAGCAGTTCTGCACAAAAGGCTCTGATGAGTTTAAAAACACTCGCAGCGTGGATCACAGTTCATATAATGTGTTTCAAGTTTTTATGGATATAGATTTTATGGTCACAGATTGTAGTGCTTGTAAATGTAATGAAAATATTGTCAGACCCTTTGAATGTTCTTCATACAGACCAATAGCTCTGGAAAGTTATAATGCTGATTTGTTGACATTTCTAAGAATAATTTATCAAAATGTATTTGATTTATTATAGTTGTTTGTAGTTAGTAGATTTGAGTTAGTGGTCATATTTTTCAAAATGCATTAAGGTGCCCCCAACTCTATTGTTTGCTTCTTTTTTTTGTCCACTCATATTTTAACATTCATTTCTCTGAATAATGCATGTGTTGTAGGTCTGTGTTTACTGGTTGCTGTCTCCCCTCTTCCCACCCTCTACAATCCCAATCTTCCACGGCTTTGCACGCTCATTTCAAGGCTCCAGACTCTGACTGAATGGTTGAATTTTGCGACAATTTTTCCTGCTTGTGCAAGCAAAATTTTGCCAGCCCAACATAGAAATGGCAAACGTAATGAAAGCGGAACGAAACTGCGCTACTCATTTGTGCTTCATGGACCATTTATCAGTTCGGACCAATGTCAGTGCAACACAAGCTGGAGCTACTCATGAGCCTCACGCGACACTGTTACTACACAGCGCTGGGAGATCCAGGAAGAAAGCATTTGAATTTGTCACAGAATTAAGAACATCGCTTTGAGATGTAGTGAGAAGCATACAAATTCAGCGCAGAGTTCTCTGTTATTAACCGCAGATCTCTATTAGATCAAACAGCACTGATGTGGAAACCTGGAGAAACATTGTGCCACGAATTAACAAGTTATAGAGTCCACAAATGAACAATGTAGTAACAATAACTGTAACCATGGAAGTTTGGCAGGAATAGTAAAATGCTTTCAAGGATTTTTACACAAACCTTTTCCAGCAATTAAAAATGCTAATATTATCATATTTACATGTTATTTTTAATGTGATGACCAAAATAGTATTATATTTTTTCAACCTTCAAAGATTACCCCATTTATAAAACTAAGGGCCAGATTTACTTAACAGGGGAAATTAACATGAGAGCGCAATTCCAGAAAAGTGCCAATGGGATTGGACAGTTATGCGCGTGATCTACTGACGACACACAAATTAAAGAACACAGACGCAGCCGGATCATTTCCATAATGACCAACTCAATCTACCCGTTAGCACCTGGTTTAAGACACACTTGTGGGCGGTAAATAATGGCACAAACACCAGTAAATTGACGAGCACAAACCTTTGTAAATCACCTCGCATGATTCATTTAAATACTCTCAAGCACCAACTTTTCCAGTCGTATACTATCGTTAACTACATTCTGAAGGCTTTTACAGAGGGATTTGTTGATATATCATTCTGAGTTATAGGTAATTTTAAATTACCTATAATTTTAAATTACATTGTTCTCCAAAAAACATGGCAATTTTTTTTAAGGCCATTGTCAGTATTCTCTAATTTATAAAAGCACAAAATATAATATCCAGAATACCCTCTGTAAAAGCCCTTTCATCTAATATGTAAAAAAATAGAACCAAGAATTTTGCTTTTGAATTATTATTTAGACATGGTGATAATGCTGCCCTCAAATGTTAATCTGGAGCCCTGCAAACTTAAAAATAAAACTGCACATTGTAATTTATTTAAGTAAAGTCTATTTATTACCAAGGCATTTGTCAGTAATACAGTCAACATGAGGGAAAATGTGAATAACTGCGCTGCAGCTTGATTTAAGGTGTGCTCCTAAATTTTCTGTTTGTGCTCCTAAAATTTTCTTTAAGGGGCTACAGTGCTCCTGGTAAAAAAATAACAAATAAATTCTGGAGCCCTGCATTTCTGCATGTCTTTTTCAAATCTGAGGTGTGAATGACAGTAAAACAGGGAGTTTTATGACACTTTAAGAGGTTAACATTTTGACTATAGTACATGATTTGTAAACAAATACATTTTGATGTTTGCATTACATAATCAAATCCATAGGTATATATTTTTTTTCTTTTTTCTGAACTTGCTTGGTAGCTTACATGGTACAGCATTGCAAATGTGATGCAGAGTGCTCATTTATGAGTCCCGTGAAACTAAGAAATGTAAAAAGCCTGGGTTGGGAAAACAGGACTTTCTGCAAAAATGTGTTCCATGTTGAAAGAAAAATCATACAGGTCTGGATAAAATGAGGTTAAATATAATAAGGTAAAACACATGACTAATAGCAAGTGTTATAAAGCACTTTAGGTCTAACCTTGTAAAGTTCTAAGTATGAATAAGGTTAAATAATAGTCTTTCATTTGACATTTAGGGTACAATGGAGCTAAAGGTGCTTCGAGGTAAAAGGTGCTTTTGATTTTATTTTACTCTAAACCACTAGACGGCACAAAAACTGTCATAGCAATAGGAAAAGTTAGCTTTTCTAGATGCACATGGAAATTTGGCGGATCCTTGACATGACCGTGGACAGCAGCGCAAAGTTCATACTGCACTAGTTTGATGTTATAGATTTAAGTAGCAATTGAGAATAGCTAAAATCATTGAATATATATTTAAATATAAGACAAAGGTCTTGATTTTTGAGTTCTGTTCAAGGTAATTAAAGCAACAGTTTTTTCCAATAATGGAAGAATTTGTAAAAGTATGGTATTTGGGGTAAAAAGCGCACCTGGGGCCCGTTCTTCGTACCTCGCTAACTCAGTTAGCTGGATTTGATTGTTGACGATTTGGCATGATCTTGGATTGTTTGGTTCTTCGAAGCTCATCCTGGACTTGCTGTCATAGTAACAGGTCCGTAAGCTTAAACCTGCTCGGGAGCAGGCTTATTTCATGTAAACAGGATTAGATTGCATCTTGAGGTGATACTTAAAATCTGTCCCAGCCACTGCTACTTTATTACAAGAGTGCATTACTGAACCAGGGGCAATAATAATCATTTTAAATAATAATATAAAAATGTTATATTGTATATGTATATGAGAATGTATAATACTATAGACACAGCCACTTGATTGAGCGATTTATTTGTGATGGAATAATTACTTTATATAATTTTGTTTTTATTGGTTTACACACATGTTGTACAGTTAATCTGAGCCGTGCATTAAGTGATCACGGATATTATGGGAGTGGCTTGATGCAGCGCAAGAGAGGATAATTTGATCTTGACCTTAAATACTGTCACGTTACAAATCTGCTTCAAATTGAATTAAAAATTAAATTACAACATTGAAATAAAAATGTAAAGGGTGTACAAATACTGTATAAAATCATGAATATAAATAATTGGTGATCATGTAAAAAAAAAAAAAAACATTTATCATTTATCTATTATAACTTTTATGTTGGTTATAAAGGTTCAGAAATTCGTGGGTTTTTTTTGTGTAATTTGTCAAGTTTTTTTGCCAGGTGGCTTTTTAATTATATGATGTCATTACGTTGCTGTCTTGACGCCAACCAATCGCTGCATTGCTGATCGTGGTTTCGAGTATCGATGCATCTGCTCTCTTCAGTGAACACAGGAACGCGCAGTGATCTTAGATCATTTAATCCAGATATTTTAATCCAATCCGCAAATTCGTTTGAAGAACCAAATTTGCCAGAGATCAGTTATCACGATTAAAAGATCTAGGATCTGTCAAATCATCTTAGATGTATTAAGCGAGGTTACGAAGAATGGGCCCCTGCTGTTGGGGCAAAAGGCACAATAATTAACATGATGATAAATAGCTGGCGGACTTTTCCATTTGTTGACATGACTTGATTAAATTCAGATGGGAAATATATATTTAAGTTGGGTGTCCACCTTAAAGATAATCACCATATTTATAATGAAACCATCATATTTACAAATATGATATTAATCATATCATATACTAAAATATAATCCATTGTTCATTGTAAATCTATATTAAATTATTATTTCAGAATCTTTACAATATATTTTTGTATTAACATACCAAACAGTATTTAATGACAGTAAATTTACTGAACAAATTAGTTATTTTATTTATCAAAATAAACAGAAAATAGTACACACTTTGCTAAAGTGAATGTTTTGAACAAGTATGAACATAGACATTATTAAAGGGATAGTTCACCCAAAAATGAAAATTCTGTCATCATTTACTCACCCTCAAGGTGTTCCAAAGCTGTATGAGTTTCTTTGTTCTGCTGAACACAAAAGAAGATAGAGTGAAGAATGTTTGTTACAAAGCAGATAGAGCAACTATTGACTACCATAGTATTTTTTTTCCTACTATGGTAGACAATAGTTGCTCTATCTGCTTGGTTACAAACATTCTTCTAAATATCGTCTTCTGTGTTCAGCAGAACAAAGAAACTCATACAGGTTTGGAACAATTTGAGGGTGAGTAAATGATGACAGAATTTTAATTTTTGGGTGAACTATCCCTTTAAAAACATATTTTAGCTAATGTATTTGTATCAGTACTGTGATAAAATAAATCACTTTTATGATTTTCACAAAACTATGGGAGTAGTGAAAAGCATATTTTTTCTTAAGGCGTGCCTTTAGCCCCATTGTACTCTATTGCGGAATGGTAACACGACTGTTGTGCGGTATCAAACATTTTTTCATTAGTAGCTGGTTTGGTGTGTTTGGGTCTCCTGCAGTGTGGATTACTTATCCTGTAGATAGTCATGTCACAAAGGAATGGTCTGAAATACAAGCTGTGCCTTCTAATTCCCTGCTGCTACATGAGATTGGAGCCGCTCTTACGCTAGCAGCTCTGATAAAAAAGTGCTTCATCAAAGTGCCTGTAACACCCCATTTCCACATTTCCGCATTTCTGTGATTTCCAAGCAGATGTAATGCTTACTCAAAAACTATAGCCCACCACCAGCATTAAAAAACAGCAAATTATATGTCAGTCACGGGAATGTGATGTTTTTATCTTGTATTGCTTTGTTTTTTATTCATCCATTTTAATCTGTGAAATGATCAAGGATAATACTATGCAGACTTGGGTCCTTTCACATGACTCAAGAGTATATAGAAATATAAGCTTAAAGTCAACATAAAATGGCATTCGCAACTCATTTCAATTCTGTGATATGGCTTACTTCTGAGCAAAAAGGAACAGGACTGAAAAATAAGAGAAGTAGGTGACGTCTGCCCAGAGGGAAAGATGTGTCAGAGGTGGAAACATTTACAATGCCAAAGAATCATGCACAATACAACCATTTTAAAAACCCTTTTTTGTGTGTTATTCACATTCGTGGATCACTCTGCTCATTGAACAGATATGATAATGAAAGCAACTACACAGAAAAGGGAGATTCAAACAGGCCGTCTCGTCAGCCTGATTGCTGATTATTTCAGAATTACCTGCATGTATTACAGGCAAGCCTTGGTGCTGGTTACAATCACCTTCCATACCAATCAGCGCAATAGAGAATTAGTGCAATCAAAGCAGTGAGAGATCTGAAATATCTCTATTCAGGGGAGACAGAGAAATGGGCCACTGAGTAATGGGGACAAATAAGCTTGTTTGTTATTTTCCTTTGTCTTGTCCCTATACAGTGCCATCTCTCTTTCTCACTTAACAAGTTCTTGTTTTCCCCTCCTCTCATATAGACTGTTTTCTCTACCTAATCTTTAAATCATCTTTTCAAAGCTTTTTCTCCTCTGCTGCCAATCTGACCGGTCAGTACATGATTGGCTGTCACTCATTCATTACTGCCATTGCCACTGTGTGTTTTTAGCATTTGATGGCTTGGAAACCCCATGTCCCAGGCCAAAATCCTGAAAAAAGCATTAGCTCAAAAATCAGCAGGAGCAGCAATAATTCATAGTGGTACAGGGCATTGCTGTTCAATGCAAAAAAAAAATGGAAAAATGGAGTGACAGTTAAATTTTTTTGCACTATATTGACCCAAAAGAAGTAGCCCATATGGAAAAGTAATATATGACATAATGTATATTGCCCTATATCAAGATTGATATTGCCATATTCACTCTAAAAAAATATTCAGTGGCTTTGTAAATATCACAGTAATAATCAACTTTAACTTATTAATCTCTGAATATCATTTATTTGATGGTTTGAGTTGAACATACCAAAATAATTGCCTTAAAAGACATCCAACAGTTAATTGTGTCTTAACTTTACAGTTATATTTAAGTTTTTTCACTAAAGGAATTTAAGATTTGACTGATAAATTAGTTTTAAAAAAATATACTTGATACTTTTGTTAAATTTCTATCAAAATATTTGAGAATAGATAAATTAAACTGATGTGTTTCAAGAATCACAATCAATTTTTACTTAATTCAAATCAATAGTATTAATCTTTAACACACACTTAAGAAATTGAGTCACAGAATTTGTGCATTTCCTCTGTGAAATTCAGGTTTGTGTGTTTTATTTAATCTATAAAATCATTACTGTGCTTTAAATCATTTTATTTAATGCAAAACAACATAGAAGGATGCAATGTGAGTCACCTAAACGAGTTTTGCGAGTCTTTTCGTGTGATTGAAACACCTGATGCCTTGCATAAAACATGACTTTATTCCTAAAGATAATGAATATAATTAATTTTGATGATAAAATGTTCTCAGAACTGTGCACTGTTTGTTTATTAGCAGGTCACAACATCTTTTGGGTATGAGTGAAACTCAGAACGGTGGTCTGAATTTTTTTTTTATTGTCATGTTTGTGGTCTCTCACATTTAGAAAATATGATACGATTTTAACAAATCTTTAAGTGCGGGCCAGCCTTTAGTGGACATGCAGTTGCAAAGTTACTTACAGTTAGTAGTTTCTAAAGTGGACCATTGAAATAAAGTGTAACTGTTAATTTTACTATTCTTATTTTAAAAATCATTCTTTTAAAGTAATGAGAATTATCAATGAGAATTTGAATTTTAAAAAATATCATAAGTATTAAAGTTTACTCAAACCAGTCCAGTCATATTTATTCTATGATTTCAGTAAGACCTACTTACCTCAGCGTCTAACAAGCTTTCTTTGCAAACTTAAATTCCCCTTACTTATAATTATTATTGATTATATTGATTATGTGACATGTCTGATTAAATCCTGCATCCAGTGCTCTGCCCCTATTGTGCAGCAGAATATTTCATATGAAGGTCAAAAAAGTTATCCACTCTGTGTGATTGTGTTTCCCTGGACCAAGGGAAGTTTTACTCATCCATACGCGTATGTTATGTATGTTATTAAATCATGAAGGACTCATAATTCAAAGTCCTGATTGCAATCAGACAAAAATGTTTTATCACAACCATCCCAATGAAAGCTTATTAGAGATTCAACATTGGGTAATAGTAATAAACTAATCTGAGAGAGAATATCTAGTCTGAGACTTGGGAAACTGAGATTCTTACATCGCCTTGCAATTACACAGCATAGATTTGTGCAAACCGGCGTAATGACTTGTAGCTATGGAAACACAATACCAGTGCTCATGGGTGCCCCCCATTAAAGATGCAAATTGTTCTCTTGTAGACACTGCCCAAGAAGCTTTTAACACAACAGCCTTAAAGGGGCTATATGCGTTTTTCTGAAATTTAAACTCGCGACTGACACCTGTGGCCAAAAAATAGAACTGCTCTCATTTTCTGCTCGCTCTCGCAGCGGTGGTGACGTCACATCCGCAGACAGCGCGGGAAAAGACGACCCGCCAGAAAATAGGAAAAATAGGATACAGGCTTATAGGTGCACCCACTGTGAGCGGACAAGGTGTCAGTATGCTCATCAGGAGATGTTTGAGTTATAAATGGTAAAATAAAAAGGCTATTGTTACGTTTATTTTGGGGAAAAAGTTGCATATAGCCCCTTTAACATAGACATGTCAAATTATTTAAAAAAAAAAAAAGAAAAGAAAATGAAAGACGAGTTATTGTTATACAATGAAATTATAGATGGATTTGATTGGGACATTTTTGTTTTTGGACAATTCTTGCCAACAATGGCTGTACATACTTTTCAGAGAGATAATTTGGTTATCGCTTCCCCTTGAGCAAGAACACACTGTGACTGATACGGGCAGCCCACACACCGCAACCTCTGCAGCACAACACATGACTAAACGTCTTTGCCTTGTGTTAATGTCAAAAGATCTTTGGTAAATAATAACTTCTGTTACTCACACAAAGCAATAGTAAGGCTGCCTTAGACTATATTTAGCACATTATCTGTATGGAGTACTTTATGTTTATTTTACCAGGTGTTTTTAATTCTCAGTATGATCTGATGCTACATGGAATAGAGTTGTATACAGATTTTCCACATAACGTTCTACAGAGAAAAAAAAGAGCAAATAGTTTTAGGGAAAAAAGGATTAGTATAAAATTAAAGAATTTTAAGAAGAATCTTAGGCTGAATTATTGCTTGAAATGGAGTGCCACATATTGTTGTTGTATTGTTCAAAAACTAAGCTTAGTTCTTTACAGATTGCCAATGCATACTTGATTAGAGTTTTTTTTTATTAAATCACATGTATAGCAGTAAGATCAAGCACAGACTAAGAATAATCAGCCCTGTGGCCTACTAGTAAGCAACCATGCTCCGATACATTGAGCGATGCATAATATGAAACATTCACTGTGATGTACACTGCCATTCAAAAGTTTTTGATTAGTACGATTTGTTTTGTTTTTAGAAGAAGTATCTTCTGCTGTTCTTTTGACCTTTCTATTCATCAAAGAATCCTGAATATTTTTTTTACACAACTGTTTTCAACATTGATAATAATCATAATTGTGACACTGAAGACTGGAGTAGTGATGCTGAAAACTTTCAAAAACCTTTGAACGGCAGTGCATTTCATTGTTACGGAGCCCCTAAAGGGGGTTAAAAAAATAAATAAAAACAATACAAAAAATAATAAAAAATATATATATATATATATATATATATATATATATATATATATATATATATATATATATATATATATATATATATATATATATATATATATTTGTCTTTCACATGCGCACAAGTAACTTTTTGCGTGCTCACGAAAAACTATTGTGTGTGACACCTTCAACATAGTTGTTGAGAGGTTTCAGGTGGTGTTCCAGAATCTTTTCCCCCACTGCTCTTAGGTCTCAGGGGTTGCTGGCCAGGAGAAGCCCCAAACATCAGAAAAAGCCAGCTCCTTACAACATGCCATCCCAAAACAGAGCATTGCCACCCGAGGTCCCCCGCAGAAAGAATGGGATCAGGGAGGTGGTTACAACTGCAGCCTTCGTGGGGTAAGACGAATCTGAGGACTGTCCTTATCGCCAAGAAGGCTGCGGGAAAGACGTCTTGACACCAATGGTACCAGACCTCTGAGGGCAATCCCTTCTGGGGGAAGTAGTCAATATCTCATTATATGGTGCCCATTTCCCCTCTGTGCCCTCAGGGGGCTGCTCTGCCAACCCCGCCGCCTTGTGTGCTTCGGCGCACACACTCTTCAGCACAGATGACCACTTTTCAAGGTGTGTTATGGGATTCGGTTACAATGCAAGCACGCCTTTCTCTTGCACGCATCAAATCAATCCGGTCAGCTGTGAACAGATTAAAGCTAGGCCAGTCACTTACTGTAAAATGGTTCCAGAGACTGTTGGGTTTGATGGCAGCAGCGTTCAACGTGATACCTTTTGGCCTGCTGTACATGAGACCCCTGCAGTGGTGGCTCAGGACCAGACATTTTCCCCAGAGGAGCAACCCATTTTGCATCAGCAAGGTCACGCGATGATGCTTATATGCTTATATGCTTTTGTTATGTGGAAGAAACCCGTGTAGGGAGCTCCTTGTTGTCGCAAAATGCTAAATACATCTGTCTTGGCACATCAACTGCCTGGAGATGATGGCTGTCTTTCTTGCTCTCAAGAATTTTATCCCAGACTTCAGGGGCCACCATGTGCTTGTCCGTGCAGACAGCACATCGGTGGTCACCTACATAAATCAACAGGGGGGGTTTGCGCTCGCATCCACTTTGCAAACTGGCACACCAAATCCTTCTGTGGTCTCAGGGAAAGCTGCTTTCACTCAGGGCAGGTTATATCCCTGGGTGCCAAAATTGAGGCCCGGGGAATGGAGGCTCCACCCAGAGGGGATGGAGCAGATATGGAGGGTATTCGGCCAGGCAGAAGTGGATTTGTTTACACTTCCTCATGCATCCAGCTCCTCTGGGACTGGATGTCATGGTACAGACGTGGCCAAAGCTACGTCTGTATACTTTTCCTCCAATCGCTCTGTCCTGGCAAACTCTCTCCAGAACTCCCAGGAGCAATGTCTATTTTATCTTAATAGCCCCGGCCAGGCAGAGTATGGTTCTCTGATCTTGGGTCTCTTCTCGATGGCTTGATGGAAGATTCCGGTCAGGAGGAATGTTCTGTCCCAGGCAAGGGGCTTAATATACCCCCGTCCAGAATTGTGGAAGCTGTGGGCTTGGCCTCTGAGGTGGACCAGTTCATAGGTTCCAGTCTCTCAACCGTGGTTTGAGACAATTCTTCACTCCAGAGCTCCCTCCTCAAGGAAACCGTATGCCCTGAAATGGAGAGTGTTCACTTCTTGGTGTAGTGGTTGTCAGCTGGACCCAGTTAATTGCCCTGTTGGTACAGTGCTGGAGTTTCTGCAAGAGCAATTCACTGCAGGGTTATCACCATCCAGTCAAGTTTCTGACTCTCAAAGAGTTGTTCCTCCTTGCTATCACATCTCTTAAAAGAATAGGAGATTTGCAAGCCCGGACGGTTGCCCCTTTGTGCTTGGAGTTCTTCACCCGAGGCCAGGTTACAATCCTAAGGTCCCCACTAATGTGGCTAGATCAATTGTGCTGCAGGCCTTCTGTCCTGCCCCATTCTGGGATCCAGACCAGGAAAGAAACAATCTGCTGTGTCCAGTTTGGGCTTTAGATGCTTACATTCACAGAACTGCCCAGTGGTGTAAATCAGTTTGAGTCACCCAGGAAGGGGTCCCTAGCATCAAAGCAGAAGATGAGCAAGAGGATAATTGAGGTTATCTCGCTTACATATGAGTTGGCTGGATCACCTTCACCTATGTCAGTCTGAATCCACTCTACTAGGAGTAAGGCTCTTCGATCAGGAGTCTCATTTCAAGATGTTTGTGATACGGTGGGCTAATCCTCTAAGATAAAATAGAGGTTTTACAACCCGGACTTAAACACTACACCAGGTTCTCAGGTGCTCTTGTCTTGGTGCTGCTCTTTTACGATTTCACACAAGACAGACACAGACTATGGCGATGTAGGTATAGACATTCCCACAGCGTCATTTCGACATGGTGCGAGTTCTCTTGAAATGGAATGCCTCGGTTACAACTATAACCTTGTTGTCTTTAAGAGGGAAGGAGACGCTGTATGGAAAATACTTCCTGCATGCCTCTAGCTTAGTGAATACTTGTCTCACAAACATGAGACATATGTCTAAAGAAACGCTGAAATGTCAGGTTTTAAACAATTTAAACCAAATCAAAAACAAATATTCTGTGTTTATGTAATCTGGTTGAAAGCAGAGAGATGTTAGTTGTTCCTGAGTGGCTCATTATACACTAATGTGACCATGCCCACGAAGCGTGCGCTCTATTTAGATTCAAATACTGAGGCTCCGGAGAAGATGCCCACACACACATCAGCTCAAACTAACACATCAAATGCTGCATTCCTACTTCAACTACATCGTTTTGAGATGCTTTAATAATCCTGGAATAATTCTCCATGACAAGCTGTTCATTTCTGAAAGAAACGGATTCCACCGCTGTGTGTAAGTAGGCTAAGTTTACTCTGTAAGCATCTGTGAATATTAAACGCAAAAACCTGCGCGAGGACGCACTGAAGCTTTCTTTGTTTAAATTAGCTCAAAATTACTGTCAGATGTAAGTAATTACCTTGACAAACTATACATCATTTAAAAGATCTAAGACTCAAGCATTTTATTTTTGACCTCTGTTTTATTCTCAAAGTCATATAGTGACCGTAATTTGTTAATGTGTCAGGAGTTATGAATATGAAAACCGCGTCGGTACCTTTGATTGTAATATGAGCGTCAGCTGATGTCATTCATAAAAAACTCCTCTATTCTCCTCATGAAGACTCATGACAAAACAACATCCCTCAGGGCTTTTAGTTCAAAAGTGTGCAGATGAGGAGGAATATTGATAGATTCTCATATGTCTGTGTCAAATTTCTATACAGAGAAGGGTTATTTCAATCTGTTGTGTTTTCAGTTCATACTGGCAGCCGGAGGGCGCTCCGTGCACATGTAGTCCATATATAGCACGCATGAAGAAGATACCATGTGACATTCTCTCTGACATAAACAGCTTCCAGAAATCGCTATAACATGCAGATAGAGACATTTGAAGATAATAAACACACAATCGCAACAATATATAATAATAATAATAATAATTTATTACATTTATATAGCGCTTTTCTAGGCACTCACTCAAAGCGCTTTTACATAGAAGGGGGAATCTCCTCAACCACCACCGATGTGCAGCATCCACCTGGATGATGCGACGGCAGCCATATTGTGCCAGTACGCCCAGTAGCTGATTGGTGGAGAGGAGACTGAGGGATGATACCAATCGTATGTGTATATATATATATATATATATATATATATATATATATATATATATATATATATGTATGTATATATATATATATATATATATATATATATATATATATATATATATATATATATATATATATATATATATATATATATATATATGTATATATATATATATATGTATATATATATATATATATATATGTGTATATATATATATATATATATATATATATATATGTATATATATATATATGTATATATATATATATATATATATATATATATATATATATATATATATATATATATATATATATATATATATATGTATATATATATATATGGATGATTAGGAGGCCAATGGGCAAATTTGGCCAGGATGCCGGGGTTATACCCCTACTCTTTATCGAAGGACATCCTGGGATTTTTAATGACCACAGAGACTCAGGACCTCGGTTTAACGTCTCATCCGAAAGACGGTGCTTGTTACAGTATAGTGTCCCCATCACTATACTGGGGCGTTAGAACCCACACAGACCACAGGGTGAGCACCCCCTGTTGGCCTCACTAACACCTCTACCAGCAGCTACCTAGTTTTCCCAGTTGGTCTCCCATCCAGGTACTAACCAGGCTCAGCCCTGCTTAGCTTCAGTGGGAAACCAGTCTTGGGCTACAGGGTGATATGGCTGCTGGCAAATATATGGCTTATCTGTGTTATTTATACCATGTTGGCTTGGCTATTTATAACACTTGACTTGTGATATAAAGTACGTTTGGAGTAAAAACATGGTTTTAATCTCATTAATTGTTGTGTTTTAATAAATTGGTGTAATAAATCATAAATTATGGTTTAATAAATCATAAATTGTTGTGGCAGATAATAAAGAGTGTTTTAAGTTATCTGGTCTACTTTTATGAAGCAACTCTGCACTGTGCCCAAGCAGAATTTCCCCTTGGGGACAATAAAGTTAACTAACTAAGCAAAGACTCACTTCATTTTGATCTTTTGATGATTTAAAATATAATAGGCCTTTGTTGACTACATTCCAAATAAAATAAACACAAAATATATATATATATTTCCTTTGCTCTGTTGCTCTGTCACATAGGCCTACCTGAAGCTCATTCATTATGCAGCTCATTAATGCGGGCTATTATGTCCTTTGTTATCTCAGGTGCTATCTCATCATTATTCATTAGATATCACGCCTCCTCGCATATTGGCTTTGTGAAGAGAAACTGTCTTACAAATTTTAAATCCGTGTATTGTTTTATGTGAATGAGTAGGCTCAATGATTTTCACATCAGTATAAAGAAAGAACTATATGGGAATACAAGATGGAGTCAAAAGTCTTGTGAACACATATCTATTGTGTGTTTTGAGACCTTAATTTAAAACAAAGTTTTTTGTTTTTTCAAAAACCATGCATAAACATTTTTCTCTCAAACCATAAACAGAATTGAAAACACACTGTGGATCAAATTGCATAAAACTTGTTCATTAGAACTGGTTATGATTACTAATAGACCTATCCAGATTTGCCACTGCATTTATATTCACAAGTCATGTTTGTGATTGGTTACAGAGTTTAACCATTGAAAAGCACATTGTACACTTTTCAAATAATTTTTTTGCAGCAGCAATAATCATAATATTGCTCAAAATGAAAAAAATTAAGTGGACAAAACACAGAAGAAATGGGAAACGCATTGATAAGAATTTTTGACCTGAACATGAATTTATCACCAGAAAACGTTTAGAGCTGGGTTAGTCGGCATTAGTATGGCACATACCAGTAGTCTTCTGAGTTCCGCTGTAGAAGGAGTTTTTGAAATGTGACGAGGACTTTTCATGCTACAGGACAAGCCCCCGACTAGCGATGTCATCCTCAGTTTGCACAAGGCTCGACACATCACCTGGGGCGAATTAGCCTGGCCTAAATTTCAAAACAGACGACTTGTCAGATGAAGCCCAAGATAGAGAAAGGGAGGAATGGGCAATGACAGTGCGGACGAGCGAACAAATGTGACATAGCAGTGCAATCTTTCACAAGACAGGTGGAAAAAGAAGCATTAGTCAGAAACAAAAATAGAAGCTAAAAGATTCAGTATGAGAATTATTTTTTTTAAATGCTATAGAATGATGATGTAGAAGAAGATCAAGGACGGAGGTGAATGGAAAAACTAAATTACACATCTGCTATACTTAAAACTGCAGAAATAACCTACAGTTAATGACTGTTCAGATGGCCTCGTAAAGAGAAAACCGCTTCTGTTACTAAGTGAAATAAATGTCTTTCGTAATCTGCAGAGGAGGACATCACACAAGTGCTCTGCTCTTTACTGGTCTCATAAGCTATTTCTTGACCTTGTTTCACTTAATGTCTTTCCCTCATTTGTTCTATAATAGTGTAATGTCATGACTGACAGCCCAGGCACTCGGTCAAGGCTATGGTGATATAATGGGACTAATATTAGGCCCGTAGGAGCATAGATGCTGTTTTTCCCCTCAGGATTTTTTTAAGACCTTGTATCTGTTCAATAACATAGTATATTTAGAAAGATTTTTGACACCGTGCTATTTTTATCCCTTTTGATGAGGATGATTAACGGGTCCTTTCATGTTGTCATTACACAGCAGTAAAGCTGGTGAAATGGGAAATAGACAAAAATGGCTCCACAGCAGAGTAGGTAATAAACTGACAACTAACACTAAGTTTTAGTCAGAATACAATGAATGCATCAAGTTCTTTGATGCCAAGAACACAACTTCAAGGTTCCATCATTTTTTTCCCTTATTAGTTTCAAACAGTGAAATCAATAGTTAAATTAAAATGAGGATCATCAGATATATCATCGACTATGGATGTCAAAACTACTCACAATGTGGTTCCAAATCGATACTAAAATAATAATAAATGTAAAAATATCAATCTTCTGTCAAATGCACTTCTTGGTTAAAATTTACTTCTTTCCAAGGTATTAATATATTAAACACTGTTTTCCTGGCTGTTTACATTCACTTATGAGAAACTAACTAAACTGTATATATGATGTTGTTTTTAGATAACTGAAAAACTTCACACACTGTTCAATTCATCTTTGTTCTATTGTTTAATTTATTATGCTTTTTCTTTATTTTATTTAACTGTTTACTTTATATAACTGTTTACTTCAATATTTATTTGAGAACCTGGTGCAATCAAGGAATACTTGAAAGGTTTTATCCCAAGACTGGTCTACCATGTCTTACTGGAAACATAATAACATTGATGCCAGTGCTCTGTCATATTAGTGTTCCAACACATAAGGGCATTTCACACTTAAAATAAAGTAAACCCTGGGTCATTCTAAACTGCGGGTAAATGGAATTCTGGGTTATCTCGCTTTATTTTCACAATGCTCATAATTTACCCCAGGTTAACAATTAATCCTGGGTATTCATAAACTGACATTTCACACGGTGCATTCCTAAACAGTATGAACGTTCTTATTTTAACCTGTTAAGCAAATAACAGGTTATTTGCAATGTCAGTGTCATTGATTTGATGAACACAGCATGTGACCTGTTTACATAAACATTCTAGCATTGTGCATCCTTGTATTGCCAACTGTACTATCAAGTTTATACTAAATGGACATTTTGGACAACAAAGGTAAGAATGAAACGGTCTCTTCTTCACTCAAATTGTCGAGTTTTCTGTCAGCATTTAAAATTTTTCCTCTCAAATGCTGACTTTACTGTTTATATTCAATATGGAGTGTTAACGTGACTGTCCAAACTACGCAAATATAAGTATGCGATTGGTTGTCTTTCTGCTAAGTGTCTAGCTGTAACATTCCAACACCACATCGTTTGGCAACACAAAAGCGGTGCTAACCCTGCTCCTCGTGTGAAATGTTCCTATACCGGGTCTTAAAGTGCTGTTTAGAATGATGATTACCTGGGGTTAAGCGCAGTGTGAAAAGCCCTATACACTGTAACAAGTGGTAACCAGCAATTGTGAGCAAATTCTACCAGATCTAACCCTTAAATTTAGTTTTGCTGGTGAAACCATATGTATTTTAGTTGATTCAGTCATGTTAAATAACATTTTTAATAAAAAAAAAAACATATTATAATAATTTACTTCTGTCATGACAACTGAGAGAGATTGGTATGGTAATATAGATTGGCATGGTAATGTATATGGCAATTTTAATGTATTTGGTCTTGGAGGAATAGATCTGCTACGCCGCTGTTGCTGCAGAGCAAGTACTGAGACTTGTTACTGTCAATACATTCACAGACTGTGAGCATGTAATACATACATGAAATTACCCCCGTAGCAGATCTATACAGGTAGGAAGGTGGAGGGTTTCTGAAAGTGCATTGCAGACTGCTGACAGCAACACTACCTGTATTTGTTTGAATGTTGAGCCGCAGCTCATTGGCTACTGATCCAACAGCAACCAATCAGCTGCACTCGGAGATAATAATGTTAACGACACATCGGCCTGCATCATCTAGAGTTCCCTTTCAGTCGGTCAGGTTCGACGTACGTCGGAACTGACCGACGAATTGGGATCTGTTTTCAGAGACCAATCTACTTCGATTGATTTAAAACGAGCCAATGGACATTGGTATGCGGTTCACGCATTTCACGCACCGCCCCGCTGAGCGGGTATAAATACGGAAGTGGAATACCGCATCATTGCTTTTAACTTCGGAGCCGAATGGTTTGCTGTATCAAGCTGTTTCTACAAAGAGTGTTTAGACGGGTCTCGAGGAGGATAGCTCTCTTACCTGGGTGCTGATGTGACGGCGCGAGTCAGCGAGTGGCCGCTGCAACATACACTTGTTCCTGTGTTGGTTGGATGGGCGTTTCCGTTCTTGAGTGCTCACACGCAGGCTTGCAATGGGACTGCTGTGAGCCGCGGTCATCTCCCTGACTGCTTCAGCACTTCTAAAAGAGCATTTCCTTCTAAAAGAGCAACACGGTTTCACCCTGCGTCTTTTTCAAGATGTCATTCAAACCGTGTGTTTCTGGATGCGGTTGTTTCCTGTCCTTTCATAGGGGCTTGAGCGTTCAGCATGCCGTGTGCCGTCGAGTCTGGCGGCTCATGCTGAATCAGCTGAATCAGATTCAGAGTTGACAGCCATGCTTTCCTGGGTGGATGCCGGGATGTGCATCGGAAAAAAATAGTAGTGCAGGGATTATGCAGGAACTGCGTGCGGTGATGGACCTTGTTCTCTGGGTGACGGAAGTCACTGCACGCTCTCTGGGTCAGGCGATGTCCACATTAGTGGTCCAGGAACCTGGGGCTAACTTGGCAGATATGCGTGAGCCCGACAAAGTTCGGTTCCTCAACGCCCCTGTCTGTCGGGCTGGCCTCTTTGGCGACGCCATCGAGAACTCGCGCAGCAAAAACTAGCTGCCTCCGTCTGCTTGTCACCGAGGGTGCCCCCCTGCGTCCCCCTCCGCCCCTGCTAAGCCAAGCGACTCCCGAGTCGGGTCTGCATACTCCACCTCGCTGCCCCACCCCGGGTACATCTGTGGTGCCGTTGGTCCCACTTGTTTGGTCCCTGGGGGCTTCAACGCTGGTTACACGACCGAGTCCCGAGATGGGCGTGGCAGAGTGACAAGTACCGGGTCTCAGTTACTCCTTACTGTCGCCAAACCTTCAACCCGTGGGCGGACCCCTCGTTTCTCTGGGCCAGAGTGTCCTTAGAACAGGTGTCCAGGCATGCTGTGGTCTTCATGGATGCCTCATCCACCGGCGGGGGGGCCACGTACAATGGGCACGCTGTTTTGAGTCTGTGGACGGGGCCACCCGTCTGCGTTGGCATATCAATTGCCTAGAGTTACTGGCGGTACGTCTTGCCCTGGCCCGGTTCAAGAATCGGCTTAGGGGCAAACACGTATTGGTCCATTCGGACAGC
Organism: Gobio gobio; assembly: GCF_949357685.1. Taxonomy (NCBI): domain Eukaryota; kingdom Metazoa; phylum Chordata; class Actinopteri; order Cypriniformes; family Gobionidae; genus Gobio; species Gobio gobio. Next base: position 13,264,520 of record NC_137107.1, on the reverse strand, counting down.
ACTGCGGCCATTGTGTACACCAACCAACAGGCTGGTCTACGCTTCCGTTGCATGCTCCGGCTCGCCCGCCATCTCCTCCTGTGGAGTCAGAAGTTTTTGAGGTCACTTCGTGCCATTCACATCCCAGGTGCGCTGAACCAGACAGCCAATGAGCTCTCTCGTCAGCCGACACCTCCGGGCGAATGGCGACTCCACCCCCGGAGCGTCCAGCTGATCTGGACCTGTTCGCCTCTCCGGAGTCGACCCATTGCCAGTTGTACCATTCCCTGACCGGGGGTACCTTAGGCACAGATGCACTGGCGCACAGCTGGCCCCGGGACCTATGCAAGTATGCGTTTCCCCCAGTGAGTCTTCTCAGGGAGGACGAGGAGCAGGTCTTGTTAGTTGCGCCCTACTGGCCCAGCCGGACCTGGTTTCCCGAACTCACACTCCTCGCGACAGCCCCTCCCTGGCTGATCCCCCAAGGAAGGACCTGCTTTCTCAGGGGCGGGGCACACTATGGCACCCGCATCCAGACCTCTGGAATCTCCATGTCTGGTCCCTGGACGGGACGCGGAGGTTCTAGGTGGCCTGCCACAAGCAGTGAGGCGCCTCTACGTGCAGACGTGGAACCTGTTCGGCGAGTGGTGCTCTTCCCTCCGGGAAGACCCCCGAAGGTGTTCTATTAATGTTGTGCTTTCCTTTCTGCAGGATGGGTTGGAGCGAAGGCTGTCTCCCTCCACCCTCAAAGTGTACGTCATAAAAGCTTTAAATATACCAAAAATCAAAAAAAAAAAAAAGGTAAGCACGACTTAATCGTCAGGTTCCTCAGAGGTGCGAGGAAACTGAGTCCTCCTCGTTCAACCTCGTTACCCTCTTGGGACTTAGCCCTGGTGCTCAGAGCACTGCAGGGTCCTCCATTTGAGCCTTTGCAGTCTATTGAGCTAAAAATTCTGTCCATGGAGACAGTACTCCTGACGGCATTGGCCTCAATCAAGAGGGTAGGGGACCTGCATGCACTTTCGGTTGACGAATCGTGCCTAGAATTTGGGCCGGCCAACTCTCACGTTGTAAATGAGACCCCGGCCTGGATACGTGCCCAAGGTTCCCACCACTCCCTTCCGGGACCAGGTGGCGAACCTGCAAGCGCTGCCTTCGGAGGAGGCAGACCCAGCCCTAGCTTTGTTCCGTCCGCGCTCTTCGTGCTTACATTGACCGGACTCAAAGCTTTAGAACCTCACAGCAGCTCTTTGTCTGTTACGGAGGCCAGCAGAAGTGAAAGGCTGTCTCCAAGCAGAGGTTAGCCCACTGGATAGTGGATGATATTGTCTTGGCTTACCAGTCCCAAGACGTGCCTTGTCCGTTCGGGTTGCGAGCGCACTCCACAAGGATTGTAGTTTCCTCCTGGGCACTGGCTCAAGGCGCCTCGCTGACAGATATATGTAGAGCTGCGGGCTGGGCGACACCTAACAGGTTCGCTAGATTTTATAGCCTCCGTGTGGAGCCGGTATCTTCCAGCATCCTGCTTTCCCAGCGTTATCCAATAGTCACGCTGAGTGGGTCTTGCAGGAACAGCAATGATTGTCCTTCCCTGCCGGGAGCCCTGACTCCCACTCCAACATAGGAGTGGTCCAGCAAGCTCAGGCAGGGCGGGTTAATCACTCAAAGTAGATTGGTCTCTGAAAACAGATCCCAATGTCTCCGTTCCCTCCTTCAGGGAACGAGGGTTACATACGTAACCGAGAAGTTTCATTCCAAAACTAAGTAAATGTTACCACATGAAGCATTTACCCATTTTTTCTAGTGTACTACTGTATAGAGTACATCATCGATTTCAATGAGTAAACATTACCATCCAATAGCACTTTATATATGAACCAGCAAATGACATATGCAACCTACATGTTAGTGCTGTAAAGGCTATATTGCCATATGTTCAGAATGTTTCCACCTTATTGAATGTGTGAGCAAGTTATGTTTATTTAACAAATCCAAGATTTAAAAACAATTAGTAGTAGTATTAATAGTTTTTAACTTTAGATTACGAATAGTAGTAGTAATATAGCATCATTATTACAATACTTCAAGAAAAATACATGAAATGAAACAAAAGATATACAGATATTACCCCCCCCCCCCCAGCAGGAATCAATAAATATGCGTCATGAATCCACAAAGACAGGTGTCAGAATAAAGTCTAAGACCACCTACACAAACGAAAATGTACAGGGTGTTCATTTAAGATAAAGAGATGAAATGAAAAAGTATGGTCACATGGTAATATAAGAAGAACACCCAAGCTGGAAAAGTCAGAACAGAGCAGAAGTGTTTTTCTTAACTACAAATTATGTGACCCACTCGGGTACCAAATCCCTACAAAGTGATGTGAACAATGAGTCTGTGACAAATCTGGATAAGCATGAACAGGATCATAACAGAGATTTGCTACAAAGCCTGACAACAGATAATGTTATCGGAAGCAAATCTGACATTTGCACAAGCTGTTGAAACCGCTCTCAGTATGCAAACTGGGGAAACTACTTATTAAAAAATTAAAATAAGGAACATGACAAAAAAAGCCTGAATATTAACATGACTTTGCTAGTAGACTGCAGGTTGTAAGCAAATAGGTTGTTGCTATAGCTTGTTCTATCCTATACTTTAGTATCTCATGATTAGCTTCAGAAATGCATTCTATAGTGCTCATAACATGAATTCTATCCAGCTTAATCTTGCAAAGAATTACAAAGAATCTCTTTATAGCTCTCAATGAAGTAAGTTACCGACAAAACCTTCAAGAAGGACAAAAGATGAACCCTAAAAAGCCTGAGACATTTCCAAAAATGCAGCCTCAGGGTAAAAAAGCCTAAATGTGATTTTGGTAATAAAGGCAATGTCAAAAGAACTACATAAAATGCTTTAAGGGATGCTGATGCTATGCATTTTTTTTAAATATCAAATGAATATGCTTCCCTGGAGATCTTCAAGAAATGAGAAAGTCCAGTTGCAAATGAAAGAACTAGAACTTACATTGTGGGATGACCTGGATGTACAAAAAATGCTGCCACACATTTGGAAGGAGAAGAGATAGTGTGGGAATACAAAAAGATGGCAAGCAGAATAGAAGACTACAGGAACCACCCATACCAGGGCTCCAGACTAACTTTTTTCACCAGGAGCACAGTGGCCCCCAACTGAAAATTTTAGGGGCACAACCAGAAAATTTAGGGGCGCACACCGTAAATCAACATGCTAACCAAATCTACTGATTTCCAATTTTTAATGTCTAATTTAGGTTCTTTTTATTATACTTTACCATTATATATATATATATATATATATATATATATATATATATATATATATATATATATATATATATATATATATATATATATATATATAATTTTTTGTTTTTTCTTTTTAACCTCTTAACAAGCGCCCCATTTTTGAGAATTCTTTGAAAACGATATACCCAAATGAAAATGTCTGCAGCTCTTAAACCCTATGGTCTATATTCATAAACCTGGTCTTATTTTAAACTAGACACTTGAAATATTGCTACCCAAGAGTCATAATAACTCAAAGTAATATGGGAACAGAGTAATATACATGTAAATATACATGTAAGTGACTCACGTTTTTTGTTTTTTGTTTTTTGTTTTCACTTAGGGAAAAAAATATTATAATTTAATGTTAAGAGCCTGAAAATAACTTAAATATAAAACTGAATGTCTAATCATGTCATTATTCAAATATGAGGATGATTCTCTCAGTAATGTAGCTTCTGTGAGCTTTTATGTCAAGAAAAGTCTAGGCGTCATTTCAAAAAGGCCATTTATTTCAGAACATTTGCTATTGTAAAGAGTAGTTTTTCATTCAAATAAATCTGCAATAAACTGCAATATACTACTAATTATAATGGATAAACAGTTACTGAAAAACTAAAGCAACTATTTACAGAGATTACAAAGTGTAAAAAACTCATTTAGCTGATGGGAAGCGTCAGTGAGAGACTGCGCGCTCCACTGCAGTTGCGCCATGGAGAACGCGCAGCCAGCGCACAAACAGTATTCACCAAAGCCTACTTACGCAAACTGCGCAAGATAATGCCTTTTGATTGGTTACTAAGTCCATCAATCAAACCTTTGTTGGAAAGGCATTGGCTGGGCACCAAGTGCCTTTATCCAACGAAAACCATGGGCGCAATGATTGACAGCTCACCAAGCCTGTAAGGCACTTCCTCTATATGATGCATCCCAGAAGAGTCTCTGATTGAAGGAGAGAGACGAGGGTTGAACCATTGCACGTGGGAGAAACTATTCTAGCAGGGGGAGTTTGCCAGACACGGAATAGAATCGATATTTCATTGAAAATGGACATGATTGATCACGCTAACTCAAAACTCTCTTGCAAACAACGGAGGATTTTTAGTTTTTTCCCTATTTTTTCGTTGTTTTGGATTAAAAAGTGGGATGCATTTTGAAGAATGGACTCTTACACAGAGATGTATGCGGGTGTTTATTGGATTCGTCCGATCTGATCTGAACGACAGGAGATGAAAGATGAGTAACGCTGATATTATGCTAATGTTTACATGGACGGTCCTTTAGCGTTTCATTTAACCCTTTCCTCTCTGGTGTATTTATTGCAAAAACAAGTTCAGAACATGAATCTTGAGTGTTTTAGCTTTCAAATGATGCATAGTTTGTGATAGTTGATTGAATATTTTGTATAAAACAAAAGTAAATAAAAGTAAACCCCCCCCCACTTCCGTCAACCCCCCTCGCCCACGAACCGGTGCGGGTTAAGAAGTTAAGAAGAAAAAACATAATTAAGAACATAATTAACATGGCTTTATAATCTGGAAAGTAAAATATCTATAGCAAAAGAAACAGCAATGTTTGAACAAAAATATAAAACATCTATGTGTAAATGGACCAGTGTGCAGGCATTTGGAAGGTCTGCTAACGTCTCGGTTACGGATGTAACCCTCGTTCCCTGAGGAGGGAACGGAGACGTAACGTTAGTGACTAACGAATGGGGGTTTCGCTTAGAAGCCTATCATCTTCGAGCTTAGAGAAAACGCCCAATGGCGTGCCAATGCCATGGGCATGCGGAATTTGCATACGTGACTCCGCCTCACTGCGTGAGTATATAAGGAAGTACGTGGCAATATCGCATTATGTTACCTGCTTGAGGAGCCAAACTGAACTGCGCGTTCCAGGTAGCACAGCTGACGTGGCAAAGGGACGTTACGTCTCCGTTCCCTCCTCAGGGAACGAGGGTTACATCCATAACCGAGACGTTCCCTTTCGTTCAGTCACTACGACGTAACGTTAGTGACTAACGAATGGGGGTCCCAATATAATCACGCCACTCAGCTGTCTTCCAGTGCCCTGCGTAAGTGCGAGTACCCTGTCGTAAGACTAGTATGGACGAAGGACTCCCACTTAACACAGGATTACCAAGGTACACTGGGAAGCATATCCCAGTGAGGGAATGCCAAGATGCCTACCCGTGGGGAGGACTTAAGAGACACATATGACCCGATTAGGGGCTGCATATGGAGATCTCTAGGGTACCAGCCGAAGGTGGATTTTTAACCCTAGGGTTGGCGGGGGACACGCCAAGGGAAGAAACCCGCTCGCTGTGGAGACTTACGGTGAAATACACGTGTGGGGGTCGCCGGAGGGGAACCATGCACACGGGGCACCTGGCCGGAGACGAGGATCTGGGCTCGCTTAGAGGGCAGACACACAGGTATTGGCGTAGGCAGTGCTGGAGGAACTCAGGGCTCTCTGGGAGCTCACCTGAGGGAAAATATCGCACGTATTCAGTCCGAGGAGTGGAGTGGCGAGCAAGCGAAGACACCAGAGCCTGGTCCATTACCGGCCCCTCGGGGGGGCGAGTACATAGTCGGACACTGGTTCCACTCGGAGATTGTAGAATCTGGCGAATGTGTTAGGTGTTGCCCAGCCTGCAGCTCTGCAGATGTCTGTTAGCGAGGCGCCATGCGCTAAAGCCCAAGAGGAGGCAACACTCCGAGTGGAGTGTGCCCTCACACCAAGGGGACATGGTCGACCTTGCTGCTGGTAAGCCAAAACAATGGTGTCCACTATCCAGTGAGACAACCTTTGCTTTGAGAGAGCACTTCCCTTCCGCTCTCCACCATAACAGACAAAGAGCTGGTCTGAGGCCCTGAAACACTGCGTCATGTCTACATAGGCGCGGAGAGCGCGTACTGGACAGAGCAATGCCAAGGCTGGGTCTGCCTCCTCCAAAGGCAGCGCTTGCAGGTTCCCTACCTGGTCTCTGAAGGGAGTGGTAGGAACCTTGGGCACATATCCAGGCCGGGGTCTCAGGATCACGTGAGAGTTAGCCGGCCCGAACTCCAGGCACGCTTCGTCAACCGAAAATGCCTGCAGGTCCCCGACCCTCTTAAGAGAGGCCAATGCGGTCAGCAGAGCCGTCTTCATCGACAGGAACTTAATATCAACCGACCGCAAAGGCTCAAAGGGAGGCCTCTGCAGAGCACTTAGAACTACTGAGAGGTCCCAAGAGGGTACGAGAGGAGAGCGAGGAGGATTCAGTCTCCTGGCTCCCCTCAGGAACCTGATGATCAGGTCGTGCTGACTTACCTTTTTGTCCTCCAAGATATCGTGGCGGGCAGAAATAGCAGCCACATAAACTTTAAGGGTGGAGGGAGACAGCCTTCGCTCCAACCCCTCTTGGAGGAACTCAAGCACGGACCCGATCGGGCATTTCCAGGGGTCTTCTTGGCGGGAAGAGCACCAGGTGACGAAGAGGTTCCACTTCAACGCATAGGCATGCCGAGTGGACTCTGCCCTAGCGGAAGTGATGGTGGCGACCACCATAGGTGGTAGGCCACTCAAACCTGCCGCGTCCCGTCTAGGAGCCACACGTGGAGGTTCCAGAGGTCGGGACGCGGGTGCCGTAGGGTGCCCCATCTCTGAGTAAGGAGGTCCGGTCTCAGAGGAATAGGCCAGGGAGGGGCTGTCGCAAGGAGTAAGAGTTCGGGGAACCAGGTCCGGCCGTGCCAGTACGGGGCGACCAAAAGGACCTGCGCCTTGTCCTCCCTGATCTTGCACAGAAGCTGTGCGAGTAGGCTCACTGGGGGGAACGCATATTTGCGTAGGCCCCGCGGCCAGCTGTGCGCCAGTGCATCCGAGCCGAGCGTGCCCTCGGTCAGGGAAAAAAACAGGCTGCAGTGGGAAGAGTCGTGGGAGGCAAACAGATCTACCTGTGCGTTGCCGAACTGTTCCCAAATCAGCTGGACCGTCTGGGGATGGAGTCTCCATTCTCCCGGGAGAGGCTGAAACCGCGAGAGCTCGTCGGCTGCGTGGTTCAGGACTCCTGGAATATGGACAGCACGAAGGGACCTCAGGCGCTTCTGACTCCATAGGACGAGATGGTGGGCGAGTTGAGACATACGGCGGGAGCGTAGACCGCCCTGGTGGTTGATGTACGCTACTACGGCCGTGTTGTCTGACCGGACAAGCACATGTTGACCCTTCAGCAACGCTCGGAAGCGGTGCAGGGCGAACCATACTGCCAGCAACTCGAGGCAATTGACATGCAGGAGGCGCTGGGGTCCTGTCCAGGAGCCCGCGGCTGCTTGTCCATTGCACATGGCACCCCACCCCATGGCAGAGGCATCCGTCGATACGACAACATGCCTGGAAACTCGTTCTAAGGGGACACCTGCCCATAGAAAACTGAGGTTCGACCACGGGGTGAGCGTCCGTAGGCAGGGCCGAGTCACTTGGACCCGGAGCGTGCCAGACTGCCATGCCCATCTCGGGACTCGATCGCGAAGCCAATGCTGAAGCGGTCTCATATGTAGCAATCCGAGCAGCGTTACCGCGGCTGCAGAAGCCATATGCCCCAGGAGCCTCTGAAATAGTTTCAGTGGAACCGCACTCTTGCTCTCGATTTGACGGAGGCAAGTCAGCAGAGACTGCGCGCGCTCGCTCGAAAGCTGCGCGTACATGGCGACCGAGTTGATGTCCATACCGAGAAAAGAGATCCTCTGCGCTGGGCAGAGTTTGCTCTTCTCCCAGTTGACCCGAAGGCCCAGACGGGCTAGGTGTTGGAGCACCCGATCTCTGTGTCCGCAAACCTGCTCCCGAGAGTGGCCCAGTATGAGCCAGTCGTCGAGATAGTTCAGGATGCGAACCCCGTGCTGCCAAAGGGGCGCAAGGGCTGCCTCGGCAATCTTCGTAAAGACGCGAGGGGACAGAGATAGCCCGAATGGGAGGACCACGTACTGATATGCCCTCCCCTCGAAAGCAAACCGTAGGAACGGTCTGTGTCGAGGAAGGATGGAGACATGAAAGTAGGCGTCCTTCAGGTCGATCGCTGCAAACCAATCGTGAGGACGAACGCATTCGAAAAGGCGTTTCGCAGTCAACATCTTGAACGGAAGCCGGTGAAGGGATCGGTTCAAGATGCGAAGGTCCAGGATTGGCCGTAACCCACCGGTTTTCTTGGGTACAATGAAGTAGGGGCTGTAGAACCCCGACTCCATTTCGGCTGGAGGGACAGGCTCGATCGCACCCTTCGCCAGCAGGGTGGCAATCTCCGCACGCATGACGGGGGCATGGGCCCCGGTCACGGTATAGCGGACTCCCCTGTAGCGGGGAGGAGCCTGCGCGAACTGAATCGCGTAGCCGCGCCTGACGGTCCGCGCGACCCAGCGGGACAGCCCCGGAAGCTGAAGCCAGGCTTCCAGAAACTGCACCAACGGGGTCATACGGACGGTCGACGTACCCAGGGTGGGGCAGCGAGGCAGCGTTACCGGCCCGGACATGGGAGGCTGTGGGGCGTCCCGGTGTGGGGGAACAGTTAACGGCTGCGTCCTGACAGAGGAGACCAGGGAAGGATGCACGTTCCACTGGGGTCTGCTCTGAAAGGAGGCTGGCGACAGAGAGGGATGCGAGTGGCGGGACCCGGGGGTGGCGCGCACTGTCATCACCGATCTCTGGGTGCTCAGGGATGGGATTGTCAGTTCTTTCTTTAACCACATTAGGGTGCTGCTGACCCGGGGGCCAGCAGCTGAACAAAAGATTCTCCCCCGGCCCTCCACCGGGGGAAGGAGCGGCCCTGCTGCTGTCATCTCCTGGAAAGAACTGCCCATCCCTGAGCTGTCCGCATCAGGAGCGCCGCTTAGCCTGGCGTTTCTTCGCGGGCTGCGGGGCTGGAGCGGACTGGGACGCCTGGGCTGCTGCTTGGGTGGCGCAGAGGTTGAGGGAACCGCGGGAGGGCGCCCAGCTGACCGCCGGGGCAGGATATGTTTTATCGCCTCGGTCTGCTTCTGAGCGGCCGAGAACTGTTGGGCGAAGCTCTCGACCGCCCCGCCGAATAGTCCATCCTGGGATATGGGTGCGTTGAGGAACCGGGTTCGCTCGCCGTCCCGCATATCGGCCAGGGTGAGCCATAGGTGTCTCTCCTGGACCACAGTAGTGGACATCACCTGACCCAGGGAGCGTGCGGTCACCTTCGTCGCCCGGAGAGCGAGGTCGGTGGCGGCACGCAACTCATTGCCGAGTCCTGGATCAGCTCTACCCTCGTGCATGTCGCACAGCAACTGGGCTTGGTAAGCCTGGAGGGTTGCCATGGCATGCAGCGAAGCGGCGGCCTGCCCCGCAGCTCTACAGGTCTTCGCCGCCAGAGACGACGAAAACCTACAGGCCTTGGAGGGGTGCTTTCTGTCACCATGCCAGGTCGAAGCACTCTGAGGACACAGTTGCATCGCAACAGAGCGTTCGACTGGGGGAACCCCAGTGTACCCTTTAGCCGCGGCTCCATCAAGGGCAGAGAAGGCGGAAGAGCTCGCCAAACGGTCGTGGGAAGACAACGGGTTCTTCCAGGACCGCGCAATCTCTTCATGCACCTCGAGAAAGAAAGGTATTGGAGGGGTGGCCGGACGGGTATCCGGACGCGCCGCCCCCAAAAACCAATCATCCAGCCGCGAGCGCTCAGGTCGGGGCGGAGGGATCCACTCCAACCCAAGCGTTGTGGCGGCCCGAGAGAGCATGGCTGTCAATTCTGGGTCCGACTCGGGCAATGCTGGCGCACCCGAAGGTGGTAGCACAGCCGAGTCATCATCCTCAGATGACTCCAGCCCACCTTGTGATGCGGCGATAGACATTTCTTCGTCTTCCGCCGCGCCAAACGCCACAGTCGGGACAGCAGGAGCTGGCCCCGATGTAGACGCTTGAACACGGGGCGGGTCAAGTGTATGAGAGGGGGGTGTGGGCCGAGGCACGAGCGTCGGAGCTTTATTCCACACCGTCACCCTCAGGTCACCCTGGCCACCAGCCAAAGTGCCGCCTCCGGTGGAGACCGCAGATTGGGGTGTGGCAGAGGGGACTCTCGCTCCGGCATCAGCGCGGAGGTCACGGAGTCTCGACCGTAACACTGAGATGATCATGTTCCCGCAGTGAGAACATGAATCATCCACGAGCGCTGCCTGAGCGTGCTGAAAGCCCAAACAAGTCACACAGCGCTCGTGCCCATCAGAAGGCGAGAGAAATCTACCGCACCCAGAAGTGCACGGGCGAGACATCCTGAAAAGGACGTGCCACGTGCAAGCTCTTTTGTGAGAGGAAACTTCGCAGTCGATGCCGAAGCGCCCAGGGAAACGCACACCAGCTGTCAAACGGACCACTGCGCAGATCAGCAGTCAGGAAGTATGCGATCACTGGAACGCGCCGTAACACCAACACCGACTGGAAAGCTGCTCGTCTCGAAGAAGATGACAGAGTCTCAGAAGGCTGTAGGAGTGAAGAGGTAGGTACCCTTGGCTCCGAAAGCAGAAACATAATGCGATATTGCCACTTACTTGCTTATATACTCACGCAGTGAGGCGGAGTCACGTATGCAAATTCCGCATGCCCATGGCATTGGCACGCCATTGGGCGTTTTCTCTAAGCTCGAAGATGATAGGCTTCTAAGCGAAACCCCCATTCGTTAGTCACTAACGTTACGTCGTAGTGACTGAACGAAAGGGAACATTAATATTACTTAGAAAGAACAAACCTACAATAAAGTAATGAACTGTAAAATAACACTGCATAGTTTTCACTGTATAAATTGATAGATTAACGCTTATAAAAGCTAAAGTTATTCATTCAAGAGATGTGAATATTTTCTATTTGCCTGTTGTTCGATTTGAATGAATGGCTCAATGGTCAGCAGGTTTATTAGACGCTGCCCCTTTAAGACCGAACGCTGAACTAATAATATCATATTCTCCTATTTCTGCAAACTATTGACGCCCATTTAAGATATAAACTGTTAAAGTAACTACTCTCAAATCCGGTCATTCTGACACAGGCTATTTGTTGTGTATTTCATGGTTTAGACGCGAACACGAAGCCTAAAATATAAAATGCAAATCGTTCCATTTCGCAGCACACACACATAAGCCGCCTTGAAGTTGGAAACAGTGTCTCTTGCGCGGATTATTGTGCATTTAATAGCTCTTTATTATCAAACACATCCCGCAGTTTAGTAACTGTAGAGACTGCAGTTTACAGCAATCACTGATTCTGACGTTAAGTTTAGGGAGAAATGACAGCGCAAGGCTGTGAAGGGAAGAATGTCACGCTCGACGGAACACGGCTATAGGAATAGTTTTACCTCATTTCATCATTTTTATAATTCTTGGAAGCCTAAATCGAAAATAAAAAAATAATAATATCACAGCACATCCCTAAAGTTTAAGCAGACTAAACTTTTGTGTAGTTCTCTTGGCCATCGTCACTCATTAAGCTGACTGACGTGTTGCGTTGGCTGGAGCTCCACGTGAGAGCGCTCGCTCGCTTTCTCTCTCTTCTGGATTGCGAATAGCAAAAATCCATCACGGACAAATGGTTTAATATTATCTCATATAGAAACGGGTGGCAAAGATAGAATTTGCCAGATTTAACGTCTATCAATTATAAATAGTAAGTGTAGTTTATTAATTTCTCCAGTACCGACAGCAGGCAAATTTAATGGTCGCACATGTGCGACTGGATGTTAAATTCAGTCGCACACTCTCAAATTTTAGTCGCAAAATGCGACCATTTAGTCGCAGTCTGGAGCCCTGCATACATTGACCTCAGTTGCAGACAGCATGGGCTCATTTCTCTTATAGCTTGCTCTCGAGGCCTGTGATGAAAGATCACAAGACTAACACTACAAATTGGACAAGTGTCAATATGGAATACAGATGTACTAAAACCAGACTTTAAGTTCCTACAACTTATTTAAAGACAATATAATGAAGAGTAAAGAACACCAACAACTGCACATGACGAAGCGGATAATGATCTGGTGAATCCTTGTAGTGAGTAATGACCTAGTAAATTAACCCTGTGACCAGTGGTGGAACAGTCAGATATCTGACCAGTCTTGCATGTGCCAAATTCTTAATCGCTGGTAAAAAAAAAAAAAATCCATACTATTTTCCATAAATAATTAAAATTAAATATTGTATACATTGAATATGGTATAACCATCAAGTAAAAAGTTGACATTTTCTTGACATTATGAAAACATTCCAATGTACACAACTTGTGTAACTTGTTTTCTAGTTGACTGATGAGAACTTGTACACCATAGCTTCGAGATAATCCATAGAATCAGATTGAAGCTTGTCTCCTTGGTCAATATGGTGGTTAATAAATTGTCCATATTGCATGATGAATCCATACTGGATCATAATAACTTTCTCTCCTAAATTTCTTCCCTTCCGAATGGGAACTTGCACTGTATCCTAGGGTGCTTTGGGGAACGCCTCCGGCATGACCAGTGTCTAAAACACTTGTATAAATGCGACAATAACATTGGCCGGTGACAGTCACTACGAGTGCGACCAGAGTATAAAAGGGCACCTTTAGTACACGTCAACAATTTATTTTGTCTTCAGGATCTGTTTGTTTATGTACGTGTGAAGACGTTCACTCAGCCAAGAGTTTCAGGAAGTTTGTGCCTCCATATCAGAGATGACACTTGTGATTGGGTAAGGAGCATGCGCATTCAGTTCTTCACAGCGCTTTGTCATGCATTTGCAAGACTGACTGAAAGAGACGTGTAAATGCCCAGGTATACTTATAAATTTCCACCTTCGACCCCAAAGCTCAGAGTATCAAGTTGTCAGGCTCTTTTTTGAGCCTCGTTGGTAAAGTCCTTAGAGTAGAACGCGGTTATGCCTCCTCTCGCTTTAAAGAGTCGACTTGTGAGACCGCTGTTCTTAGAGCTCAGTCATGGTGGCTACCCCAGGTTGTATGAATCTCTGTGTGTCTCCTTGGCAGAAACACCCTTAGAGAAGCATTGTTAGGTTTCCTCTCGATTTAGAAAGTCATCTTGCTGAGATCTCCACTCCCCAGCTTGGATAGCAGTATCAAGTTGTCAGGCTCTTTTGTAAACCTCCTTGGTAAGCACCCCTTACGGCCATTTCACATGCAAGCTTGAGCTTGCATCAGCTTAACTACACTGTCACTGCAGCTGCAGACTCGCAAGAGTATTAACACTGGAAGCATTTGTACAGCGTCACAGCAGCAACTCCAAAGCTTTGTGTTTACGTCATCTGCCGCATGCACATGTTTACTAGACAGCAAACTTGAAAAAAAGACAGCAAACTGGGGTTTGATTGGGTAGTGCTAGAGCCTATACACCTGTCATCAAAATCCTTTCAGTATTTGCCATGGACAAAACAGTTAGTCACAGTTAATAAACTAAAAGACAGTTTATACATCATTTTCAGGCTAGTTTACTTTACTAGTTATATATATACACCATACTTTCACCCAAACAGAATTATTAAAATCTGGGTAATGAAAATGGGTAAATCTTCTTATAAATATTTTTTTGATTCTTTATTTTCTTTTCTGACATACTCCAGTTCTTGTTAAAACACACTAGACATGCCTATTCTGTGCATTTTGAGCACTTTTTGTGTGAAATCATATTTAGTTTGTCCATCAAAAGTGCTTTCGCTTTAATTAACCCTCTGAACTCGACGAACGCGCCCGCATGTTTTGCTTGACTTTTCCTCATGACAGTGTAAAACAACTTAATATACTCATTTTAAAATTTTTGGCTTCACATACATGAAAGGTATGTCTTTACAAAGCTTAAAGTGTCTACTTTTATTTATTTACACTCAAAATAAAAACAAAATGCTTTTTCGCTAAATAAAGAAAACACACAGGATGCACGTTCTCCCATCTGTCTCCCCGTGAAGTCCACTCTGAAATGCGTCTGAAAATGAAAAATGTAACTCAGCGAATACTTGCCACACAGACATGACAGATATCTCTTTATAAAGCTTGGAATGTATACTTTTAAATGAAGTCATTTATATAAAAAATTATATTTTCTGTTTATGTAATCCGTATGAAAACAGCAAGAGGTACAGTTCCTCCAGCGGAGCCTAATTATCTTTAATGTGACCACACCCACGCTTGCATTTAAATGCAAATCGTCCACGTGAAGAAACACGAACCTGTAAACGCCCCCCATCACCTGAAAACAAAGCATCAGCTTCATCATTCTTCTGATTTTCATTGAGTTCGGAAGACACACTGTGAGTTTACCTTGGATTTGTCACAGAATAAACAGAACGTGATTTTAACATGATCATTTTTAAGGTAAAACATTTCTTATCACTTATATTAGCATTATTGTTGCATAAACTTCACATTGTTGGCTACTAGTTGAACTATTGCAAGACTAAAATGTGTGAAAACAACGGAAACATGTTGAAATATGAAATATAGACACGGTAGTCAACCGTTCAATGCTAAATAAAGATACACGTACGACATGAGGATATTTATATGCTCTATAATATTAAACACAGCATGATATAAAAGAAGGGGTTGCCAACTGTCCCGTATTAGCCGGGAAATCCCTTTTATTGGGCCTAAATGTCCCGTACATGACCTCACTTGTCCCGTTTATTGACTGCTACGCTTATGTAACCACTGACTAAGCTGTTCACATATGTTGCGTCTTTTGCAAGCTCAAGTTCGTTATTTTAAATGTAGACACGCGACAAGTGCGCTCAAATAGAGAGCAACGCTGGCATGTTTCCCAGGTGCAGTGAGATTAAAAAGCTTCGCGACGGCAGAAGTGGCAGGAACATCTGTTTGTGTAGGGTGAATTCAGGGTGATTGGGGCACTTTTTGCCATTGAGATGACTTGGAAAAGTGTCCTAATCAACCTGAATTCACCATATATATTTGTAGATTATATTGCAAACAAATCATTATGATATTCATGGTGATACTGTAATGAGAAATCCATGTTGAAAACAGTTGTGTACATTTGTTTCAGGGTTATTTGATGAATAGAAAAAAAAGCATTAATCTGAAATAGAAAGCTTTTGTAACTTTTGACACATGTAATGCCTTCTTGCTGAATAAAAATGTACTATTAAGTAATATTAATATTAGAATGTACAACCCCAAATCAGAAAAAGTTGGGACAGTATGGAAAACGCAAAAAAAAAAAAAGAAGAAGTGATTTCTAAATTTACTTTGACTTGTATTTCATTGCAGACAATATGAACACAAAATATTTCATGTTTTGTCTGGTCAACTTCATGTCATTTGTAAATATGCATCCTTTCCTGTCATTCAGACCTGCAACACATTTTAAAACAAGTTGGGACAGTAAAGCATTTACCACTTTGTAATGTTGCCATTCCTTTTCACAACACTTAAAAGACGTTTAGGGACTGAAGACACCAAGTGATGAAGTGTTTCAGGTGTAATTTTGTCCCATTCTTCCTGCAAACAAGTCTTAAGGTGGGTCTTAACAGTACGGGGTCTTCGTTGTCGCATTTTGCGCTTCAAAGCGCGCCACACATTCTCTATTGGAGACAGGTCGGGACTGCAGGCAGGCCAGTCAAGTACCCGTACCCTCTTCCTCCGCAGCCAGGACTTTGTAATGTGTGCAGAATGTGGTTTTGCATTGTCTTGTTGAAATATGCATGGACGTCCCTGGAAAGATGTCTTCTTGAAGGCAGCATATTATGCTCCAAAATCTCTATGTACTTTTCAGCATTAATGGTGCCTTCACAGAAGTGCAAGTTACCTTTGCCAAGGGCACTGACACAACCCCATACCATGACAGACCCTGGCTTTTGGACTTGTTGCTGGTAACAGTCTGGATGATTCTTTTCTTCTTTGGTCCGGAGCACACGGCGTCCATTCCTCCCAAAAAATACCTCAAATACTGATTCATCTGATTCATCTGATTCATCTGATTTCCACTGTGTGATGGTCCATCCCAGATGCCTCCGAGCCCAGAGAAGTCGACGGCGCTTCTGGACACTGTTAACATAGGGCTTCCTTTTGGCACAGTACAGTTTTAACTGGCATTTGTGGATGTAACTGCGTATTGTGGTACTTGACAAAGGTTTGCCAAAGTAGTCCTGAGCCCATGTGGTGATATCGCTTATAGATGAATGACGATTCTTGATGCAGTGCTGCCTGAGGGATCGGAGATCACGGTTGTTCAGCTTAGGCTTGCGCCCTTGTCCTTTACGCACTGAATTTCCTCCAGATTCCTTGAATCTTTTAATTATGTTATGCACTGTTGAATGTGAAATATCCAAATCTCTTCCTATCTTTCTTTGAGGAACATTGTTTTTAAACATTTCAATAATTTTCTCACGTATTTGTTGGCAAACTGGCGATCCTGGCCCATCGTCGCTCCTAAAGGATTAGATCTTTCTTGGATGCTGCTTTTGTACCAAATCATAATTACAATCACCTGTTGACATCACCTGTTTTTTCACATTGTTTAACCATTTTACCTCATTACTAGCCCTAAATTGCTCCTGTCCCAACTTTTTTTTAAATGTGTTGCAGGTCTGAATGACAGGAAAGGATGCATATTTACAAATGACATGAAGTTGACAAGACAAAACATGAAATATTTTGTGTTCATATTGTCTGCAATGAAATACAAGTCAAAGGAAATTTAGAAATCACTTCTTTTTTTTTTTGTTTAAACTATAAAATGCAGCACTTTTTTCCCCCCAAAATGTCCCTCACCTTCTGTATCCTGTATTGCACAATACTGAATGCTCAGGTAAATAGTAAATAGTAAACAAACTGTGTAAATCGTTACTAATAAATGGTAGAAACAAACCAAATGCATGTAACGGTTGGCCTTTTGCTGTAGAGACTTTCCATTTACTACATACAGTAGGCACTCTGATTCCATGTATGGGGCACATATATATTATTCATATGACACAAGTAGACAAGACCTGTTTAGTTCAAAAGATCACTCGCCACGGCAAGGCAGAGATCATGAATGAGATGACGAGACAAGACGAGAGACAGACAGGCGCGCGCCCGCCGAGTGTGCACAGTTCGGAATACTGTCATTGCGACTCCCCACCCTGCCTCCACGTTGCCCCCTAACTGTATTTGCAATACATGAGCCGTGGTTCAGCTGCACGAGACAAACGCTGCCAGTGTGAATGCATAACGGGCGCACGCGGCGCGGCTCCCGTTCTCCATACGCATCATTCCTGCCTTGCCAACGCGTGCAGTGTGAAGCGGCGTAACACGCCTGCTAACTTCGCGATGAACACTCCGACCCCGGGAAACACAACTGTGTTCCCACCACTGACATTGGGCAAAGGATTCACTGTTTGTGCTTGGTGTAGGGCTATAGTTTCACTTTCAGAATCACGTCATCTTGATTCAAGGCAGAGTCAAGGCAGATATTCCCCTTCAGAATCAGGGTCTGCGAATAGAAGACCCAACACTTCATTGCGGGTAAATAAGCTTTATTGATGCCATTAGATAATAATAATAATAATCTAATGCAAATACTCGCTGACATTGACAATATTGCTCTGATAAAATGTCTCACTCGCACACTAGCTCCGGTTTTGTTCGCACTGATTCAATGCGCTCTTGCTCGAAGATTTTGTATAGAAGCATGACGTTTTTTTGAGTCGGGGATGAAGTATGACATGTCTGACATCTAGTGGAGGGGAGGTCGAACGAAATTTGACACCCTATTTGACAAAATCTGCCGTTTTATTCAGTGCCGCATCTTGTCGAGTAAACTTGCCCGTGTCGCCTAGAGGGTTAAGGGTGAGCAGCACAGCAAAAATAGACCCTTTTGCCCCGAAACCCTTGCTTAACTGCTACTCACACATTGCTCCTGCTCCCGGTGTGAATGCACTCATTTGTTTACATGCACAGCAAGAAAGAAAAAAAATACACAATGCTCATGCGCCACTTAGGCTTGTGTAGAACATAGTTAGGCCTCCTCTCATTTTAGAGAGTCGTCTTGCTGAGGCCTCTGTTCGTAGAGCTCCCCTCGGATACTATCAGGTCGTTGGCTTTCTGTGAGCCTCCTTGATAATATTTTTGTATAGTATTGCTAGGTCTCTTTTCGTTTGAGAGTGGATTTCCTGAGAGCTCCGCTCATCAGGGGTATAGTGTCCACTGAAGTGACAGGCAAGATATTCCTTATCCTTGGCCATATTCCCTATATCAGAAGAATACCAGGCTTATACGATATGTATCTATGACTCTGTATCTAGCTCCGTGGAGTCATTGACTATGTCAGCTGTTACGGCATTCATTTCTTCAGCATGACAGAGTGGGTATTTGTTCCCCAAAGCATTCTAGGATGCAGTGCGAGTTCCCATTCGAAAGGGAACATGTAACCATGGTTCCCTGAGAAGGGGAACAAGACACTGCGTCTCATTGTCATGCATTGGGTGTGCCTGCTCACATCTCCTTCAGACAAAAGAAGTTGTTGACATGTACTATAGGCTCCCATCTCGCACCAGTAGTGAGGTCATAGGCTGTTTCCGGCCTATGTTATTGTCACATTTAGATATGTGGTTCAGACACTGGTCACACTGGATGCATTCCCCATAGCGTCCAAGGACGCAGTGTCTCGTTCCCCTTCTCTTGGAAGCATGGTTACATTCGTAACCCGAGACATCATTCTGTGACATTGCCAGGCCACCACAAATACCAATGACCATGACTGAATGTTACAGCCTAGCCTTTACACACGGCTTCAGTGTTTTTCTTTTGTTTTTCTTTTTTTCTCTCTCGAAGGATCATTTACCACCACTATCTTCTGATGTATGGTTTGTTGGTCAATATTTGTCCCCACAGAATCTTGTTACAAAGCCTGTATTTTCCACCAATTTCTGTGAATCCTCCATTTTAAACTTGTGTTGTTGTTAGACTCAGCACTGATGTTCCCATATGCAAACCCAATAACTTGGAATCATGGGGGGTTGATGAGATGCCATATAGAGACAGAAGATCACTTAAGGATGGTTATTCTCAGCATAATGAAAATGAGTCTTCTGATGGCAAAACAACAATCAGAGATAAAAAAAAAAAGTACTCACTATTTGTATGCATGAAGGAATTTCACGTTTCCACCAAACAAGGTCTGTGGTACCAATCGCCACATAAACTGTATCCCTAATACAATGCAACTATTTATAATACATCATTGATATTTAGTTCTCCAAATTTCCACATGTTCCACATGCCCATAGACTTTTGACTTTTGATGTAGACTTTCCCCCTGTCATATCTATACTGACCTTTCTGAAGATGAGAGGGCACATTGGCTGTCTCTACTGTCCTGAAAAGATGACTTGGATGCCTATGATGATACCCTAGACCCGTGCTTCTCAAACCTGTCCAAGGGACCCCCCCACCACTGCACAGTTTGTATTTGTCCGTCATCTACACATCTGACTCAGCTCATTAATAAAGAAGACCGCAAGACTTGATTTGGGTGTGACTGATGAGGGAGACAAAATATGCAGTGGTGCGTCAATTTATAATGTTGCTATCAGGCAGAAGCGTATTTTTTATATATTAGATATATATTATTTATATCTTTTGTAATTTTTTTTTTTTTTTTTTTTTTAAATGTTACTGTTGGTCACCCTTTACGTATGTCTATGGTTTTTGCAAATATTTGTCCAATGAAAAGTATTGAAAAGAGCTTAGATCTGACTAAACATTGTAACTCCATTGGATCCTTAAACTGTCGGTAAAACTTCAGAACTCCACCCTGCCTCTATCATGAATGCGCCACATGCTGTTTGGACCATCTCTTATTGTTTGCAAGGGTTAATAAAGAACTGGTTCTTTGAATAAGTACAGCGATTTATTTACTCAAAAAACAAACAAACACTATACATAAAGGCTAATGAGCCTTCAGGGTATCTTATTCTAGCATTTGTCGTTGATACTGTCTTAAAGCCTGTGCGTAGCACTTAATCTTTAATAACATAATATTTTGACCAAATTACCAAAAAACTAAAGAAAAAAACAAAAAACAAACTGAGCCCTCACATACAGTAGCTATAATAAACTTTATAACCTGTAAGTTGATGAAACTACACACTTCTTGCCTCAGATGCGGCATTCTAGTGACAGAAAGAAAAAACATGCAATTTGCTGGTTAAAAAGTTTTTAATTTCATTTAAGCTTGATTTTGGTAAAATGTTAATAATATAATGCTGCTGACTTTTTGGGAAATCTATTGAGGACTCTTATTTTGTCAAGGAAGTTGTTGTGGTGGCCAGTGTTTTTAGCAGCTCCATAGCAGAAGATGATGTGTTCACAAGACTTTTGATCTCATTAGCTAGAGTGCAAAAGTCTTGGGGCCAGATTTACATGGATGCGTGGACAGTTATTTTTGTGGCTGACCTTATTGCATATGCATTTGTAGGAGTTTACCTTAAAGATGTTACATTTATGGGAGGAGACTATTTAAATGATTCACGCAAAGTGATTTCCTAAGGTTTGCGCACCTGAAATAAGGTCTGTGGTGAACACAAGCTCAAAACACTTTCACGTTACCAAAAAGGTAAGCTCAGTCCGATTTTACAGCCTCATTATGCTTATAATTGTGTGGTGGTGACGTTAAAGTGGTGGTGACGTTAAAGTCGATGTAGTTTGTTTATAGCTTCCATAGCTTTTTACTTCTGGCACCTGCATTTAGGCTTCAAAATTCATAATAGTTGTGTTCATCTGTGACAATTATCTTCCTCGACAAAACGAGCAAGTATCATAAACTTTTGTTGATCACAGAGCTTGTTTTTTTGCGATAATCCAAAAGCCTATGGAAAAATTGTATTGGGTTTTTATTGAGGAAACCAGTGTGATGCCAATTGGCAGCTGGCCTACAAAGGTGTACCTGCACCAGTCTATTGTGGTCTCATGCTAATTTGCCCTGTTTAGTAGATCTGACCCTTGGACTTCTTTGTCTTTCAGGTGGCGAGACAGTCAAAGTTACATCACCTTCCGACATATCTCAAGATCAACGATAATGAGTTTATTTATCTCAACTGCAGCCAATTATAGCAAGATTATTGGTTCTTAGTGGATTCTGGGTACTTCCCAGCCACATTTCTGTATTTGAAAACATGAAACGTTGTTGTTGTTGTGGACCATAGAGCATGTACTGTAACATAGGCCCCGTCCACAAGAAGCCAGAGCTTTCCCTATCCAATCTTTTTTCCCCCTCGTTTCCAGAAATATCTGCGTATACATGAGAGCACTAAAACCGACTCAAAATGATGTAGTATACATGCCAGGCCAGTATGTGGGGCTGTAATTCTACCACAGAAATACACTAAAAACGGAGAAGAAGTGGTACAGCAATTGTAGGAAGTGAGGCAAAATCTCACAATAAAATAACAATAAATAAATTTGCTACTTACCAGATGTGTTTTATTAACGCCTACACCTAACCCAACCCTAAACCTACCCATACAATAATGCAAATATATTAATTAAATTACGCAATATTGATGTGCGCATGCCCAGTGCCCGTAGTTGTATCCCTTCTAGTTTTATCTGTGCGGGACGTGGTGTGATGACATCACTGTTTCACAAAATATACGGATTGGATGTACACACAAAGTATGTCGTTTTCAGATTTATCCACTCTGGGACCCGATTTAAAAAATATCGGTTTCATGCTTCAGTCATATTTGGAAATGCACTATTTTTGCATAAACTATTGGTTGATTATGTTAAAATTAACCTTGATGATTATTGCTTTGTAATTTGAGTATCGTTTCATGCTCTGTATAATTCAACATATTGTGATGTCTTCTTCTCACTATTAGAAAATGATGTCAAATGCTGCTGCATGGCTGTGGTGATTCATTTTGCATACCAGAGCCAATTGTGTGTATGATTAAGACGCATGCATACATTTCTCCATGCAGCCTCACAACCAATTATCTTCTCTCTTAAATGAGGCGAAAAAGGAACACGGCTTCACACATTCACAATGACAAAGGGAAATAGAGGACGGTACTATGTCTTCCTCTGTGGCACATTTGACAAACAAAGCTTTCTGAATTCAATTCAACGACAATGAAAACATTTCAGTTTTCTCATATGCGGATAAGTGCTACCAATTACAGTACATGTAACCATACCTGGTTGAAGTATAATAAAACGCAGACAAATATACAGAAGGGAATATGAAACTTTAAGTGAAAAAAATAGTTTGTAGAAAATGAGGAAATGGTAAGAACACACATACCATATCGGTGTCAGATACTGGTCCGAAGCTTGTCACATAGATGTTTGTCCTCACTTCAGTCACACTTTCTAAAATAGCAAGCATAAGAGAAGAAATATCTACAATGTAAAATAAGTATTTAATCCATTTTTAAGCTATTTGTGGTTACACTTTACTTCACATTCTACTAACTATAAATAACTAACTATGTCAACTAACTCATTAATTTGCAACTACATGTCAACTACCTTTCATTAGAGTATTGGTAGACTGTTAGATTTCGGTTAGTAGAATAAGTTGGAATGTACTTGTAAAGTTACTTATAGTCAGTAGAATGTCTGTTGGGAAGCATTAAAAGAAAGAGTTAGCAGATATTAAGCAGACCGTCTACTAATACTCTAATGACTGCTAGTTGACATGTAGTTGCAAAATTACTTATAGTTAGTAGAATGAATCAAAATAGTGTTACCCTATTATTTTATAGATCTGTAAAGACAACAATTCACCACTAATGGCCAGTAAAATAATACATAATGCACAGAGGATAATCAATGTCAGACAGCTGTAACATATGACCTTCTGTATTTTTTTTAATCAATTTTGTCAATTTGTTTCCATTTCTTGCATGTACATGCCTCAAAAAAGGGCTGGGTCATTATGGTCCACTAGTTGACCGTCCAACAATCAAGACGATAAATAAGGTTTATCTAGATCTAGATTTTACAAACAATAAACAGTCGTGAATCATCCAGCTAATGACACACCGTATTAAGAATCAAGCATGAGTAAACACAAATTATCTCTTCATCACGGCACCTTTTAGTGGGTGTGATATATTAGGCAGCAAGTGAACATTTTATCCTCAAAATTGATGTGTTAGAAGCAGGAAAAATGGGCAAGCGAAAGAATTTGAGCAAGTTTGACAAGGGCCAAATTGTGATGGCTAGACAACTGGGTCAGAGTATCTCTTAAACTGCAGCTCTTGTGGGGTGTTCCCGGTCTGCAGTGGTCAGTATTCTATCAAAAGTGGTCCAAGGAAGGAACAGTGGTGAACCGGCGACAGGGTCATGGGCGGCCAAGGCTCATTGATGCACATGGGGAGTGAAGGCTGGCCTGTGTGATCCAATCAAACAGACGAGCTACTGTAGTTTAAATTGCCTAAGAAGTTAATGCTGATTCTGATAGAAAGGTGTCAGAATACACTTTGCATAGCAGTTTGTTGCATATGGGGCTGCATAGCAGACATAGCAGACCAGTCAGGGTGCCCATGCTGACCCCTGTCCACCGCCGAAAGCGCCAACAGTGGGCACTGTGGGATGTGCTGATCAAACAAGTCTGATCCATGGAGGCCCCACCTCGCAACTTACAGGACTTAAAGGATCTGCTGCTAACATATTGGTGCCAGATATCACAGCACACCTTCAGGGGTCCAGTGGAGTCCATGCCTTGACGGGTCAGGGCTGTTTTGGCAGCAAAAGGGGGACCAAAACAATATTAAGTCAAATATTAGGTCATAGTGTTATGCCTGATCGGTGTATATTATGTTTATTATATTTAATTATATATAAAATTATAAATACAGTCATCAGTGTTTATTTATTCAGCGTTTACTGTGCTAATGTTTAAGTGGGGAAACCTATCAAAATGAAAAAAACGTGAAATTCCAATACTGGTGCCATAGTAACCATAGATATTATACAGTTTACAGCTGCTCAGGAAACCCCAGGAGCTGAAACCCGATTATGGGAAGCGGCATTACATTTCCAACACAAGCTCTAAGAGGTTGACCAATCACAACAAACTGGGCCAACTGACCAACCAGAGGAGACTGGGCTTTTTGGAAAGGTGGGTTTTAAAGAGACAGGAACTAAAACAGAGTGTCTGAGGGTGAAAAGAGGTACTGCCGCAATGTTATTTGTTTTTTACTTAAACCGTGTAGATGTATTCTAGCAGATGCCAAAAATAAAAGTATGAACTTGCAAATGAGCATAATATGGGCACTTAAAAAATGTGTCCTGTGTGTAATGCATTGTAGGCCTTTAAAGTAATCTGAAATAAGTCAGCATGTTCCAGTTAGCAAATTTGATGTGATGAGTACTGTAATACACATCAGCATCTATGTAAAGCAGGGTGGAAATGGAAAGATTTGATGGAGCTTGAGAGAGGTGACTGGAAGGCGGCCAGGATGGTGGAGACAGCAGGACTCGGGCAGTTGAGGCAATGGAAGCCATCCAGTTCCACAGCAGTAGCCCACAGCTCTCGGTATGGCAATGTGACTTAGCCCATTTATCAAAAACATACATCTTGGTTTTTGACTGCCCACCGCTGGGCTCACAATTTAGGCTCTGTACTTTCAGAGGTCACTAGGGATTCCCTCTGTGAGACCTCTGTGGAGAAGGAAAAATATACACAGAGGGAGATAAACTAATGGATTCAGTGGGACATTTCAGCAAATGCCATTAGGAAATAGACTATAGTTTACTGATGCTCAGAAATCAGCATTTCATGGTAATGCTCTGAATCCAAAATGATCAGGGGATGCAATCAGCTTTTTCATTATGATTAAGTGAGCAATATGTGGGTGCACCATCACAGCAGTGGTCAGGCCTTCCTCCTTATTTTTTTTATATCAGAGATCTATAACACACAATGCTCCTGGGGCTTCTTACGCTTAGGATCTGTAAGTGATCTCAGGAGAGCACTGTTCTGTGACACATTTTGCTATTGATAAACATTACTGCCAAGAAAAGGTTTGACTGTTCCAAAAAATTTTGATCTGAGAGGCGTGAGATTTGTGGCAAGAAGTGTCAAAATGAAAGCAAGACTGAGAAAGATCATACTCCATCCACAAGCTAACAGTAAGGCCATCATGTTGACAATGAGAAGAACATGTGGACATGTATTTATCGTACCTCCTAGTCCGGGACGCAATCTGTTGTCATAACCATCCAGCAAGCGGTCCAAAATCCGTGTAAAGATGGTGATGTTGTCTTTGCTGTCATCTGGAATGGGTTCTCTGTGCCCGGTTACAGCCCTGTGGAGAAGAAAAAAGAAAGAGATTCAGGTCTCGTAAAGGAAGTAAAGGCCCCTATATACTCACGGCAAAGCTATTTTTTGTTTTCCGTTTAGGGGTAAAAAGTTGTTTTAAGTACGCAAGCTGTAGTACACAACAAAAATAACAGCTATGAGCTGTTCTGAAGAACATTGGGCAGACTCAAGAACAACCATCACAAAACAAAAAAACAGCCTTGGATCATCCAGGTAACGACACACAGCATTAAGAATCAATGGTTTATAAACTTATGAACGGGGTCATTTTAATAAATTCAGCCATTTTTTTGTCTTGTGGACTATAAGTAAAAACAAAAAAAAAGTAAAATATCTTATTCAACATGCATTTTGTATGGTCTCTCTTATTTTGTTAAAATTATTCACACCACATTATCGTGACCAGCTGTTGAAATAGTGTGTTACACGTCAATGAGATTGACCCGGAGGTATTTATAGCCTCGGCCGGTGACGTCATCGGCGCACCTGCTGCACAAGGCTATAAATAGATGAGCTCCAGCTGTAGCCATCAGGTCTTTTTGTTTTCAGACCACTCTGTGTTGGTGTATGAATACAAATCTTTGAAAAATATAAAATCTAAAAAATCTCTAGCAGACGTGGACACACACGATTACTGCTTTGTGTGTTTGTGGGAAGAGCATGTGGTCGCTGCATTGGAGTCAGGCGAGTGCCAGCATTGTGAATGGTTCACAGTGAAAATGCTGCATGCTCGGCTTGGCTTCTTTAAGTCCGCACCCGCATTACAATCATGGGGCTCTAGAATGGATTTGGCTGACGAGCAGGAGACGGGTCCGTCCCTTTTGACTGCTCGTTTACTAGATCCACATCTCTCCCCGTGTGATCCCAAAGCGCCCTCTGGTGCCTCTTCGGCTAGCGTGGGGGAGGAGGATAATGATGATGATGATGATGACTCTCTTGGGTCTGCGGACTCAGAGCGGCCACTTTTTGAGTGTTCCTCACACGATAATAAATCCGTCGAGGAATTATTAGAAGTGGTTACTCGCGCGGTGGCCAGGTTGCAGATTGACTGGCCCCGGGAACAAGAGATCCCCAAATGCAGTAAACTTGAGGATAGGTTTCTGACAGCTGGTGGGGGGGAGAGAATGCAACATCAGTCTCTCCCCTTCTTTGAGGACCTCCATGATGAGTTATCAAAGTCATGGAATAAACCATATACCTCGCGTGTGTTTGTGCCCTCGACGTCTACTTTTTTGACTATCGTGGGTGTGAAGGCACGCGGGTATATGGAGATGCCACAGGTTGAAGAGACGCTCGCGGGCTATCTCTCGCCTGGTTCGGCATCTTCGTTAAGAGACCTATCCTCCCCACGAAACCGTGTAGAACAACATCAGCGCTTGTGGGAAAAGCCGCTCAGGCTGGTGCTGTGCTGCACACCATGCGGATGTTACAGGCATACCAGGCTGACTTGAGTGTGTCTGTGTGTGTGTGTGTGTGTGTAGATAAGCTTTCAGCTTTTCATTATTTATTTATTATTTATCATATAATTATTATAATTATCATACCATTATCAATAAAAAGAGAAAGTCCTGATGCTCTTGCGCACAGTCTGGTGGGGGTAGCCACCCGCGGGATGGGGCATGTCATAGAACACCTGCTCACTCCGTCCCGCTACCCTCACGAAACCTCTCCACCTCCGCCGCCTCTGGCGATTTGGGGGGTAGTGGTTTCCAGCGAAATGTTAAATGTCCCGTGTCTAAATCCTGCTATTATCCAGGACACGGGACATCTAACATCCCCTCAAGAAGAAAGTGTTCAAATTAATACCACTATCAGAGAGTCTGGCAGCGTGGAAACTTCTGCCAGGCATTTCTGCATGGGTGTTAAGCACAGTACAGAATGGATACAGAATCCAATTGATTCGTCGCCCTCCGTGTTTCAATGGCGTGGTCTCCACTTCCGTGAGACCGGAGTCAGCGCACGTACTGTCACAAGAGTTGCAAACTCTTCTGAGCAAAGAGGCCATAGAACATGTTCCTCTTCCAGAGAGAGTCAGGCTACTACGGCAGATATTTCATGGTTCCCAAGAAGGATGGGGGGTTGCGTCCAATCTTAGATCTTCGAGGCTTAAACCTGTCAGTCAAAGCACTCAAGTTCCAGATGTTAACCGTAAAGACGGTCGTGTCGCAAATCCTACATCGTGATTGGTTCGTCACGATCGATCTGAAGAACGTGTATTTTCACATAGAAATACTGCCACAACACAGGAAGTTCCTGAGGTTCACTTTCGGGGGCGAAGCCTACCAGTTTCGGTTTCTTCCATTCGGCCTAGCCTTATCACCCCGCACATACACAAAATGCATGGATGCAGCACTGGCTCCATTGCGACTCCACGGCATTCGCATTTTGAGTTAAATCGACGATTGGCTAATACTAGCTAAATCACGAGAGATGGAACTTCAGCACAGAGACATCATGCTAGCTCATCTAGTTTCTCTCGGGCTGAGACTCAACACCAAGAAAAGCGTTCTTTCTCCTGTCCAGAGAACGACTTATCTGGGGGTAGTTTGGGATTCAATCACGATGTGGGCACAACTGTCTCTCACTTGAGTCAAGACCATTCTACATTCTATTATTCCTGAGCAAAGTCAGGCTAGGTCAAAATCTCACTATTCGTCAGTGTCAAAGATTGTTAGGTTTCATGGCTTCGGCATGCACGGTGATCCCTATGGGGCTGTTGCACATGAGGCTGTTTCAGTTTTGGCTCAGAGCCAGGGGGTTTCAACTCCCAGAGGCGCCACGGGCTTCGTACACTAACTATGTGGATCAGACCCCTGTTCCTTGCCTTGGGTCCCACTCTAGGCGTACCTTGTCGTCACAAACTGCTAAAGACGGACGCTTCCCTGACAGGCTGGAGTGCGGTCTAAAGTGGTCGTCCAGACCAAGGGGAATGGGAGGGTCATCAGCTCGATTGGCACATCAATTGCCTCAAGTTGATGGCTGTATTTCTGTCCCTGAAATACTTTCTACCCCAATTGAGGGGCTGTCATGTCCTAGTGCGGGTGGACAACAAAGCAACAGTCTCATATATAAATCACCAGGGAGGTCTGCACTCACAAAATCTAAACAGGATAGCGAGACAGATTTTTCTCTGGACCCAGGACAAGCTCCTGTCACTCAGAGCAGTGTACATTCCGGGGCAGTTGAATGTGGGAGCAGATTTACTGTCCAGACAGAAATTACAGATGGGGGAATGGAAACTCCACCCAGAAGTAGTCAACGAGATCTGGACCAGATTTTACAGAGCGGAAGTGGAACTTTTCGCCTCTTATCAGACAGCGCAATGTCCCCTCTACTTCTCTCTCGGTCACCTAGCCCCGCTGGGTCTGGTTGCGATGGCTCATACATGGCCCAAAATGCACCTGTATGCCTTCTCTCCAGTTGCTCTGCTCCCAGGAGTTCTAGCCAGGGTTCGCCAACAAGTGTCTTGCCTCTTATTGATAGTGCTGCGTTGGCCGAACAGAGTGTGGTTCTCGGACATAGTGTCTCTCCTCAACGGCTCGCCGTGTGCGATTCCGGCGAGGAGGGACCTTCTGTCTCAGGCAGAGGGCACGATATTCCATCCAGGCCCAACCTGTGGAACCTTCATGTTTGGCCCCTGTTGGGCACCAACTGAGGGACACTGGGCTTTCGCCTGCAGTTATTAAGACCATCCTAAGTGCTAGGGCTTCCTCCACTCTTTTATGCCAATAAATGGGGTGTCTTTGAAAGGTGGTGTGCGACACTTAATGCAGACCCAGTAAACTACCAGGTTGCTTCAGTTCTGGTTTTTCTGAAAGAAAAAATGTCATCAGGCACTTTCCCCTCCACTCTCAGGGTTTATGGGGCCACTCTATCGGCTTGCCACGTCCTGGTGGATGGGGTGCCGCTCGGGAGGCATCCTCTGCTTGCTCGCTTCATTCATGGGGCCAGGCGGTTGAGGCCCCCTGTAAGAACCAAGATCCCTTCATGGGATTTAGCTATAGTCCTCAAGGGTCTGGTTGAGACCCCCTTTGAACCTCTAGAATCAGCGTCTGACAAACTGCTGGCTCTAAAGATGTTTTTTCTTATAGCTATAACTTCTCTGAAAATAATTGGTGATATGCAGGATCTGTCAATATCGCAGTCCTGCTTAGACTTTGCCCCAGGCTTGGTGAAAGTGATTTTGCATGCTCATCCTGACTACCTGCCTAAGGTTCCTTTTTCGACTGTTCATCCTGTCACTCTTGAAACCTTCTGCCCTCCGCTGTTCACAACGCCGGATCAGTAGAGACTTCATAGACTGTGTCCCGTCCATGCTCTTCAGGCCTACGTCCACCACATTAGCCAGTGGCGTAAGGCGTAAGAGCAATTGTTTGTTTGCCATGGGGGCCGTAACAGAGGTTCTGCCGCCACCAAACAAACCATGTCACACTGGGTCAGGGATGCTATTGCTCTTGCCTATGAGGCGCACGGCCAAGCTTCGCCTGTAGGGTTAAGGGCTCACTCCATCAGGGGGGTTGCCTCTTCTACTGAGCTAGCAAGGGGTGTCCCCTTACAAAGTGTTTGTGATGCGGCATGTTGGTGCAGCGTGCAGCAGGTGCGCCAATGACGTCACCAGCCGAGGCTATAAATACCTCCGGGTCAATTTCATTGACGTGTTACCCACTATTTCAACAGCTGGTCACGATAAGACGTTCCCATATGCATAAACTTCATGCAGCATCTCATTCCACTTCATCAGGGAACAGGGTTACAGTCAAGTAACCCCAAGTGTTGTCCTGCATCTTTTTCATATTTGAACCCTCTCCAGCAGTGACTGTATGATTTTGAGATCCATCTTTTCACACTGAGGACAATTGAGGGACTCAAACACAACTAAAAGGTTTGAAAAGGTTCAAACATTCACGAATGCTCCAGAAGGAAACATGATGCATTAAGAAACTTTTGGAATTTGAAGATCAAGGTGAATCATACTTATTTTTTCTTTCGGGAAACATGTAAGAAAGGCAGTACTAAATTATTTTTTATTTATTTAAACAAAACAAGAAAAATCTGGACATCTTCATCTAGTTCAAAAGTTTTCAGCGAGTGAAAAACAAATGTATACTAATTTATGCTGATTATAGTCTTTGACAGACAGGATGTTGAAGCCACTCAGGCCGTCATTTTCTCCCTCTTCTCAGAAAGCAGACACATTCAAAAGATCCGATAGTTTGG
The DNA here is from genome assembly GCF_949357685.1 of Gobio gobio. Lineage (NCBI taxonomy): Eukaryota > Metazoa > Chordata > Actinopteri > Cypriniformes > Gobionidae > Gobio > Gobio gobio. Next base: position 13,233,701 of record NC_137107.1, on the reverse strand, counting down.
GTTTTTCAGGAAATGCATGTACTCCCTGGACTGCTGCTTCTCGTAAATACTAAGTCTGCCTTTTTTCACCTCCGTAATATCACTTGTTTACATCCGTTTTTAAATATCAATGATGCTGAGACCCTAGTTCATGCTTTCATTACTTCTCGGCTTGACTACTGTAATTCTCTTTTCTATGGCTTACCCAACACAATAAATAAGCTCCAATATATTGAGAACTCCGCAGCTAGGGTTCCCACATATACAAAGAAATCTTCCAACATTACTCCTATTCTACGCAGACCCCAATGGCTACCCGTGGAGTAGGTGGATTTGAAAATAGATGGATCGTAAGGTAATCATTTATTTCTTAGCCGGCAAGTATCCAGTGAAGTAATTGATGCCCATGAGTGTATGTCGATGTTTTTAGTTCTTATATTCCCTTATATCGACAGCCAAGTTTTTGACGGACGTGATAACGTGCCTGATGGGTGAACTATTTGATTTTTTTTTTAAAGCGTTGAAGATATTTGAAATGTTTTTTTGCATAGTTCGTTATAGTTATTTTACAGAATTGTGTGGCTTAAATGACATGTCACTCAGAGACTGACATGTTTGGCTTGTCAAAAATGCGACATTCAGCTGTTCTGAAAATCAAGTGCATTTTTTTACCAGGAAAGGATTGGTTTTTAAGCACAAAGGTTTTTATTGTCTCTTTTAACATTTTTTAAAACCCATGAAAATGCTGATCCTGTTGTAAATAATAGTGAATAATCACTTTTTAAATCTGCTGTTCCATTATTACCCCTTAGCAGATTTTGAATCATATGCTGTACATACAGAAACAAACAAACAAACAAACAAACAGAAAGAAGGAAGGCCAGTAAACAAGAAGAGTCTTAAATAGAGGGATAGCTAGAGAGGGAAAGGATTTGAACTTGGTCAGCATCTTTGATCTTTCATTCTTTGAACATTGGAACAACTGGAACCCCCCTCAGGTAGGAGATGCAGTCATTATGAATGTGTCTAGGACCAGTCCTGGAAAGAAAATAACAACTTGGCTTAATCTAACGATCGAAACAACTCAAGCCTGACCACAATTCAAACTGGATCCCAGTTCTTTCTAGAATACACCCACTTTCCTGCTTCTCCTTGAGTCACATGATACCCACCTTTCATGTTTTTGTAAACCTCAGGATGCAATTCCTCCTAGTGTGACATTTTGTCTGTTTGAGTTTTGTTCGAGTTGGTTTTGCAGTGTTTCTTGTTCTGTTTCCTTTGTTTGCCTTTGTTGCTATGGTTGTTTATTGTTTAAGTTGCCACACCTTATTCTTGTTTCCTGTCTTTGACTATCCTTTTTAGATATAGCCCTGTTTTTGTTGTCCTTTGTCCATTTGCATCTTTATTTAATGGCTGTTCTGTTTGCTGTGTTTTGTATTCTGAATATCTGATAAGTGTTATTTTGAGGTTTTTCACCTCAAGATACGCTGTACCGATACTTTCCGAAAACAGCCGAGCTTGTGAAGGCGTGCAGTTGGCGAAGCTAAAGAGTCACAAACACACACACACACACACACACACACACACACACACACACACACACACACACACACACACACACACACACACACACACACACACACACACACACACACACACACACACACACACACACACACAATACATCATGGCATTATCCCTGGATAACTTTCGATTCACTATAAATTCGTGCTGCTGACATTATATGCACTTGCACGGCGGTTGCCAACAAAACACAGACATTTGATGCAGTTTCACTCACCGCCTGCGGTTTCGACTCATGACTGGGAACAAACAAACACACTTAAAGAACTCCGTTGCTGCTACAGAAAAACAAATGGCACCCACTGTTCCCTTAACCCTCACTTATTTGGGAAGCTGTTCAAGGTTATCTTTCCCTCACAACCAAAAACACACTTCTTTAGTGACATTGTTGATTTCGTGGTCTAAAAACAAAATGACAGCACTGCCGACGGCTTCCGTAACCCGAACGAAGCTCGTTGATGGACGTGCTCTTGATCTCTCTCTGGTTGATGTGTGTGCGCGCTCTTTTGGGAAAGTGCCCATACAAGCAATTCCGCCCTTTATGACGTAATACAGGGACATACTCAAAAAAAAACGTTCCGAAACTTATTTGAATCCTGAAGGAGTGTATTTGGCACAGAAATACTCCGTCATACATCCAACTTGTTTTTTTGGGGGGGTTTTCTTGGCAATGTCTAGCATGAGAATCCAACTCTTTAACAGTGTAAATAAGTCAGAATGCATGAAATAGCAGATCTAGCCTTTATTTAATTTGTGCCTCAACAATTGGTGACACCTAGGAGTCAGCTGATGGTTTTATCTGCATATTTATTCACACTACATGCCTTTTTAAAAGTTTTCAAATATTAAGCAGTGATTCAGTTCTATAGTATACTCAGCAACTCAACATTTACATTAGACTATGGACAGTTTCATAGCATGAGGGCATGCAAACCAAGTAAGTCAGTAGGAAAATTAGTTGAAGTGAAAAAAAAGTCAAGCGAAACAGAAAGAAAGACAGAAAAATTATAGAACTTATGTAAATCCAAGTGGATTAGTGAAACCTGTCACACAATTGAATATGGCTTTGCAGAAATCCCTGCTCTGGGATTTGACTGCATTATTTCCCAAAAGTTGCAAATGGGGTCTTGAATATGCAGCCAAGCCCTGTTTCTTTAATTACCTGAAATATGCAGAATAATTATGTCTTGCTGGGGCTGTGATTCCCTGATGAACAATGCAATGGCATGATGGAGGGCGTGATAGACAGAAAGTTGATGAGATAATGAGTGCTGTCCTCAATCAAGAGCTACGCTGGAAGCGACCTTGCACCAATTACATGCTGACCTTTAAAGGCCTTAAAATAGCACGTAAAACTGTTTAAAACGCATGTACAGCATGTGACAGTATCCCATTAGGTTTTGCTTAGTCCTCTTGTGGCAATTAAGTTCTAGCTGTTTCTGCACAACATTGTTTAGTCATTTTGGGGAAGAATGACACTGAGAGAGAGAACATGGAAATTATTCCATATTTTTAGCTGAAATGTGTTTGTACACCCAGGTGAAAAAGAAATATATTTCAATTGTGCTTTTTTGGACATATTTAATATATTTAAATTATACTATACTAAATGCATATTAAATAGTGGTGGGCATAGATTAATTTTTTAATCTAGATTAATCTAGATTCATTCCAAGATTAATCTAGATTAAAATGGCTCATTTGAATTCTGCCCGAAGGCATTCATAAAATGTGTGCTCGTAAGTGATCGTTTGTCTTTTTGTAGTTTGAATAATAAATAACTTCTGTCCCTTTAAGACCTGGCGCACACATGGATCCTGTGAGCTGGTTACGACTGTGTTTACGTTAAAACTCACCAAGATGGGCATTGAGACATTTTTGAGTGTATTTGACCATTGATAAGCTGGAAAAAGGAGCTAATTTTTGCACTTGTATGTCAGAGGCGGCTTTATTACGTTATGTGTATGTGCGCGTTTCAGATGCGAGCGCGAAATCTGCGGGGAATTAGTAGAATTAACGTTATGTGCAACCCCGCGCAAAATTCAGACCGGTCACACCAGTTAACAAAAATCCATCAGAACACGCGTTCGCAATGTTCAGAGGGTTAACTGGACTGAATGAGAGGAGGCGGGTGCGTGTCAACTCGCTGTCAGTCGGAGAAGAGAGGAGAGCGCAGCTGATATACTGTAGAAAATGAGTATTGTATCGTTTCAGATATTTCAGTATCGATACACAGCGAAATATGGATATTTTTGAAAACACAAGTAGGCATACACACAGGTTCAAAGACTCGTTCTCTCGCCCCCTACAGTGCAATTCGGCTAGGTATACATCCGCGCTAAAATATCAAGGTGAAAGTCGTCATAGCTTGCGTAGTATAGACCCATCTCCCAACCCAACTTTGAGAATAGATTAACGGGGATATTTTTTTTATCGCCCAATAAGAGTCTCACGTTAACGCAGCACGATAACGCTGATAGCGGCGATAACGGCCCACCACTAATATTAAATGTATTATTTTGAAACAACTTTAATATTCAGTGCATTTTAAAATATGTTTAAGATCTATTTTAAGCTATTTGCGATATATTTTAATATATTAAATTGTGCTAAAATGGAACAACTTTAAGTACATTTAGTGCAATTTAAATGTATTTCTTTAAAACCAATTTAAAATATATTTTTAATAATTATATTTAATGCACTTCAAGAACATTTTAATAGCATTTTTAGTACATTAGAAATGCATTAGTATTACACTATTAGTATATTTTAAAGCTGTTTTTTTTCAGTATTCAAAATGGTATAAAAAGGTGCAAAATTATTAAATATAAATGTTAAGACACGTACACACTTTGAAATCTAGAACACTTTAATGTACTATATCATTATACACATCACAAAATAAATTCCTTGGGTACATTAAAAAAGTACAGCAGCATACATAATCTCTTGACAAATACATTATAATAAATGAAAGATCAGAGAAATGCTATGGCAGAGCTATTTTCATCAACTTGTAGAACATTTGAGTTATACCTATGTTACTGAAAAGCACACTATGAATATGAAATCATTGAATAAAAGTTACTGGAAGCCCAGGTGAAAAAGACATACTATTAAATGTATTAGAAATGCAACTGAAATTCAAGTAGTATGTTTATATTATATTTGAATTGTACTAAAAACATACTCAAGTACATTTGTAATACATTTAATAGTGTCTTTTTCACCTGGGACTTTTTTTTTTTTTTTTTTAAGAGATCCCATGGTGTTAAGACTTGTATGGCTTAAAGGTCCCATGGCATGAAATTTTCATTTCATTAGGCCCCTAGCCTGAATATTGTCCCCAAGTGGATAGAAATGTTGATCGGTGTAAAACCGAGTTCTGGCTGTCTTTCTCTGCCTTTGAGAAAATGACAGGCCAGACGAGCCAATCCTGAAGTCTCCTGGTTTGACGTCCAAGCAGGAACGGTTACCTCCCTTTCCTCCGCCCAGAGAATCTGGCACGCCCATGCAAGCGCTATATTTGTGGCTTGTGAATGAGTGAACGCTGGCAGTTTCTCAGTGTTTGGATGTAAAAATGAAAACATAAGTCTTTTTTCAGTTCCTTCTGATCTGTGATCAGTGATTTCTGATGTGTAGCTAATTATTTATTATTCGTGCACACGCTGCAGCTTCTCTCTCTCCCGACAGAACGGTGTTTTCGTGTTTTCTATCTTGTGAGTGAGTATTTTTGTACGTCCTCGTCGCGTCTATCGTTTCTAAAATGTGCATACAGTCGTTTCTGCTCAACATCAACAGAGAAACATCTTTAGAGATAAACTTCACGCACACCGAAGCTCGGGCTGCACTGACAGGTCGGCCTACAACATCCCCGACCCCCAGTACTGCATCTGGCCCACAGCGGAGGCACCAAACGCGGGGCGAGATTAAGCAGAAGGGGGGTAAGCGTGGGGGTATCCGGCTAGGCTAGCCAGCTATCCCCACAATAAACTGGATTACACTCGATTACTGCGCTGTTGTGTCTTTGTTTGCGCTGTGTACTCAATGCGCGTCACTGACGCTTTTCATATGATAGGAGCATATCTCAAAATAATGCTATTATCAACACTTACTCGTAACTCGTTCATCTCGACAGCTGTAATGGTACTTTGCATGTGTTACAAAGTTGGTAATAATGATGAAGACGGACTCGGTGTGACTGGGACTCGTGTTTATTCAGAACTCTCAGATACAAACACAATAAACTTGCGCTGACTGACAGCGCTCTCATAACTCAGTAGTTACTATAAATAACTTTGTTAGCAATCGCTGAGCTCCTTCTCTGGTACGTTAGTGATGTCCGGTTCGCGAACGATCTTTCTTTTGAACCGGTTCTTTTTAGTGAACCGAATCAGTTCACCAAATCGGACTGAATCGTTCTAGACGGTTCGCGTCTCCAGTCAGCGCTGATCCATAATTTACTAAAGTTACTAACTTTCTGACATGAGTGACAGTCCCTCCGACTAGAAATAGACTAATAACCTGAAGTATATGCTGTAATTACAACCGTTCACTGAACTGAGACTGACAGAACTGATGTGAAGTGAACTCGGGTCCATCCGTCTCTCGGGCAGCAGCTCGTGCCTCGTAGACCTCGTTAAACCACGCCCCCTCCGCTCATTTCAAATCCAAAGATGTCAACCAATCACAACAGTGGGCGTTTTTACTGAAGTCTCACCGCAGACACGCCTCTTGAAACAGGGCAGTCAGCCACAGGGCAAACATCAGTATAGAAAAAAATGCCTTTTATTTCTAAATTATGACATTTTATGATGTAAAAATCATACTAAAAATATAAGTACACCTCAGGAAACATTATAAAATAATAGAAAAATGCCATGCCTTGGGACCTTTAATATAACATAAATTATGTCTCTTACTGAAATATGTAGTAGAAAACCCATGAAAGATCTGCGTTATTTAAAAAATCCATTATAAATTTGGACAATGGGCGGCGCCATTTTGTTTGCGTTCTAGGTTGATGACATAGAATGGTTGCACTCGGCAATCAATTGGCTCTACCTGTAGCTATTTTTACCACAACCCACCAAGAAAAATGTTCCAGAGTTAAACAAAACCAATCAATTGCTTTGTAGTTGCATTTAAAACACACGTGCACACAAACTCTCTCTCTCTCTCTCTCTATAATGAGTGTAACTTACAGCTGATGTACACACAACAGCTGTCCGAATTCACTCACTCGTTTTCATTCACTCATCAAGTGAACTTAGTGGATAACGTAGGGAATAGTGATTGAGGTTTTAGGGGGCAGAGCATTGAGACAGCATTGAGACGATTGAGACAGAGCAGTCTGTCAGATTGTGTGTGTGTGTGTGTGTGTGTTTGTTTGTGGGCGCGCACGCAATCTCGATTGAGACCCGGGCTGTCAGATGCGTGTGTGTGAGCGTGCACGCATGCGCCGATCTGTTGGTGTGTATTTGTGTGTGTGAGAGAGTGTTTGTGTGCACATGTTAGTTTGAGTGTGTTTTAAATGCAACTACAAAGCAATTGATGGGTTTTGTTTAACTCTGAAACATTTTTCGAGGTGTGTTGTGGTAAAAATAGCTACAGGTAGAGCCAGTTGATTGCCGAGTGCAACCATTCTACGTCATCAACCTAGAACGCAAACAAAATGGTGCCGCCCATTGTCCAAATATATAATGGATTTTTTAAATGGCGTGGATTTTTCATGGGTTTTCTCCTACATATTTCAGTAAGAGACATAATTTATGTTATATTATGCCATACAAGTCTTAACACCATGGGATCCCTTTAACAAACAAGCCTGCAAAAGGCTGAACCAAACGAAGAAACAGAAGAGTTTAAATGCCACATCATCTTCAAGTGGACGGTCACTTCGGAGTACGACTTGCATTTTCTGCAACTGAGGGCTTGCGATTCAGACACTGTAATGTTTGGAGACTTCTTTATCACAGGATCTGTGAAAGGGAAAAATTATTTATATAAAATTAATTAATGATTAACAGTTTGGCATCCATGTTTGAATATAATATTTAATATATAATTTACATAGATATGCATTACAATTTCGTGACTTCTCAGTTTACCTTTCAAATCTTTGTGTATATCTTCATCAAGCTTGTCCATTTGCATCCTCTTGTCTGTCGTCACTATACAGCACTCTATGAGTTACAATGAACATAAGATTAGAAGAAGACCAACAACACCAATTACAGTGAGTAGAGATTCATCAGTCACTGACATTGTTATTTGAAGCAATAATGCAACCTGTGTATTTCAAGATAGGTTGATAATAGAGTGGGGCAGGTGTGACCACTTTGTAGGCCAAAACACAGAAGCGAGTTAGCATTTTGCACTTCCGGTTCTCTCATACCGAAGTCAATGTGTTTTTTTAATGCGATTTTGTTTAAATGGCTGAAATAAGGTCTGTGGTGAACACAAGCTCAAGACACTTTCATGTTTTATTCTACGACATAAAACACATCAGTATTACCCCTGCGCCACTTTATTGTGGTTTATTTTAACCTATATTTCCCCAGAAATGTGTCTATTGTGGTCATGATAATATGCACTCTTTACCTCTGTTGCAGATATTTAAGGAAATTAGAAGTAGTGCAAAATGGCATGCCAGGACGACTATGACAAGTGACCTGCGGCTTTAACAAAAAACAAAAACAATTAAATAACAGACAGATTTTTACATGAATGACTCAAAGGAAGCACAGAAATAAGCCCTTTGGAGTCAGTTGTGATATAATTTTCCTATCAAGACTGACCGAATCACCCTCCATTATGCATGATTCAAAATAGAGATGTTCCGATACCATTTTTCCCTTCCCGATACTGATACCTGGGCTCAGGGTATCGGCCGATACCGAGTATTGATCCGATACCTGGGTGTGTATCTGTATATACAGCTATATATACTACTAGCCCTGTATGAATTGCTAGAATTATTTTATGGTGTGCTTCAGACTTATCCCTTAATAAAACATGAACAAATACATTCAGTGAACTACTGTATTTATTACAGTATTTTTATTATCTGACATGCATTTGACAGTAATATTATTTATTTTTCTTAAGTAAAAAAGAACTTTAACCCCTATGAGTCTGAGCTGTTTGGGGGCCCTTTAGAAGTTTTGACATGTTCTGACATTTGTGTTATTTTTCAGTTGCTTATAAACACATTAATGGCAAAAGTGTAATTACACTGTATTCAGCACAAACTGGGCTACCATAATATGTGAGCAACATGTATGTACATGCTTGTATTTTTGAGAGAAAAATGTTTATGCACAGATTTAAAAAATAAATAAATAAAATTAAAATTAAGGCCTCAAAACACACAATAGATATCTGTTCCCAAGACTTTTGACTCCTGTCTGTAATTGTATAGAGTTTTTTCTTTAAACTGATGTGACAATCATTGAGCCCACTCATTCACATAAAATAATACACAATTTAAAATTTGTAAGACAATTTCTCTTCACAAAGCCAATATGCGAGGAGGCGTGATATCTAATGAATAATGATGATATAGCACCTGAGATAACAAATGACTCGCATTAATGAGCTGCATAATGAATGAGCTTCAGGTAGGCCTGTGACAGAGAGCAACAGAGCAAAGGAAATATATTTTTGTAGTTTATTTTATTTGGAATGTAGTCGACAAAGGCCTATTATATTTTAAATGATCAGAAGATTTGACTACACTGCAAAAAATTTACTTCTTATTTGGTATTTTTTGTTGTTTCCAGTCCAAATATTTAAAATTCTTAAATCAAGATTAATTTACTAGATAAGTACGAATTTCTGGGGGGGAAATCAAAAATAATTTTTTACTTAGTTAGTTAGTTAGTTAACTTTATTGTCCCCAAGGGGAAATTCTGCTTGGGCACAGTGCAGAGTTGCTTCATAAAGGTAGACCAGATAACTTAAAACAATCTATATTCTCTGCCACAACAATTTTTGATTAAACTATAATTTATGATTTATTACACCAATTTATTCAAACACAACAATTAGCTAATGAGATTAAAACCATGTTTTTACTCCAAACTTACTTTATATCACAAGTCAAATGTTTAAAATAACCTTCTAAATGATCTCATTTGGCTTTGGATCACAAAATCAGACAGAAAATATATTTTACAATATTCTGCATAATTAGAAAAGCTTGAGTAGCATTGCATTATAAATATAATCTATTATGAAAACACCCAACATGGTATAAATAACACAGATAAGCCATATATTGTCGCGATTTTGTGTTTATTATCTTCAAATGTGTCTAGCTGCATGTTAGAGCGATTTCTGAAAGCTGTTTATGTCAATGTCACATGGTATCTTCTTCATGCGTGCTATATATGGACTACATGTGCACGGAGCGCCCTCCGGCTGCCAGTATGAAGTATGAAGAGTTTTTTATGAATGAGAGCAGCTGACGCTCGTATTACAATCTTTAGAAGGTACCGACGGTTTTCATATTCATAACTCCTGACGCATATTAACAAATTACGGTCACTATATGACTTTGAGAATAAAACCGAGGTCAAAAATGGAAGCTTGAGTCTTAGAACTTTTAAATGATGTATAGTTTGTCAAGGTAATTACTTACATCTGACAGTAATTTTGAGCTAATTTAAACAAAGAAAGCTTCAGTGCGCCCTCGTGCACAATGTGTTTGATTGAACTGATGTGTGTGTGGGCGTCGCCTCAGTATTTGAATCTCAATAGAGCACGTGCTTCGTGGGCGTGGTCGCATTAGTGTATAATGAGCCGCTCAGGAACGACTAACATCGCTCTGCTTCCAAACGGATTACATAAACACAGAATATTTGTTTTTGATTTGGTTTACAGTGTTTAAAACGTCTCGGTTACGTATGGTAACCCTCGTTCCCTGAAGGAGGGAACGGAGACGTACGTCGGACGTACCGACGAATTGGGATCACTTCTGGGAGCCCCTATCAGCTTCGAGCTATCTAGAACCGGCCAATGAACAATTGGCGTGCGAGATTTGCATCTCGCGCTCCGCCCTGCGTCGCGGGTATAAACAGGAAGCGAGAGCGAATGCACGCTGTTTTTCACTGAGGAGCCACACGTAGTGGCTCGACCTGCAGTGATGGTACAGCAACTGTGGCGACGGGACGTACGTCTCCGTTCCCTCCTTCAGGGAACGAGGGTTACCATACGTAACCGAGACGTTCCCATTCAGTCGGTCACGTTCGACGTACGTCGGACGTACCGACGAATTGGGATCCCCTATGGAAAACGCCATAGTTACTACCACTTCCAGCGCCCAGCGATGAGCCCCACAGACCCCGATCTGATGCGGGCGGGTAGGTTCACGCAGGGAGAGTCAAAGCTGCTGTTCCGCAAGACCCACTCAGCTGACTGTATTGGATAACGCTGGGAAAGCGTGCCTGTGAAGGCAGCTGCGGAAGCCACATCATGCCCAGAGGGAGTTAACATGTGGAGAATACGCGTATGGGCTGGCCGTGGGCAGCACAACATACGGAAGTCCCAGGGGTGGCCCCGGCCATTAGGAGGGAGACAACACGTACCTGGGACGGCAGAGGAACTCTGCCGAGGGAAAGACACGGGCTCGCCGTAGGGAGCCGTACCGTGGAAGAATACACATATGGGACCGCCGTGGGGGTCACTACATACGGAACCCAGCCTAACACAAGTTCCACCAATGCATACGAGTGTTAGACCTGGCGTCGAACGCTCCGCCACGTCCGACTGCCGCGGGTTGCGGAGGACTCAACAGGGTTTGCCGTTCCGGGGAACTCGACTGAAGCAGAATAAGCGCACGCATCCGTCTACCATAGGGGAGGGAATGGCGCAGCAAGCCGACACTAGAACGGGTACTTCGGTGTTACTGACTATGGGAAGTGAGCACACAGGAAGACACCGGCTCTACACGGAGGCTATAGAATCGAGCGAACGTGTTAGGTGTCGCCCAGCCCGCAGCTCTACAAATATCTGTCAGCGAGGCGCCACGAGCCAGCGCCCAGGAAGAGGCAACACCCCTAGTGGAGTGGGCTCTTAACCCGAGCGGGCAGGGCACGTCTTGGGACTGATAAGCCAAGACGATGGCATCCACTATCCAGTGGGCCATCCTCTGCTTGGAGACAGCCTTTCCCTTCTGCTGTCCTCCGTAACAGACTAAGAGCTGCTCTGAGGTCCTGAAGCTTTGCGTTCTGTCCATGTAAGTCCGGAGAGCACGGACGGGACAGAGAAAAGCTAGGGCTGGGTCTGCCTCCTCCAAAGGCAGCGCTTGCAGGCTCACCACTTGATCCCGGAAGGGAGTAGTGGGAACCTTGGGCACATATCCAGGCCGGGGTCTCATGATCACATGAGAGTTACCGGGCCCGAATTCCAGGCACGATTCGTCGACCGAAAATGCCTGCAGGTCCCCTACCCTCTTGATGGAGGCCAACGCAGTCAGGAGTATCGTCTTTAACGACAGAACTTTCAACTCAGCTGACTGCAGAGGCTCAAAAGGTTCTCTCTGTAGTGCAGTTAGCAGCAGAGTTAAGTCCCAAGAGGGTATGGAGGGAGGACGAGGTGGATTTAATCTCCTCGCTCCCCTAAGGAACCTGACGATCAGATCGTGCTTACCTAGAGATTTTGCATCTACGAGCTCATGATTAGCGGCGATAGCGGCGACATAGACTTTGAGGGTGGAGGGAGACAGCCTTCGCTCCAACCCATCCTGTAGAAAGGTAAGCACAGATGCGACCGAACATCTTCGGGGGTCTTCTCGGCGAGAAGAGCACCAGTCGACGAACAGGTTCCACTTCAACGCATAGAGGCGCCTCGTAGAGGGGGCTCTAGCGGAAGTGATGGTGTCAACTATCGCTTGCGGCAGGTCACCTAGAACCTCCGCGTCCCGTCCAGGGACCAAACATGGAGTTTCCAGAGGTCCGGACGCGGGTGCCATAGGGTGCCCCGTCTCTGAGTCAGGAGGTCCTGTCTCAGAGGAATGGGCCAGGGAGGTGCTGTCGCAAGGAGCACTAGTTCCGGGAACCAAGTCCGGTTGGGCCAATACGGAGCGACCAACAGGACCTGCTCCTCGTCCTCCCTGACTTTGCACAGTGTCTGCGCAAGAAGGCTCACTGGGGGAAACGCATACTTGCGTTCTTCCCGGGGCCAGCTGTGGGCCAGGGCATCCGACCCGAGGGTCCCCTCGGTCAAGGAATAAAACCACTGACAGTGGGTCGTCTCTGGGGAGGCAAACAGGTCTACCTGTGCGGCCCCGAAACGACTCCAGATTAGCTGGACCGCCTGGGGATGGAGTCGCCATTCTCCCGGAAGTACCTGCTGACGTGACAGCTCGTCGGCCGCACGATTGAGCAGGCCCGGAATGTGAACGGCACGAAGCGACCTCAGATGCTTCTGACTCCATAAGAGGAGATGGCGGGCGAGTTGCGACATGCGACGGGAGCGTAGACCACCCTGTTTGTTGATGTACGCTACGGCCGCAGTGTTGTCCGTCCGGACCAGAACGTGCTTGCCTCTGAGCGGCACTTTGAAGCGGCTGAGTGCAAGACGAACTGCTAACAACTCGAGGCAATTGATATGCCATTGCAGTTGAGGCCCCGTCCACAGACCCGAAACTGCAAGCCCGTTGTACGTGGCACCCCAACCTGTGGATGAGGCATCCGTGGAGACAACGGAGTGCCTGGACACTTGTTCTAGGGGAACTCCCGCCCGGAGAAACAGAGGGTCCGACCACGGGCCGAAGGTTTGGCGGCACCTCGGAGTCACTTGGACGCGGAGGGAACCGCTGTGCCACGCCCATCTCGGGACTCGATCGTGTAGCCAGCGTTGAAGCGGTCTCATATGAAGCAATCCGAGCGGCGTTACTGCGGCTGCGGATGCCATATGCCCCAGGAGCCTCTGAAAATGATTCAGTGGAACCGCTGTCCTGCCTTTGAACGAATTCAGGCAGTTCAACACCGACTGGACGCGCTCCTCGGTGAGGCGCGCAGTCATGGCGACCGAGTCTATCTCCATACCGAGAAAAGAGATCCTCTGCGTGGGGCAGAGTTTGCTCTTCTCCCAGTTGACCCGAAGTCCCAACTGGCTGAGGTGACTGAGCACCTTGTCCCTGTGTTCGCACAACTGCTCTCGCGACTGGGCAAGAATCAGCCAGTCGTCGAGGTAGTTGAGGATGCGAACACCATGCTCTCTCATGGGAGCAATGGCCGCCTCCGCAACCTTCGTAAAGACGCGGGGCGACAGGGACAGGCCGAAGGGTAAGACGCGGTACTGATATGCCCGTCCCTCGAACGCGAAGTGCAGAAAGGGCCGGTGTCAAGGGAGAATCGAGACATGAAAGTACGCGTCCTTCAGGTCGATCGCTGCAAACCAATCTCGGAGACGGATGCACCTGAAGATGCGCTTCTGCGTTAACATCGTGAACGGCAGCCTGTGAAGGGACCGATTCAGGAATCGCAGGTCCAAGATCGGTCGTAACCCGCCGCCTTTCTTGGGTACAATGAAGTACGGGCTGTAGAACCCGGACCTCATATCGGCTTGAGGGACCGGCTCTATCGTGTCCTTCGCCAGTAGGACAGCGATCTCCGCCCTGAGCACGGGGGCGTTCGCCTCCACTACAGTCGTGAAGTGAACGCCCCTGAACTTGGGGGGACGCCGGGCGAACTGAATCGCATAGCCGAGTCTGATGGTACGGATGAGCCACCGAGACGGACTGGGAAGCGCTAGCCAGGCTCCCAGACTCCGAGCAAGGGGGACCATCGGGACCACAGACGTACCCGCAGCGGGGCAGCAAGGCGGAACGCAGGGATCCGGCTCGGACGGCATGGGAGCGGCCCGTAGCGGGATCTGAGTGTGCTGTGCAACACTTACCTGCATCCGCGGAGGGGACGTGCGAGTGTGGGGAGGCCACTTGTGTGCGTCCCGACAGCCGGCGTCCCCTGCTGGCGAAGGGAGAGGTACTTGAGGGTGGCGAGGCATGGGAGCGTCGACCACCGCCAAGCGCGCTCTCTTGGCACCCAGAGATATTGGAAACTGCTCTTTTATTGATGTTTTGGGTGCCGCTGGCACTGGGACCAGCGGCGGAACAGAAAAACAAAAGATTTTCCCCCGGCCCTCCTCCGGGGGAAGGAGTGGTGCTGCAGCCATCTCCCTCAGAGCAGTCTCCTCCATCTCTGGGCGGCCCGTCTCAGGGTCGCTTGCGACGACGCTTGCCACCTGGCTTGGCAGCGGCCTGAGCGGGCTGGACATCCTTCCCACGGCCGTCGGATGGTGGAAGGCTGCTGCGGTGCCTTGGCGGGGGCGGAGGCGGCGGCGGCGGGTGGACGTCCTCGGCGACGAGTAGTCGGAGGCGCTGCCGCCGGCAGCGGGGTGGAGGCAGCAGCGGGCCGCCGGGGCAGGATGTGTTTGATCGCCTCCGTCTGCTTCTGGGCGGCCGAGAACTGTTGGGCGAAGCTCTCGACCGCGTCGCCGAATAACCCAGCTGACGAGATGGGGGAGTCCAGGAACCGATATTTATCGGTCTCCCTCAT
Source organism: Gobio gobio (assembly GCF_949357685.1). Classification (NCBI taxonomy): domain Eukaryota; kingdom Metazoa; phylum Chordata; class Actinopteri; order Cypriniformes; family Gobionidae; genus Gobio; species Gobio gobio. Next base: position 13,218,570 of record NC_137107.1, on the reverse strand, counting down.
GTCAGCCAGGTTCAGCCAGAGATGACGCTCCTGGACCACAAGCGTGGACATCGCCTGACCGATGGCACGGGCGGTGACTTTCGTCGCCCGGAGGGCGAGGTCCGTCGCCGTCCGGAGCTCCCGGAGGAGCTCTGGGTCAGGCCTACCCTCGTGCATGTCAAGGAGTGCCTGGGCCTGGTGGACCTGAAGCAACGCCATGCCATGCAAAGCGGACGCAGCCTGCCCGCAGGCCTTGTAAGCCTTCCCGGTCAGACCGGAAGAGAACTTACAGGCCCGGGACGGGAGACGTGGGTCACCGCGCCAGTTGGAGGCGGTCGCCGGACACAGTTGCATCGCGACGGCGCGCTCCACTGGCGGGATCCCCATGTAACCCTTGGCTGGCCCGCCGTCGAGGGTAGTGAGGGGGGAGGAGTCACTCGGCCGGTTTCTGGCAGAAAAAGGTGCCGTCCACGACCTCGTGAGCTCCTCATGCACCTCCGGGAAGAAAGGTGTCGGGGTGGGACGCTGAGAACCAGCGCGACCCACCCCGAGGAACCAATCGTCCAACCTAGAGGGTTCGGGACACGGTGGAGGGTTCCACTCGAGCCCAACCCTTTCGGAGGCCCGGGCAAGCATAGCAGCCATCTCAGGGTCCGGGGCAGCCGTTGCCACTCTCCCAGAGGGAGGCAATACAACTGACCCTTCATCCCCCGAGGACTGAAACTCCCCCTGGAGCTCCAAAAGTCACCACTGGTCTCCCGTGGGAGGGTCCAGCGGGTTCTCTCGGAGGCTCTACCGGCTGCGGAGCTGAGGGATTAGGGGCCTGCGGAGGGTCACTCGGCGGGTTTGCCCTAAACGTAATCCTCAGATCACCCTGGCCATCCAAAGAAGCAGGTCCGCCCGGGTTAGGGGCAGCCCTGGTTCGTGGGATGGGTAAGGGGACTCCCCCAGCCCGGAGGTAGGAGAGTCTCGATCTTAGCTCCGAGATAGTCATGTTCCCGCAGTGGGAACATGAACTATCCACAAACGCCGCCTCAGCGTGCTGTACGCCCAAACACGTGAGACAGCGATTGTGACCGTCAGCAGGGGACAGGGAACGACCGCATCCAGAAACGCACGGGTGGTAAGACATCCTGAAAAGGACGGCACGTCACCCGTGAACTCTTTTGTGAGGAAACGCTCTGTGCTGAAGCACTCAGGGGGAAACGCGACAGCACACGGGATTGTAGTGCAGCCCGTGCCTGTACTCAGCAGGAAAACGCTCACCCAGACCAACAGATATTTGCTGTTGCTGTGAAAACAGCAGTTTTTCTCTGCTTGCAGAGGCAGCCGATGAGTCAGCGCGGATCCCGCTGAAATGTGCCGTCTCTCCAACACACTGGATTCTCCGGTTTTCTTTCGTAGTTCTTGCTGATAGCAGCGATAAACTCATTAACTTGAATGAGAGTCCTCTTCATCTGCCGTGTGGCTCCGAAGTGAATGACAGCGTGCATTCGCTCTCGCTTCCTGTTTATACCCGCGGCGCGGGGCGGAGCGCGAGATGCAAATCTCGCACGCCAATTGTTCATTGGCCGGTTCTAGATAGCTTGAAGCTGATAGGGGCTCCCAGAAGTGATCCCAATTCGTCGGTACGTCCGACGTACGTCGAACGTGACCGACTGAATGGGAACCTGACTTTTCAGCGTTTCTTTAGACATATGTCTCATGTTTGTGAGACAAGTATTTAATAAGATAGAGGTCATTTTCTGAAGACTATCTGAATGAACGTCTTTGACAGAGAGGCTGCAGATCGTGGATCATGTTTGATTTCTTTATTTTGCAAAAAGCACAACAATTTGTTTTTATTTTGACTGTACAAAAAAAAAAGAAACTCAACAGATTATAATGATGTATAACACTTGCCTGAATGATAAAAAATGACAGAGTTATTTGAGTCTCTTTGGCACTGATAAGAAAAAAAGCAAGCCAATCACGCCGGCGCGACGGCCGACTCCAAAGGGTTAAATGCAGCCACAAATCTAACACTGCAAACTGAAAAAGGTATTTTAGTTTTACAATATAACTGTATTAAAAACAGTGCAACAAATAAATGTAGGAATATAAAAAATATATATATTAATCAGAAAATAATCTCTTTACAACCTTCTAAGCATAATTATTATTATTAGTAGAGACGTATTATTATTACATAGAGACGTAGCTAAATCTAGCCTAAAGGTAGCCTAATATATTCTGAAAATTTCTTCACGTTAAACCGGACTTTTATTTTGACGGGTTGCCGTGACCTTTGAGTGTCTGTTTTTATTATATGACAGTAAATTCTCATGAAGTGACGGTTTATGAGTTGGTGTCCTCATATAGTGACCATAGACTGTAAAAACGCACGTAGAGGTAGAGAAATTGAGGAAGGACAAAGACAGCAAGCGAGGGCGCCCGCCATCCACACAGAGACGAAATACTGCTAAACAGCCGACAAACTGCTAACGCTTTTTCATTTCTGAGCAGTGAAGAAGAACCGTGCAACGGTTAGGCAAAGCTAGCGTCATAACTAGGTCTTGTTTAAGAAAATGGTATCGGATCGTACAAGGGTTCAAGTACTCGCCGATACCGATGCCAGAATTTGTTGTGGTATCTGTGATTTTTCCGATACTAGTATCGGAAACGGAACAACACTATTCAAAATCTCTACAACAGAGGTGATACGAGATTAAATCATACTTACTTCTCTCTTCTTTGCTTGTCTCTGCACTCTGTCTTCTATAGCAGCTGATCTGAAGTGAAAAACAAATCAATTCATATTTCACAAAAAACAGGCAGACAAATGATGATGAATGATTAGTTTTCTTTTTAAGAATGACGTGAGTACAATGAATGTACCTGGTGGGTAATATAATCAAAACCCTTCACAGCCTCAGCAGTTTCATTTGTACACTTTCTCATAAGCATCCCTTTTTACAATTTAATCTTTGTACTTATCTGGAATTAAAAATTTATTTTAGAAAATAAACAAAAAGGCAGGTTGTCAAGCTTGAACAAATATAAACACCAATTAGCATTGCCAAAGTTGGCTGGTCAGCTCAAGACAAAGTAAATTTATGTTCATATAATATTCAATTATGTTATTTCAAACTTGGTAACACTTTACAATTAGGTTCATTAGTTCCCTTTCAGTCGGTCACGTTCGGCGTACGTCGGACGTACCGACGAATTGGGATCACTTCTGGGAGCCCCTATCAGCTTCGAGCTATATAGAACCGGCCAATGAACAATTGGCGTGCGAGATTTGCATCTCGCGCTCCGCCCCGCACTTCGGGTATAAACAGGAAGCGAGAGCGAATGCACGCTGTCATTCACTTCGGAGCCAAACGGCAATTGAAGACGACTCTCAACTTCGTTTGAGTTTAAAGCTGCTATCAGCAAGCAAGTTATTGAAGACCAGAGAACGGGAGAAACGCGTGTTGGAGAGACGCCACATTCCAGCGGGACCGCGGTGACTCATCTGCTGCTCTGTTAACAGAGAAAAACTGCTGTTTTCACAGCAACACATTTCTGTTGGTCTGGTTGGGCGTTTTTCCTGTTTGAGTACAGGCACGGGCTGCACTAGACCCCGTGCGCTGTCGTGTTTCCCCTGAGTGCTTCAGCACAGAGCGTTTCCGAGTTGACGGGTGACACTCCGTCTTTTTCAAGATGTCATTCCACCCATGCGTTTCTGGATGCGGTCGTTCCCTGGTGCCTACTGACGGTCACAATCGCTGTCTCACGTGTTTGGGCAAACAGTACACTGAGGCAGCGTTTGTGGATAGTTCATGTTCCCACTGCGGGAACATGACTATCTCGGAACTAAGATCGAGACTCTCCTACCTTCGGGGAGGCGGAGTCCCCTTACCCATCCCACGATCTAGTGCTACCCCTAACCCGGGTAGACATACTTCTTTGGATGGCCAGGGTGATCTGAGGATTACGTTTAGGGCAAACCCGCAGAGTGAAACTCCGCAGGCCCCTATTCCCTCGGTTCCGCAGCCGGTAGAGCTCCTGAGAGAACCCGTTGGTCCCTCCCATGGGCGGCCAGTGGTGACTTTCGGAGCTCCAGCAGACGAACAGATGTCGATCACTGCATCGGAGGGGGAGTTTCAGTCCTCGGAGGATGAAGGGTCAGCTGTACTGCCTCCCTCTGGGAGAGTGGCAACGGCTGCCCCGGACCCCGAGATGACTGCTATGCTTGCCCAGGCCGCCGAAAGGGTAGGGCTCGTGTGGAACCCTCCACCGTGTCTCGAACCCTCTAGGCTGGATGATTGGTTCCTCGGGGCGGCTTGCGCTGGTTCTCAGCATCCCGCCCCGATACCATTCTTCCCGAAGGTGCATGAGGAGCTCACAAGGTCGTGGACGGCACCTTTTTCTGCCAGAAACCGACCGAGTGACTCCTCCCCCCTCACTACCCTCAACGGTGGACCAGCCAAGGGTTACGTGGGGATCCCGCCAGTGGAGCGCGCCGTCGCGATGCAACTGTGTCCGGCGACCGCCTCCAAATGGCGCGGTGACCCACGTCTCCCGTCCCGAGCCTGTAAGTTCTCCTCCAGTCTGACTGGGAAGGCTTACAAGGCTTGCGGACAGGCTGCGTCCGCCTTGCATGGCATGGCGTTGCTTCAGGTCCACCAGGCCCAATAACTCCTTGACATGCACGAGGGTAGGCCTGACCCAGAGCTCGTCCGGGAGCTCCGGACGGCGACGGACCTCGCCCTCCGGGGCGACGAAATCCGTTCCATTGATCAGGCGATGTCCACGCTTGTGGTCCATGAGCGTCATCTCTGGCTCAACCTGGCCGACATGAGGGAGACCGATAAATATCGGTTCCTGGACTCCCCCATTTCGTTGGCTGGGTTGTTCGGCAACGCAGTCGAGAGCTTTGCCCAGCAGTTCTCGGCCGCCCAGAAGCAGATGGAGGCCATCAAGCACATCCTGCCCCGGCGGCCCGCTGCTGCCTCCACCCCGCCGCCGGTGGCGCCGCCTCCGACTGCTCGTCGCCGAGGACGTCCACCCGCCGCCGCCTCCGCCCCCGCCAAGGCACCGCAGCAGCCTAAAACCAGCCGATGGCGTGGGGCCGGCCGTGGGAAGGATGTCCAGCCCGCTCAGGCCGCTGCCAAGCCAGGTGGAAAGCGTCGTCGCAAGTGACCCTGAGACAGGCCGCCCAGAGATGGAGGAGACTGCTCTTTGGGAGATGGCTGCAGCACCACTCCCTCCCCCGGAGGAGGGCCGGGGGAGAATCTTTTGTTTGAATTCTGTTCCACACCCAAAACTTCAATAAAAGAGCAGTTTCAAATATCTCTGGGTGCCAAGAGAGCGCGCTTGGCGGTGGTCGACGCTCCCATGCCTCGCCACCCTCAGGTGCCTCTCCCTTCGCCAGCAGGGGACGCCGGCTGTCGGGACGCACTCAAGCGGCCTCCCCACACTCGCACGTCCCCTCCGCGGATGCAGGTAAGTGTTGCACAGCACACTCAGATCCCACTTCGGGCCGCTCCCATGCCGTCCGAGCCGGATCCCTGCGTTCCGCCTCGCTGCCCCGCTGCGGGTACGTCTGTGGTGCCGTTGATCCCCCTAGCTCGGAGTCTGGGAGCCTGGCTAGTGCTTCCCAGCCTCGGTGGCTCCTCCATACCATCAGACTCGGCTATGCGATTCAGTTCGCCCGGCGTCCCCCCAAGTTCAGGGGCGTTCATTTCACGACTGTAGTAGAGGCGAACGCCCCCGTGCTCAGGGCGGAGATCACAGTCCTACTAGCGAAGGACACGATAGAGCCGGTCCCTCCAGCCGATATGAGGTCCGGGTTCTACAGCCCGTACTTCATTGTACCCTAGAAAGGAGGCGGGTAACGACCGATCTTGGACCTGCAATTCCTGAACCGGTCCCTTCACAGGCTGCCGTTCAGGATGCTAACGCAGAAGCGCATCTTCAGGTGCATCCGTCCCCAAGATTGGTTTGCAGCGATCGACCTGACGGACGCGTACTTTCATGTCTCGATTCTCCCTCGACACCGGCCCTTTCTGCGCTTCGCGAGGGACGGGCATATCAGTACCACGTCTTGCCCTTCGGCCTGTCCCTGTCGCCCCGCGTCTTTCCGAAGGTTACGGAGGCGGCCATTGCTCCCATGAGAGAGCATGGTGTTCGCATCCTCAACTACCTCGACGACTGGCTGATCCTTGCCCAATCGCGAGAGCAGTTGTGCAAACACAGGGACAAGGTGCTCAGTCACCTCAGCCAGTTGGGACTTTGGGTCAAATGGGAGAAGAGCAAACTCTGTCCCGCACAGAGGATCTCTTTTCTCAGTATGGAGATAGACTCGGTCGCCATGACAGCGCGCCTCACAGAGTCAGTGTTGAACTGCTTGAATTTGTTCAAAGGCAGGACAGCGGCACCACTGAAACATTTTCAGAGGCTCCTGGGGCATATAGCATCCGCAGCCGCAGTAACGCCGTTGGGATTGCTTCATATGAGACCACTTCAACACTGGCTACACGACCGAGTCCCGAGATGGGCGTGGCACAGCGGTTCCCTCCGCGTCCAAGTGACTCCGAGGTGCCGCCAAACCTTCAGCCCCTGGTCGGACCCTTCGTTTCTACGGGCGGAAGTTCCCCCTAGAACAAGTGTCCAGGCACTCCGTTGTCTCCACGGATGCCTCATCCACAGGCTGGGGTGCCACGTACAACGGGCTTGCAGTTTCGGGTCTGTGGACGGGGCCTCAACTGCAATGGCATATTAATTGCCTTGAGTTGTTAGCAGTTCGTCTTGCACTCAGCCGCTTCAAAGTGCCACTCAGAGGCAAGCACGTTCTGGTCCGTACGGACAACACTGCGGCCGTAGCGTACATCAACAAACAGGTTGGTCTACGCTCCCGTCGCATGTCGCAACTCGCCCGCCATCTCCTCCTATGGAGTCAGAAGCATCTGAGGTCGCTTCGTGCCATTCACATTCCAGGCCTACTCAATCGTGCAGCCGACGAGCTGTCACGTCAGCCGGTGCTTCCAGGAGAGTGGCGACTCCATCCCCAGGTGGTCCAGCTGATCTGGAGTCATTTCGGGGCCGCACAGGTAGACATGTTTGCCTCCCCAGAGACGACCCACTGTCAGTGGTTTTATTCCTTGACCGAGGGAACCCTCAGGTCGGATGCCCTGGCCCACAGCTGGCCCCGGAAAGAACGCAAGTATGCGTTTCCCCCAGTGAGCCTTCTTGCACAGACACTGTGCAAAGTCAGGGAGGACGAGGAGCAAGTCCCCGGCCTGGATACGTGCCCAAGGTTCCCACTACTCCCTTCTGGGAACAAGTGGTGAGCCTGCAAGCGCTGCCTTCGGAGGAGGCAGACCCAGCCCTAGCTTTTCTCTGTCCCGTCCGTGCTCTCCGGACTTACATGGACAGAACGCAAAGCTTCAGGACCTCAGAGCAGCTCTTCATCTGTTACGGAGGACAGCAGAAGGGAAAGGCTGTCTCCAAGCAGAGGATGGCCCACTGGATAGTGGATGCTGTCGTCTTGGCTTATGAGTCCCAAGACGCCCCCTGCCCGCACGGGTTAAGCGCCCACTCCACTAGGGGTGTTGCTTCTTCCTGGGCGCTGGCACGTGGCGCCTCGCTGACAGATATTTGTAGAACTGCGGGCTGGGCGACACCTAACACGTTCACTAGATTCTATAGCCTCCGTGTAGAGCCGGTATCTTCCTGTGTGCTCACTTCCCATAGTCAGTAACACCGAAGTGCCTGTTCCAGTGTCGGCTTGCTGCGCCATTCCCTCCCCTATGGTAGACGGATGCGTGCGCTTATCTGCTCCAGTCGAGTTCCCCAGAACGGCGAACCCTGTTGAGTCCTCCGCAACCCGCGGCAGTCGGACGTGGCAGAGCGTTCGACGCCAGGTCTAACACTCGTATGCATTGGTGGAATTTGTGTTAGGCTGGGTTCCATATGTTGTGACCCCCACGGCGGTCCCATATGTGTATTCTACTGTGTATGAACTAATAATGAACTGCACTTATAAAGAATTTATTTATCTTTGTTAATGTTAATTTCAACATTTACTAATGCATTATTAAAAATCTTGTTAACATTAGTTGAAGGGATAGTTCACCCAAAAATGAAAATCAGCCCATAATTTACTCACCCTCAAGTCATCCTAGGTGTGTATGACATTCGTCTTTCAGACGAACAAAATCAGAGTTATATTACAAAAGTTCAGGCTAATCCAAACATTATAATTGCAATAATAGTTGCTCTGTTTTTGAAGTCCTTAAAAAATGCACCTGTCCATCGAATAACATTTACATTTACATTCATGCATTTGGCAGACACTTTTATCCAAAGCGACTTACATTGCATTCAAGGTACAAATTTTACATTTTGTCAGTTCTTGCATTCCCTGGGAATCGAACCCATGACCTTGGCGTTGCTAGCGCCATGCTCTACTTTTTGAGCTACAGGAAAGCCTATATACGAATAACGTGCTCCATGCGGCTCTGGGGTGTTAATAAAGGCCTTCTGAAGCGAATCGATGCGTTTGTGTAAGAAATATATCCATTTTTAAAACTTTATCAAATAAAGTTCCAGCCGATCGCCTTCCATGGAAGAGTGTTGAAAGTTGAAAGTGAAACTCAAGATGCGTACGTGACGTCATGACAAGCGTACCTGGTCGCGTTAGTCTTTCGATTGGCAGAGGACCTTTCATCACTTTTTCCATAAATTGAACACAGAAGGCAGTCGGCCGAAACTTTACTTTATAAAGTTTTAAATATGGATATTTTTCTTACACAAACGCATCGATTCAATTCAGAAGGCCTTTATTAACACCCCGGAGCCATGTGGAGCACGTTATTTGACGGACAGATGCATTTTTTATGGACTTCAAAAACAGAGCAACTATTACTGCTATTATAATGCTTGGATTAGCCTGGACTTTTGTAATATAACTCCGATTTTATTCGTCTGAAAGAAGAATGTCATATACACCTAGGATGACTTGAGTAAAGGATGAGTAAATCATGGGCTAATTTTCATTTTTGGGTGAACTAACCCTTTAATGAACTGTGAACTAACATGAACAAACCATGAACAGCTGTATTTTTATGAACTAACGTTAACAAAGATTAACTAATGCTGAACAGAGGTGTTGTTCATGGTTAGTTCATGTTAACTAATGCATTAACTAATGTTAGCTAATACAACCTTATTGTACAGTGTTACCTCAAAGATCATTTACCTCATTATGATGAAGCCAAATGTTTCAGGAAATCAGAAATAAATACACAACTACATTTTGCAAATAAAAAGAATGTTAATGTAATGTTGTACATGTTAAAATGACTAATTATGTTTTCTGCCAATGCATTGGACAATGTTTTATAGTTGTTTTAAGACAGACAAATCTCACCAGATCGATTTTAAACAGACTTCAGATTCAAGTCTTTAGAAAGGGACTTTATGTATGACTATAGTGCTGAAGTTGCTAGATATCTAAAATTAGCTGGTGTCAGTATCATGTTACAGCGGTATTCCACTGTTAGCTAGCAAATGCATAGCAGCCCTATCCACCTAGGAAAAAACTAAACTGTGAGCTATTTATTTATGCAAACAGCATTTAAAACTTACCAGTGAATTCTGTGGGCAGTATCTTCATCTCTTTGCGTTTGCTTCGATTAAATGTAGCTTTGGCTCTGATTGGTCAAATTGAATGTACATTAACGTTAGCTGAAAACGAAAAAGAAGTGCTGTTACAGTTACATTTTGTGTCAAAAATATGACTGGCATAGAAAATAACGTTAATTAAATACAAATCTTACCTGGAGTCACAAAATAATGAGATATTTATAACCCTCCGATGAAAGACAAGTTGCCAAAACTGTTCACGTTTCAAAATGCTCATCGCAAAAAAAAAAAAAAAAAAACATTGCCAAAGTAATCCATATGAATCACATGGTTTCCTCCAAGTCCTCTGAAGAGACACGATCAGATTTACAGTTTAAATTTAGATTTATAATCGCATTCAAATAACATATACACAAACAGCATCAGATAAATGGAATCTGAGGTACGAGTCCGAGGCCGAGCTCATTATTATCATGAGAACCAATCAGAGCCGCTCAACGGCTCTGGAACCAATCAGTAGTTTAATCATGCGTGTTTTGATTTTAAATACAAGTAAAAACAGGGATTTTTATTAAAGATTTATGACTTATGATCATTGTTTATGATGCATTTCAAATAATATGATGTTGAAATCCTTATGGGAATTTCAGTAGTAGCCTATTACAAACGGATCATGTAATGGAAAACAGCCTTTTAAGAAGTAAAAGTGAACAACATATTAATAAGTATGCATATTGCAATGCTTAATAATAGTTTGTAAATGTTTATAATACATTATAATTTGGTTCATTTTAAATGTTTTTTTAAATGTCTTTTGAAAATATTAAAAAGATAAATGCATATATATATATATATATATATGTATTATATATTGCATAAATATATTGCATAAATAAATACACTAAAGATATGTTTCTTAAAAGTATAATTAAGCATATATTACCAAAGTACTTCTAGTATAGTTTTTAGAAATATATTAAAAGTACGCTTGTGTTTAGCATATTTCTTAAAAGTATAATTAAGCATATATTTATTACCAAAGTATTTCTAGTGTAAGATTACAAATGTATACATTGTTATATCTAGGTTCCAATGTAATAGAATATAACTGAAAACATTATCTATATTTGTTTTACATTTTGAAGTAAACTTGAGGAAATTCTAAGGAGATTACGTCAGGCTGTGTAAGTGGTTGAGACATTAAGTCTTTTGTCTTTATGCATTTCCTGACTATTTACCATGACAAGTTTAGAGCAATACTGCCTGAGTGATTGGATTAGCATCTATGCATTTGAATGGCACTGTTATGCTGATTGAATCTGGATGAGAGACACAGTTATGTAGGGTGTGTCCTTTTTACCTATAAAACATTTGCATTGTATTGTTCAGAGTGTCCCCTCCTCTGCTGTATAACCCCTCCCCCTTTGGAATGTATATAACCTATCAGGTATACTGTTAAATCAGACTGTTTTCGGGCGACCTGCAGCACAGAGAGTTCTCATTAAAAGAATAACCTCTGTTTGATCCCGACGTCTCCTGGTCTCTACTTCAAGAAAATTCACAACACTAGTATACTTTTTAGAAATATATTAAAAGTACACTTGTGTTTAGCATATTTCTTAAAAGTATAATTAAGTATATATTTATTACCAAAGTATTTCTAGTATACTTTTTAGAAATATGTTAAAATGCAATTCAACATATTTTTAATGCACTAAAATAAGCATGTTGGGAATACCAATGTATTGTAAGCATACTACTGTCACAGACACGTCAGGTTCCACCCTCCACCAATCACAGCGCACTCCTTCCCCGGAGTACTGATCACCATCACCTGCACCTCATCACGACACTCATCACCAGCACTATAAGACTCACACCCACATAGCACTCCACGTCCGGTCTCGTTCGCATATACTACAGGCTATGCTTACCTCAAGGACTCCTCTACACTTACTGACCTGTCTCCAGCGTGTCTCCTTCCTTCCGTGTTCCTTGTCTGCTGTGTGGGTGTGTTCCGTTCCGTCCCTCAGTACTCCAGCGATCTCCAGGCTCCATCGTTCATCCATCTACTACACAAAGGACAGTAACTCTCTCTCTCGTATCATCTCCAGTTCTACCAACAACCGTTAACTAACCTGTGTTACACCACCTGCTCTACTGTGGTCTAATAAACAACCCTTACCTGTTAACATCTGTGTCTGCCTCTTGTGTCCTTGTAACAGAAGACCGGACCAAACCGAAGACCCAGTATGAGCCAACCGGATCCATTCCAGGAATTGGTAGATGCGCTTCGGCGCACATTTCCTCCACCACTGTTCATTCACCTGCACCAGCGAACACCAACCACTCTGTCAACAACCCTCCTTCACTACCTCCGTATGCAAGTCCCATGGCCAAACCGGCGCCCTACTCAGGATCGGCGGAGAATTGCAGCGGCTACCTGCTGCAATGCACACTGGTCCTGGAGATGCAGCCGCACCTGTACCCGAGCGACACCTCAAAGATCGCCTTCATCATCTCTCAGCTCAGCGGCAAAGCATTAATGTGGGCCGATTCCATCTGGTCACAACAGGGTGCGGTAACGCAATCATACGCAGTGTTTATTTCCCACTTCCGGGAGGATTCTTCAGCTGGTGAGAAACTTTATAACTTAAAACAGGGATCCATGTCTATTTACGATTATGCTTTGCAATTCAGAACGCTTGCAGCAGTCAATGGATGGAATGAACAGGCGCTGATAACAACATTTCGGCAAGGATTGGAACCTCGGGTACGGCTGCATCTCGCTGCATGCGAGGACTCCATCGGCCTAGAGAAGTTCATCCAGCACTCCATTCGCTGCGCCACTCGCATGCAAGCGTGCATCCAAGAGCACCAGGACCAGTATCCCTTCAATGTGCCCTTCCGCCGATCCGAACCCGTCAGCACTCCAGAACCAGCCCACTAACCCACGGAATTAGAAAATTCCCGCCTAACCTCTGAAGAACGCCGCCGTCGGCTGACCCTTCGTCTCTGTCTGTATTGTCGTGAACCTGGGCAAGTCATTGCAGCATGCCCCACACGACCCCCGCGGCCCATGGTGAGTGCCATAATTCCTGCTGATCATAAAATGAAACCACTCACCACTGTCGTCACCCTTACTGCCGCTAATGTCTCCCTTTCAGTGGTCGCGCTCCTCGACTCGGGGTCAGCCGGCAACTTCCTCTCCGGTGCCATCTGCCGCCAGTTACGCCTCAAGACCACTCCGTCTCCGACCACTTACAGGATCAGCTCCATAACCGGCAGGCCCCTCAGTCGCAAGCACGTCCGCACCGTGGCAGGACCAGTCACTCTCCAAGTAGGTCTACTACACCGAGAAGAGGCTCACATGCTGGTTCTGGAGGATTCGACTGCTGACGTGGTTCTGGGGCGCCCCTGGTTGGAGTAGCACAACCCTACCATCTCCTGGAAGACGGGCGAAATCCTGAAGTGGGGCGACACTTGCTTCTCTCGATGTCTAACTGAACTTCCTCTTCCATCCTCGTCTCCGCCTGATCTGACTCTCTGTGCCACACCCATCGAAAGTCCAGTTGAACAACGCTCTGTTGACGCCCCCAAGTGTTACACCCCTTCAGCGATGTCTTCTGCCCGCAACGGGCTTCCAAGCTGCCTCCACACCGGCCATGGGACTGTGCCATCGACCTGCTTCCGGGTGAACCAGTACCAAAGGGTAAGATATACCCACTATCCATCCCGGAGGAGAAGGCTATGGAGGAATACATCAAGGAAGCCCTCGCCCAAGGTTACATCAGGCCGTCTACTTCCCCTGCTGCATCCAGCTTCTTCTTCGTGGCAAAAAAGGATGGAGGCTTGCGGCCATGCATCGATTATCGTTCACTCAACAAGATCACTGTTAAGTTCCGATATCCCCTTCCTCTCATCCCAGCAGCCCTCGAACATCTCCGTGGTGCCACTGTGTTCACCAAGCTGGACCTCCGCAGCGCCTACAACCTCATCCGGATACGTGAGGGGGACGAGTGGAAGACTGCCTTTATTACCCCTACTGGACACTATGAATACCTCGTCATGCCGTATGGATTGGTAAACGCCCCCTCCGTATTCCAGGATTTCATCCATGAGGTGCTCCGGGAGTTTCTCCATCGATTCGTCCTAGTCTACATCGATGACATCCTCATATACTCCCGGAGCCAGGCCGAACATCGCCAACACGTTGCGGAGGTCCTCAACCGTCTACGTCAGTTCCACCTGTTCCTCAAGGCCGAAAAGTGTTCTTTCCACCAAGCATCAGTTTCCTTCCTGGGTTATCACATAGATCACAGTGCCATCCGGATGGACGAGAGGAAGGTGGAATCCATCACTAACTGGCCAGAACCCACTACCATAAAAGAACTCCAACGCTTCCTTGGTTTCTCCAATTTCTACAGACGGTTCATCAAAGGTTACAGCTCTATCACTCATCCACTCACCAGCATGGTACGCAACAAGCCCAAGTCTCTGTCCTGGAACCCGGCAGCCACCAACGCCTTCAGCCAACTCAAGAAAGCCTTCACCACCGCTCCCTTACTAGTTCATCCAGACCCGGAAAGGTCCTTCATTGTGGAGGTGGATGCTTCCACAACTGAAGTGGAAGCGGTGTTGTCACAGCAGCAAGGGACGCCCAGTAGACTCCATCCATGCGCCTTCTTCTCCCGCAAGCTCAGCCCAGCGGAAGTCAACTACTCCATCGGTGACAGGGAACTCCTTGCAGTCAAGCTTGCCTTGGAAGAGTGGAGGCATTGGTTGGAGGGAGCCAAACATGCGTTCCTGGTGCTAACGGATCACAAGAACCTAGAGTATCTTCGATCAGCCAAGAGACTAAACCCCAGACAAGCCCGGTGGGCTATGTTTTTCTCCCGTTTCAATTACACCATCTCCTATCGTCCAGGTACCAAGAATATTAAAGCTGATGCTCTCTCCCGTCTTCATGCTCCTGACGAATAGACCGAAGAACCAGAACCCATTATTCCAAGTTCCCTCATCGTAAGTCCTATTACCTGGTCCGAAGAAACTATTCCCTCCTCCAATGCCTCCACGAACCCTCCGCCGGGCTGTCCGCCTGGTTTGCTGTACCTCACTCGGACACGACGCACTCCCACCATTCACTCGGCTCACACGTCGCTTGGTACTGGTCACCCGGGGGTCAATGAAACCCTCTCGTTGCTAAAAGAACGCTTCTGGTGGCCAGGGATGGCTAAGGATGTCAGAAGGTACGTGCAGGGCTGTAGGGAGTGTGCCATTTCCAAGTCTCCGCGTCATCTTCCAGCTGGTAAACTCCTTCCTCTGCCCGTTCCAGAACGCCCATGGTCACACCTAGGAGTGGATTTCATCACTGACCTGCCGGTCTCAGACGGTAATACCACCATTCTA
The DNA here is from genome assembly GCF_949357685.1 of Gobio gobio. NCBI lineage: Eukaryota > Metazoa > Chordata > Actinopteri > Cypriniformes > Gobionidae > Gobio > Gobio gobio. The sequence goes on along the minus strand of NC_137107.1, from coordinate 13,203,567 downwards.
GTAGTGGTAGATCGTTTCTCTAAATCATGTCGTCTGATTCCACTCCCAGGTCTGCCTACTGCCATGGATACAGCCGACACACTCTTCAATCAAGTTTTTAGATACTTCAGAGTACCAGAGGACATTGTATCAGACCGAGGTCCCCAGTTCATATCCAGAGGACATTGTATCAGACCGAGGTCCCCAGTTCATATCCAGAGTATGGAGATCGTTCTTCTCACTCCTAGGTGTGGCCGTTAGCCTGACGTCGGGGTATCATCCACAGTCAAACGGGCAGACGGAAAGGAAGGTACAGGAAATTGGCCGCTTCCTACGTACCTTCTGTCATGACCACCAGGACTCTTGGAACCAGTTCCTGGGTTGGGCCGAGTACGCCCAAAACTCTCTGAAACAGTCGACCACAGGACTCACCCCGTTCCAGTACGTACTCGGCTTTCAACCTCCACTGTTCCCCTGGGATGGGGAACCCTCCGACGTTCCTGCAGTGGACTACTGGTTCCGAGAGAGCGAGAGGGTCTGGGACTCAGCCCACCATCAGTTGCAACGGGCCCTGCGCAGACGCAGGATGGTAGCTGATCTCCGTTCTGACACCCCTGTCTTACAGCCGGGACAGCTGGTTTGGCTATCTACCAGAGACATCAGAATGCGTCTGCCTTGCAAAAAGCTGAGTCCCAGGTTCATTGGCCCATTCCCCATCATTAAGCAGGTCAACCCAGTCACCTATCAACTCCGTCTGCCACAAGGGTATCGTATACATCCCACTTTCCATGTTTCACTTCTGAAAGCTCACCATCCCTCTGTTTCTCCCACAGGACCTGACGTAGTTCCCGCCGAACCCCCCCTTCCACTCATCCTGGAGGACGGTACGGCCTACAAGGTTCATGAAATCTTGAACTCCCGACGTCGTGGTGGGCAGCTGGAATATCTAGTGGATTGGGAAGGATATGGTCCCGAGGAACGCTCCTGGGTCCCAAGGAACCAGACCTTTAACGACAGTCATCCTGAGAAGCCAGCTCCGCGGGGTAGAGGACATCCACCACGACGTCGGGGTTCTCGGCCCTCTGGAGCGGGCCGTGGAGGGGGGGGGTACTGTCACAGACACGTCAGGTTCCACCCTCCACCAATCACAGCGCACTCCTTCCCCAGAGTACTGATCACCATCACCTGCACCTCATCACGACACTCATCACCAGCACTATAAGACTCACAACCACACAGCACTCCACGTCCGGTCTCGTTCGCATATACTACAGGCTATGCTTACCTCAAGGACTCCTCTACACTTACTGACCTGTCTCCAGCGTGTCTCCTTCCTTCCGTGTTCCTTGTCTGCTGTGTGGTTGTGTTCCGTTCCGTCCCTCAGTACTCCAGCAATCTCCAGGCTCCATCGTTCATCCATCTACTACACAAAGGACAGTAACTCTCTCTCTCGTATCATCTCCAGTTCTACCAACAACCCGTTAACTAACCTGTGTTACACCACCTGCTCTACTGTGGTCTAATAAACAACCCTTACCTGTTAACATCTGTGTCTGCCTCCTGTGTACTTGTAACAACTACTTGAATTTCAAGTATATTTTTTATATATTTAATAGTACAACTTTTTCACCTGGGCATTTTATCATAATTTATCATTACTGCTATGAAATATGTTATACGTTATGTTATGAAAAAAACAAACAAAAACATTTTAAAGTTAAAATTGATGTCTAGTTTGCAGGAGTTTGGAAAAATTAGGAGTGGGTATAATTATACCATCTAAACAGAATTTATATAATACTAAGTTGATGTAGCAATGATGTAGAAAAATAATAATAATCCGTTTTTTTAACAATGATATGGAACCTTGTTTCTGCCATTGAATAAAAAATAAACAAGGTAATTGTGTCTTTTTTTTTCTCAGAATTGCGACTGTATATCTCGTAATTCTGACATAACTCGCAATTGCGACTTTATATCACGAAATTGTGAGAATGTCAGAATTGCAAGATGTAAACTCGCAGTTGTTTGAGAAAAAAAGTTACAATTGTGAGATAAAAAGAATTATCTTTTACATTTTTTTTTAATTCTGTGGCGGAAACAAGCTTCCATAACATGCATCAACACTTTTTAATTCAAAGGCCTGCTAGTTAACAATTTGTCATTGTTATGCAATGAGCTGTTCTTGCATTTATCTTGCAGCACTGGTAAAAAATTAATTCATAAAACTTTCATTGTTCAGAATAATACCAGAAAAACACTTTATTTTATAGCATTTTGCTATTTAATATGCATACAATTAGCATTAACTAAACATTGTTTGTTCAAAATCTCTGGAATGAGGAGGTTAAAGAGGCTGGAATGATTTTCCTCTCTGCACTTCTAAAAAATAGTCACAAAAGCCCATTATAGAGATAATCACGCTGAAACATGAACAAGACCCTTTTTAGTGTTGCAGCAAATAACAGAAAAAAAGTCTCTCTATGGTACCAGAGTGTTTGTGAGCTGTATTTCTCCATCAGAGCATATTTTGTACTGAACCACCTCAAGAGGTTGTCGACTCTATTGTGGAGCTGAAAATGCAGCAGCACTAAAAGGTAAACATGGCGGAACGACTGCCTTCAGCCCACAGCAACAGCAGACCAGTCTCCGTCCAATGCTAATTCATTTTCTTTGGGTTTACATCTCCTTGCAGGAAAAATCTGTCTTACCTGAGCTTAGCCGAAAGCTTTGCACTGATTGACCGATAAGGAGTTCTTTGTATCTCTCCTACAGCTCAAGTATATAACTGATCTGTGTGTTTGTCAGCCGGCCGGTGAAGGACCAACCAGGTCGTCAGAGATGTGGCAATTGGAAATCTGATGATACTCCCAGTGTGTTTGATTAAGGGGTACTGATAATTTATTCGTATCAAGAAAACCACCCAGACTGATACTATCATCCTAACAAGTAGGGCTGGGCGATAAATTATATCATGTCACAATAAAATGTATATTGATAATGATGATAAGATTAATCTAACAGCCTATCACACAGCAGAAATAAACGCGACAACAGCCAGTCAGTGCATGTTGCTAGTTTCTGCGTGAAATGAACAGCGCCGTTTTGTCTGATACACAAACTCACACACATGATTTTCAGTGTCTGCCGTCTCAATATATGAGGACATAAACAAATGAATTTCATCTCCAGAGCTGCTTTGAGAGTCACTTAACAGGCTTTTCATGGTTTCATTTGAGAAAAACTACCAGCAAATACACACTGAAACTGAAACTAAGGGCCCTAATATACACCAGGCGCAATGCGACACCTGACGCAACGCAAGTGTTTTTTTGCTAGTTTCAGCCTGATGCAGTTATTATTTTCACGTCCAGTGCCACGTTCTTTAAATAGCAAATGCACTCGCACCCATCTGTTCGCCCATGGGCGTGCTGGTCTGAAAACAAGGTGTGTTTAGGGGCATTGTGGACGCGTGGCTATTTTGAGGAACTGAAAATGACTGCGCCATTGACCAACAAAAACCTGGTTTAAAATCAATAGCGCAGTATTTTTTGTGTTATTTAAAGAGTGCTTATAATCTACAGTCTGCTTGTTACACACATAGGGACACGCAGCAGCACACAAACATGCCAAATATTAAAAATAAAAGAATTACAATGTAAAGATTATTATTAAGTAAATAAATATAAAAATCCAACATATCATAATGGATAGTCATTGCATGTATCAGAACTAACCATTTGCAGTAATGACAAATTAAATTGGCTACTTATTTAACCAATCGTGGCAATACACACATGTATTTAAACGGACTCGTCAGGTTGAGGGTGTGTACATTCCGCCATGTAAATAGCGAATCTGCCATGGTGCAAGCGCAACTAGCCTTTAAAGGGAATGGAAGATGAGAATCTGATTGGTTAATTGCACGTTATGGCCAAAACACACCCGTGACTAATTAAGAGAATAGGTACAACCATTCTGGACCATGTGCCTGGTGTGCCAACCATTTTTTCCCGTTGTTAAACTAGCAAAAGTGGATTCCCTAAGTGCACTTGCGTCGTTTACTTTAGACCGTGCGCTCACAACAAATCATCAAAATAAAAGTTATGTTTAACTTCAAGAAATTATGACAGAAACATATCACTATTGCATACTAAAATGTACTTCTCAAAGTAATAATAACAATATGGTTATTTCTAAGGAATATCAAACAACCAAGATGTTTTCATCCATATTTTAAATATATACAGCTTTGTTGTGTGCCATCTTATTTGACAAAAAAAAATGTAATGCAATGTTTTGTTGTAAATTAATTGTTATATTTTCATTTGATTGAATTTTAAAAGCTTAATTAAATTTTTAAAGACCATATAAATTTGTAATATTCATAAAACAAAGAATCTCCCCCAAAAATAAAATGGAAAACACAGAATATAGGGAAAAATAAAATGGATTTCATGGGGCCCTAAATTAAAAGGTAGCTACTCTGTGGAGTTGCATTGTGAACAAACAAGTTTACTTTTTACATTCATTCTCAATGTACGTGGAAAGCATTGACACTCCAGAGCACCATTTGTATACGAAACGGTGTCCTTGCCTATTCTGTCTCATGACATTTTCCCTGCTGCTTCTTTGTATAATCAGCTCATTGATATTAATAAGCAGTGGATGATGCAGCCTCTTTCCTTTGTCAGAAACATGGCTGCTGTGTTCAGTAACTCACAGTATAAATGAAAGAACAATGGACACTGTCTATGACCATTCTTTCTGTTGTCTGTGTGTAGAGAAGATAAAATGTACAGGCATCTAGGAGAAACCAATCAGGTAGAACAATAAAAGCTAATGCCGATTGATTGACCAAGGGGACGGGGTGAAAATCGTGGATTTTCATGGTGTGATGTTTCTTCACATTGCATTTTTATGTATTGAGTTGAAGCTAATGAATGTCTGGTACTTGCCAGAGAACCACGTCCTGTGAACATGGCCATTCAGTGAACTCAAACCAGAGGTTTATTAGTGGGATTCATGATGCTGCGATCCAAGTCCTCCTTCGTGTTTTTTTCCCCCAGACTCTCCAGTGGGTTTATGGAAACTTGTGAAGGCGAATCTTTAAAGGTAATTTACAGCCCATTAAAACAAGCAGAGGAGGATAAGAGTGCTAGGGCAAAAGTGAAGTACTATATGGAGCGATGGCTAGAGGGAAAAAAGACAGGTGAAGAAAGATGATACAAGGTTTCTTTGCCCACGCATCTCTACAATACAGTCCTTAAGGAAATTCTTTGAGAAGTTTCTCTTCAAACGCTTTCCAAGGCTCTAGTATTCATCATTGACCTAAAACAAAAACTTTCAACTATTTTTTCAAAGAATTTCAACTTTGTAGCGAGATTTAGGATATATGGCCCATTGTGATATTTATGACTTTATGCCTAAACAAGATTTAAAAAAAGAAAGAATTTGAATTAAATATTTGTTCATTTGTTCATTATAGAAGAGTTGTATTGAAGTAATTGGGGGAGGGGGCACTTTTGAGTCCACAAATACTGCCCAAAAAAGGCAAGCAAATCCAATCAACAGATTTGCTTGATTTGAGGTGACACGGTCAGTCAGATTGGACAGGAAACATGTATCATCTGTGCGCAGCCAATCATAAAACGTGTGTCCCCATCTGGTGTTATGTGAGGTGTGTGAGTGGATTGGAATTTTTTCTCTCTTAGATGCCAGGATGGAGGATTATGAGCCCTGGCGGCAGCTGCTTCATCCCTCTTCATTACCACCACATCATCTCTGCAAATAAAAAAATTGATCTCTCTCTCTCAATCCCATGTCTCCTCTTTTTTAATCTCCTCCCTTATTCCTCTCTTTTCACCCTATTCCTCTTTCTTAGAAAGTAAGTGGCAAAGAAAAATATTCAGGAGGTCCAGATTGTAGCAAATGTGATTCATTTCACATTCATATAGACACCCCTATTTTGTATGTATACATACAGTACACATCATATTTCAATAGAGTGGAGTGCAGCAAAAAGACAGCATTGAAATGAACTCCTGAATATTGCATAATGCGTTTTAACACATCAGATTATGCACTTTACGAACATTGCAGGGGGTTTTATAATGCAGGACATTACTTTGTTAGCAAACAATCACCTTCTGAAGCAGAAAATAACTGTTTAACCCCTAGAAGTCTGAGCTCTTTTGGGGCCCTTTAGAAGTTTTGACATGCTCTGACATTTGTGCTTTTTTCAGTTGCTTATAAACATATTAATCGCAAAAGTGTAATTACACTGTATTCAGCACAAACTGGGCTACCATAATATCTAAGCAACATGTATGTACAATTAAAATTAAGGCCTCAAAACACACAATAGATATGTGTTCACAAGACTTTGACTAATGGGTGTTGTTGTCTAGAGTTTTTTGTTTCAAACTGATGTAAGAATCATTGAGCCTACACATTCACATAAAACAATACACTGATTTAAAATTTGTAAGACACTTTTTCTTTACAAAGCCAGTATGCGAGTAGGCAATAAATAATGATGGGCATCACACCTGAGAGAACAAAGAACCCATAATGACCTGCATAATGAATGAGCTTCAGGTATGTGACTGAGAGAGCAACAGGACAAAGGAAATATATTTTTTTGTAGTTTATTTAGAATGTAGTCAACAAAGGCCTATTATATTTTAAATGATCAAAAGATTTGACTACACTGCAAAAAATGCTCTTCTTATTTACTATTTTTTCTTGTTTCCAGTCCAAATATTTAAAATTCTTAAATCAAGATTAATCTACTAGATAAGTAAAATTTTCAGGGGGAAAAAAATCAAAATAATTTATTAAAACACAACAATTTATGAGATTAAAACCATGTTTTTACTCCAAACTTACTTTATATCACAAGTCAAATGTTTTAAATAACCTTCTGTGATCTAATTTGGCTTTTGATAAAAAAATCTGACAGAAAATATATAATTTTACAATATTCTGCATAATGATAAAAGCTATGTCGAATAGCATTGCATTATAAATATAATCTATTATGAATACACCCAGCATGGTATAAAGAACACAGCGATTGTGTGTTTATTGTCTTCAAACATGTCTATCTGCATGTTATAGCAATCTCGGGAAGCTTTTTTTATGTCAGGCAGTTTCATGTCACAGGGTATATATCTTCTTCGTCTATGCCATATATGGACTACATGTGCACGGAGCGCCCTCCGGCTGCCAGTATGAACTGAAAACGCAACACATCAGAGTATCCAGCGCTCATAATGATTACATCTGCACATTTTGGATAAAGATTGAATAAATAATACTTCTCTGTATAGAAATTTGACACAGACATATGAGAATCTATCAATATTTCTCCTCATCTGCACACATTTGAACTAAAAGCCCTGAGGGATGTTGTTTTGTCGCGAGTCTTCATGACGAGCATAGAGGAGTTTTTTAAGAATGAGAATGAGATGAATGAGTTTACGTCAATTTGTTTGAATGAAAATCGATTCCCTTTCAGTCGGTCACATTCGACGTACGTCGGACGTCACAACGAATTGGGATCACTTCAGGGAACCCCTATCAGCTTCGAGATATAGAGAACAAGCCAATGGGCCATTGGAGTGCGAGATTTGCATCTTGTGCTCCGCCCCACCCCGCACCGCGGGTATAAACAGGAAGCGAGAGCAGCGCACTATTGTCATCCACTTCGGAGCCGAACAGCGTTGATGAAGCAAGACTGCTTTTCTAAAAGAGAGCCTATCTATAAGAGAGATACTCCAGAGAACGAGAGGGACGCTTTGTGTTGGCAAAAAGGCACAATTAGCGCGACCGCGTGCTCACCGCTGCATCTGCATAACAAACTGCTGTTCTCACAGCAACTGTCGGTTTGGTGAGGGCGTTTGTCTCAGTGAGTGCAGACACAGGACTGCACTATCTCCTGTGTGCTACCGCGGTGTTCCCCTGGGTGCCTCAGCACCGTTAAAAGAGCGTTTCCTCACAAAAGAGCAACACGGGTGTGACACTGCGTCTTTTTCAAGACGTCATTCCACCCGTGCGTTTCTGGATGCGGTTGTTTCCTGTCCTGACAGCCACGATCCCTCTCGCATAAACATGTTGAGACTGCGTTCGTGGGTGATCCATGTTCTCTCAGGGGAACGGGATCACGTCAACGCGCTGTTCATCTCACCTTCCTCGTGAGGGTTTGAGTGTTCAGCGCGCCGTGTGCCGTCTAGCTGCCGGGTGACAGTGCGGGTTGTCACGGCAACCCAGCGCGCGTCGCTCGCCGCTTCAGATGCGCAGTCGAGACTGTGACCCCTCAAATGTGGTTGAGTCCCTTTGCTTATACCCCGATCTAGTTTCTTTTCTGGTGCACCAGAAATGGGGCTTCTTTGGCTGATAAGACTGGGTGACCTGAGGTTTACAGTGAGGCTTACCCGCCGAGGCCCCCCACTCTTCTATCGCATCACAAGCATGTTGAGACTGTGTTCGTGGGTGGTTTATGCTCTCTCATGAGAGCATAACCACGTCGGCGCGTTGTTCTTCTTGCCTTTTTCATCCGTCTCACGGCCACGCTCACTATCTCGCATGCCTGCTGGTAGCTTACAGATGGGATTGCTGGTCCTTAAAAAAAAAAAATAATAAATGACCTTGCGTTTCATTTGGGGCTCTAGCAGAGGACAGATGTCAATTGCTGCATCGGAGAGAGGACTGTTATGTGTTGGAAATGGTGATACTAAGATTCCCACTATAATAGTGGGCATTCATGCTGAATCAGATTCATACTTGACAGCCATGCTTTCCCAGGTGGCTGAGGCATAGTGCAACGCGTAAATCGCCTTGCCCACCCCTTGCCTTTTCCCGGATGTGCATTGGAAGGCTTTGGCATTGTGGAACTATTTGGTGCCAAAATATAGAACACCAAAAGGGCCATAATATGTATAAAGTTTTCCTCTCTCTCACTACCCTCATCGGTGGGGTGGCAGTGCCACTGGCAGGCCACCTCCGCCCTGCGCTCTTTGTGCACGAGGGTAGTTCTAAGCCGAGGTTGAGCTGTGCACAGCGCTGGCCCTTGGCCAGACGATGTCCACCCTAGTCCAGAAACACCATTGACCCGGATTTGGTCAGGAGCTGATCTTCCCCTGGAGGAGGGCCGGGTGGAAAACCATTGGTAATTCTGTTCTGCTACTGGTGTTAAAAACAGCCAGTGGTACCCAAATTCTTAAGAGCAGTTCCAATACCTCTGGGTCTCGGGAGTTCAGGAATGGCAGCGTGTGACGCTACAAAGCCTTGCCGCGCTCTTTCCCCTCCCCACAAGAGGGCAAGAATGGCAGTGTGTGATGCTACAAAGCCTCGCCACTCCCATTCCCCTCTTCTCAGCGGTGCGAGGACGACAATGTGCAACGCTATGCCTCGCCGCTCTTGTTCCCCGCTGAGGAAGGAGGTGAGGCAGACCGTGTGCAATGCCACAAAGCCTTGCCACGCTCAGCCCCTACTTCAATCGGAGTGCGCTTGGAGGTGTATGATGCTCCCGTGCGTTGTCACCGTCTTCAGGTGCATCCATTCCCAAGATTGGTTAGCAGCGATCGACCTGAAGGACGCGTACTTTCATGTCTCGGTTTTCACTCGACGCAGACCGTTCCTACGCATTGCGTTCGAGGGACGGGCATATCAGTACAGATTCTTACCCTTCGGGCTGTCCCTTTCAGTCACAGAGGCGGCCATTGCTCCCATGAGAGAGCATGGGGCACCTCAGCCGAAACACTTTCAGAGGCTCCTGGGGCATATGGCATCCGCAGCCGCAGTAACGCCGCTGGGATTGCTTCATATGAGACCGCCTCAACACTAGCTACACGACCGAGTCCCGAGATGGGCGTGGCACAGCAGAACCCTCCGTGTCTAAGTGACGCCGAGATGCTGCCAAACCTTCAGCCCGTGGTCGGACCCTTCGTTTATATGGGCAGGAGTGCCTCTAGAAAATGCTGTATCTCCACGGATGCCTCATCCACCGGCTGGGGTGCCACGTACAACGGGCTTGCAGTTTCGGGTCTGTGGACGGGGCCTCAACTGCAATGGCATATCAATTGCCTGGAGTTGTTAGCAGTTCGTCTTGCACTCAGCCACTTCAAGGTGCCGCTCAGAGGCAAGCACGTTCTGGTCCGTACGGACAGCACTGCAGCCGTTGCGTACGTCAAAGAAAACAGGGTGGTCTACGCTCCTGTCGCATGTCACAACTCGCCCGCCATCTCCTCTTCCTCTGGAGTCAGAAGCATCTGAGGTCGCTTGGTGCCATTCACATTCCGGGCCTGCTCAATCGTGCAGCCGATGAGCTCTCACGTCAGCAAGTGCTCCCGGGAGAGTGGAGACTCCATCCCCAGGTGGCCAGCTGGTCTGGAGTCGCTTCAGGACCGCACAGATAGACCTGTTTGCCGCCCCGGACACGACCCACTGCCAGTTGTTTTATTCCCTGACCGAGGGGACCCTCGGCTCGGATGCTCTGGCACACAGCTGGCCCCGGGGCCTACGCAAGTATGCGTTTCCCCAGTGAGCCTTCTTGCACAGACACTGTGCCACGTCAGGGAGGACGAGGAGCAAGTCCTGTTGGTCGGCCTGTATTGGCCCAACCGGACTTGGTTCCCGGAACTAGTGCTCCTCGCGACAGCAGCTCCTTGGCCCATTCCTCTGATGAAGGACCCCCTGACTCAGAGACGGGCACCCTCTGGCAGGTGGTTCTAGGTGGCTACCACAGGAAACAGTGGTAGACACCATCACTTCCGCTACAACTCCCTCTACGAGACGGCTCGATTGGTGCTCTTCTCGCCGGTGCTTTCCTTCCTACAAGACGGGTCTCCCTCCACCCTCAAAGTTTATGTTGCCGCTATCGCCGCTAATCATGACATGGTAGATGGAAAGTCCTTAAGTAAGCACGATCTGATCATCAGGTTCCTGGGGCGGCGAGTAGACTAAATCCGCCTCGCCCTTCCTTTATACCCTCTGGTGTTAACCGCACTGCAGAGAGCGCCCTTTGAGAGCGCTGCATTGGCCTCCATCAAGAGGGTAGGGGACCTGCAGGCATTTTTGGTCAACGAGTCGTGCCTGGAATTCGGGCCCGGTAATTCTCATGTAATCCTGAGACCCCGGCCTGGATACGTGCCCGAGGTTCCCACCACTCCCTTCCAGGACCAGGTGGTGAGCCTGCAAGCGCTGCCTTCGGAGGAGGCAGACCCAGCCCTAGCTTTTCTCTGTCCAGTCCGCGCCCTGCGGACTTACGTGAACTGAATGCAAAGCTTCAGGACCTCAGAGCAGCTCTTCGTCTGTTACGGAGGACAGCAGAAGGGAAAGGCTGTCTCCAAGCAGAGGATGGCCCACTGGATAGTGGATGCTATCGTCTTGGTGTATGAAACCCAAGACGTGCCCTGCCCACTCGGGTTAAGAGCCCACTCCACCAGTGTAGCTTCTTCCTGGGCGTTGGCTTGTGGCGCCTCACTGACAGATATTTGTAGAGCTGCGGGCTGGGCGACACCTAACGAGTTTGCTAGATTTTATAGCCTCCGTGTAGAGCCGGTATCTTCCTGATACGTGCGCTTATCTGCTCCAGTCGAGTTCCCCTCGAAACGGCAAACCCTGTTGAGTCCTCCGCAACCCGCGGCAGTCGGATGTGGCGGAGCATCCGACGCCAGGTCTAACACTCGTATGCATTGGTGGAATTTGTGTTAGGCTGGGTTCCATATGTTGTGACCCCCACAGCGGTCCCATATGTGTATTCTTCCACGGTACGGCTCCCTACGGCAAGCTTGTGTCTTTCCCTCCGCAGAGTTTCTTCTGCCATCTCAGTACGGTGTTGTTCCCCCGCCTATAACTCCCGCTGGGCATGATGTGGCTTCCGCAGCGGCCCTCCCGGGCACGCTTTCCCAGCGTTATCCAGTAGTCGGCTGAGTGGGTCTTACGGAACAGCAGTGTGACTCTCCCTGCGTGAGTTTTCCCGCACGGAACTGACAGGGTCTGAGGGGCTCTTCGGTGGGCGCTGGAAGTGGTAGTAACTGTGGCGTTTTCCACGTACGTCCAATGTGACCGACTGAAAGGCAACGTCTCGGTTACGTATGGTAACCCTCGTTCCCTGAAGGAGGGAACGGAGATGTACGTCCCGTCGCCACAGTTGCTGTACCATCACTGCATGGCCGAGTCACTAGTTCGGCTCCTCAATGAAAAACAATAGTGAAGAGCGTGAATTCACCACTGTAGCAAATTAGCTCTGAGAGGAAATATTAATAATTATTCATAACGCATTATGATTATTCATTATGATTAATTATGAATATTTGAATAAGTTAAATATATTAACTTGATGTAGCTACATTAACATTACAATCAATCAATCAGTTCCTCCTATGAACGTTCAGTATTAATTATTAATTAATGTAGAAGCTGTAGAAGACCGTCTGAGGTGAAATCGCAGGAGAAAGTTTGTTGGTTCCGTCCGATGGCATTGACGTGGTGATCAAGTTCTTCTGCATCGATTGAAGAAGAAATTATGAGCTTGCGTGGTTGCTTCGACTCCGTTGAGGTTGCACATGGCGTGCAGCGTACTGGTCCATGGTCTTGTAAGGCACAGGCACCGCGTGTCGTGTCCACGAGGCAGAAAGAGAAGAGAGGGGGAGGAGAGAGTGCATCGCTCCTTACGAGGTATGCAGGAGGTCACCGCCTCGTGAGGTAGACTTGACCAATGAGATTGTTGGGATTTCCAAGCGGGAAGTTTCTCTGGAGATTTTATGGCTCTTTGTTTCAAGCATGAAATCAAAGGGTCTGTGCCCATTTATACTCCAATTAATGCAACAAACACATATTGCCTCCTACGAGGACATGACATCCATGAAAGTGTAAGTCGTGAAGCGAGCATTCATTTGATAGGAGACAACATGTATGAGGTTACATGAAATAGTAAGTTGTTCATAAGGCATATGCATAAACTAAATAACATAGAAGGGACACTTTACAAGACAGTTATATGTGTACATACAATGTCCTGGGGTGCATGTTAATTTATAGACGGTTTGTCTATAACTTGAGGCAAAAGCGTGTGTTTTACAGACTATGGGCCCTATTTTAACGATCTGAAACGCAAGTGTCAAAACGCGAAGCGCAAGTAACTTTGTGGGCGGGTCTCGGCGCTGTTGCTATTTTCCCGGCGGGATAAATGGCTCTTGCGCCCGGCGCAAATCTAAAATGGGTTGGTCTGAAGTAGCTTCATTATTCATAGGTGTGGTTTGGGCGTAACGTGAATAAACCAATCCGAGCGTCATCCAACATTCCCTTTAAAAGCAGGTGCGCAAGTTCCATTATGGATTGCTATTATTATGGCGTATTTACCAGGCGCACGCCAGGAGCGGTTCACAGCCGAGGAGACTGATGTGCTTGTAAGAGCAGTGAAAGACAGAGAAGTGAAGTTGTAATGTTGTACATTATGGTAAAGGTGATTTCACAGTCTTTTTTTTTCAGTCTTTCAGTTTTTTCAGTTTTTCAGTCGATTTTTGTTCCTGGTTCTTGACGGACAAACCAATTTGTCAGATGTCCTTATACATATATGTCTTGCCACTATTGGGCAAACAGGTCTTATCCTTAATTATTACAATTAGCCTGAATCATTTGTAAGCTAGATTTATGCCTATTTTTTCACATCTTCGTGGCACACCACAATGATTTCCGTCATCTCATGTGTTAATATTTTTTTAGTGTAACAATTTATGATTTGCAAAAATAACTGTTGCATCTGTGTAGATTACATGAGCAAAGTGTATGCGCGTTGTGCACGCTATACATTATGGTCAAGCATGCGCCCTTAAAATAGCATAATGAACAACGCGCAACGCGCCACTGACTTTAGACTAGGTTTTTTCTGGTCAGTGGCGCAATTGTTTAATGGAACAGCAAAATAGCACCAGGGATTGTTTGCGCCGGAACACGCCTCCTTTTTTGCGCTGAACCGCCCAGGTAGCGCAAGTTCATTCACTAGTTTAGCGACGTGCTTCTGTGGAGGGAAAAGCGCGCTTTGCGCGGGTGCAAAATAGGAATGACACATGCGTCGGTGTACAAAGTCAATTGCGCTGGGTGCAAGATAGGGCCCTTTGTGTCTTTCCCATGTGGACTCATGTGGCCACATTCTTTTGAGTCGTAAAATGTCTTGGAAGCTCTGGGACCTTTCTCTGTTGTGTTGGGGGAAGGTCTGTTACTAAGCACAAAGTATTTAAAACATATTTGCTAAATGTAACAGGCAATTATGTGTCTGATTTTCTTCAGTCACTACACCACAGTATTGATAACATCTACTGCGAGATCTAGTGGAAGCGTTCGGCGCAGAATTTTGTTATAAACCACAGATATCAGATCAAACAGAGCTGACGTGGAAACCAGGAGACATTTTTTTAGGGCCATATCACCCAGCCCTAGTAAAGAGTTATATAGCCTATAGACCTACAAAAATAAAATTAAATTAAAGTAAGTTTATTGTACATGTACTGTGCTGCTTTTTTAATGTGGCAACAAGATATGATAGATACAACAGAACAAGATAATCTGTCAGTGTGCAAAAGCGGCACAAAACTGCAAATGCGCATCCCGGGTGCAGAATGATGTGCTTAAAGCAACTTATGGAGTCACAGCACACAGCGATGCACATTGAAAAGTTCACGGCACAAAGAGAAGAGATGTTGAGCACCCAAATCCCAGTGTTTATCGATCATTTGTTTCTTCACAGTTTTAAATTTCAGTTATTGTAATGCCAATTCATAGTCCTTGTGTTGTGTGAACAGACACCCGGTAGCAAGTGCAACATTGTTTAGAAACAGCAATAAACTCCAGCAAGATAAAGTAATTTTATGCAATTCCAAAGGCCTTAATCTACAGATCAAGTATTATAACGGGAATATATAAAATATCATCATGCTGACTGTTGTAACCGAACGTGATGCGTTGTTTGAATGCTGAATGGAAAATGAGGGCCACCTGCAGAGGAGGGAAGGCAAGTTTCCGTTTCTTAAATTTAACGATGTAAATATTCTTCTGTCCCTCACATTAAGCTATGGAATGGCTTTAGATGACTTTGAATATAGAGCATGAAAACGTCTCGGTTACATATGGTAACCCTCGTTCCCTGAAGGAGGGAACGGAGACGTACATCGGACGTCACCGACGAATTGGGATCACTTCTGGGAGCCCCTATCAGCTTCGAGCTATATAGAACCGGCCAATGAACATTGGCGTGCGAGATTTGCATCTCGCGCTCCGCCCTGCTCTGGAATGCACGCTGTTTTTCACTGAGGAGCCGAACTTAGTGACTCGGCCCTGTAGTGATGGTACAGCAACTGTGGCCTTCAGGGAACGAGGGTTACCATACGTAACCGAGACGTTCCCTTTCAGTCGGTCACGTTCGAAGTACGTCGGATGTCAACGACGAATTGGGATCCCTTTGGAAATGCGCATTGGAAATTTGGAAATGGCTGCTCTGAGGTCCTGAAGCTTTGCGTTCTGTCCACATAAGTCTGGAGAGCACGGACGGGACAGAGAAAAGCTAGGGCTGGGTCTGCCTCCTCCAAAGGCAGCGCTTGCAGGCTCACCACTTGGTCCCGGAAGGGAGTAGTGGGAACCTTGGGCACATATTCAGGCCGGGGTCTCATGATCACATGAGAGTTACCAGGCCCGAATTCCAGTCGAATTCGTCCCTCGAACGCAAAGCGCAGAAAGGGCCTGTGTCGAGGGAGAATCGAGACATGAAAGTACGCGTCCTTCAGATCGATCGCTGCAAACCAATCTTGGGGACGGATGCACCTGAAGATGCGTTTCTGCGTTAGCATTCTGAATGGCAGCCTGTGAAGGGACCGGTTCAAGAATCGCAGATCCAAGATCGGCCGTAACCCACCGCCTTTCTTGGGTACAATGAAGTAAGGGCTGTAGAACCCATATCGGCTGTAGGGACCGGCTCTATCGCGTCCTTCGCCAGTAGGACTGCGATTTCCGCCCGGAGCACGGGGGCGTTCTCCTTCACTACTGTCGTGAAGTGAACGCCCCTGAACTTGGGGGGACGCCGGGCGAACTGAATCGCATAGCCGAGTCTGATGGTGCGGAGGAGCCACCAAGACGGGCTGGGAAGTGCTAGCCAGCCTCCCAGACACTGTGCAAGGGGGATCAACGGCACCACAGACGTACCCGCAGCGGGACAGCGAAGCGGCATGCAGGGATCCGACTCAGACGGAATGGGAGTGGCCCGAATTGGGATCTGAGTGTGCTGTGCAACACTTACCTGCTTCCGCTGAGGGGGCGTGCGAGTGTGGGAAGGCCGCTTGAGTGCGTCCCCACAGCCGGGGCCCCCTGTTGGCGATGGGAGAGGCGCTTGAGGATGGCGAGGCATGGGAGCGTCGACCACCGCCAAGCGCGCTCTCTTGGCACCCAGAGATATCGGAAACTGCTCTTTTATTGAAGTTTTGGGTAACGCTCTCTCGTCCTGAAGCACTCTGGGGGAAACGCGACAGCGCACAGGGTTTAGTGCAGCCTGTGCCTGTACTCAAATGGGAAAAAAACGCCCTCACTGAACCAACAGGTTGCTGTGAAAACAGCAGTTTTTTCACTCTTTTTTGAAAGCAGCTGTGAGCACCGCGATCCCGCTGAAGTGTGCCGTCTCTCCAACACCGCGTTCCACCTCTTCTCCGGTTCTTGTAACGTGTAGTTAACTCTTGCTGATAGCAGCTGTAAACTCATATGAATCCTCTTCAAACGCCGTTCGGCTCCAAAGTGAATGACAGCGTGCATTCGCTCTCGCTTCCTGTTTATACCTGCAGAGCGGGGCGGAGCGCGAGATGAAAATCATGCACGCCAATGTTCATTGGCCGGTTCTATATAGCTCGAAGCTGATAGGGGCTCCCAGAAGTGATCCCAATTCGTCTGTGACGTCCGACGTACGTCGAACGTGACCGACTGAAAGGGAACTTTACGTGCTTTAGAACTTTGTTGCGTTGTGTACCCGCCTATAGGCGCACATTACTAACATACCCATTAAATAACAACAAATATATTGTGCCATTGACCAGGTTGGTCAATGGCACAGTCGTTTTCAGTTCCTCAAAATAGCAACGCGCCAACAATTTGCCTGCGTTTTCAGACCAGCACGCCCATGGGCAAACAGATGGCCGCGAGTACAATTTCTATTTAAACAACGTGGTACAGGATGTGATAATGATAACTGCGTTGGGCTGAAACTAGCAAAAAAACATTTGCATTGCGCCGGGTGTATGATAGGGCCTTAAAAGTAGCTGATTACATCAAACTACTTATTTGATTTAATCTATACAACAGATTTTTGAGAAGAATAGACTAAGTTGTTTTTCAAGTTGTGAAAATGTAACCCTGCGCTGCGCCGAATCATTTCCATAAAGAGCAACGCAATCTACCCGTTAGCACCTGGTTTAAGACATGCTTTTTTGGGGCTGTAAATAATGACGCAAACACCAGTAAATTGACGACTGCAAATCTTAGTAAATCACCTTGCGTGATTCATTTAAAAAAATATTCTCCTCCTATACATTTTGCGCCTGGAGGGGAATCTCCTACAAATGCATATGCAATAATGTCAGCTGCAAAAATAACTGTCCACGCCTTTTCAGCGCTACTTTTTCACTGCGTGTCTTTAGTAAATCCTGACAGTAGTTTTTTTAACGGTAAAAGTGGGTTTGCGCTGGCTCAAACTGTTAGTAAATCTGGCCCTAAATGCTTTATTGGTATGAAAAAAGACCAGTATGAACATTATTCAAAATACCTCCATTAGTGTTCCACAATAGGGAAAATGCTCAAAAGCACAGAATCTCTGAACATCCTATGGTCTGCAAATTTCTTTGTTTATTAAATATTTGGGGTAATTATTGGCAAACTTGGTACCAATATAAGTGTAGCACTTTTAACTCCATAAACAATGGATGGAGCTAAACTTTAGCCATTGTTAGACCAGAGTTGCCCATTCCTGATCCATGTTTTATAAAACATCTTCATATCCGTGACTTCTAAACTTATAGTAAAGAGCAACTGAAGAAAACCTTTTGAAAACCTTTAAGAAAATGTCACACTGCCTGGATCTTTTCCATTTAAAGGTACGTTTACCAACAGCAAATTTATCACCTGGGTTTGCTGTAAGTTGTTATATATTGTTGATCGTAGGCATTCCTAATGCTTACTGCCATTTGGTGAGCTAAACAACAAGTCATAGCAGGGCCGTAACCACAATAGGCATTGAGTGGGAAAATGTAAGTGATTCATGTAATTCTTAATTGAGTGTGAGACAAGAACATTTTTTAATTTTTGACATATTAGGCATACAAATAAAAGTACACGTGTACATATAATGCAAATTAATGCAAATATTATTTACCGTTTCACTTTATTTTGATGGTCATTTTAACACTGTTGACTATAAGTAATGATGCACATTAGGGCTGCAGCTATCGATTATTTTTGTAATCGATTAATCTAGCACTTAATCGATCGATTAATCGATTAATCGGATTAAAAAATGTCTGTGTTTTTAAACAACCAAAACAAATAATGCATAACGAAAATGAAGAGGAAAAGCAATTTAATTTATTAATATGCACAACAGGTTTCATGCTGTAATCTAGCCCTGATATCAAAATATATTTTATGTAGATTTCTACACCTACAGCATTTACCATTAGGCTACTAACAAATAATATATAATTTCTGGGGTGATCCTATTTGCTATGGTAACCTAGCAACCTGTGTGTGTGTGTGTGTGTGTGTGTGGACTGGTAATCATCACGTTATGGGGACAAAATGTCCCCACAAAGATAGCAATATCCGAAATCCTCATCCTTGTGGGGACATTTTTAGGTCCCCATGAGGAAAACATCTTATAAATCAGACTAAGTGATGTTTTTTGAAAATGTAAAATTGCAGAATGTCTCCTGTGAGGGTTAGGTTTAGGGGTAGGGGCAGTGTAGGGGGATAGAATATACGGTATGTACAGTATAAAAACCATTACACCTATGGAAAGTCCCCATAAAACATGAAAACCCAACATGTGTGTGTGTGTGTGTGTGTGTGTGTGTGTGTGTGTGTGTGTGTGTGTGTGTGTGTGTGTGTGTGTGTGTGTGTGTGTGCACTTACTTATATCACTTTTGGGGACATTCACCAGAATACACACCAGTAAACTGAGGACCACCCAAAAAATTGGGGACATTTTGTATGTCCTCATTTGTTTGACTATACAGTGGCATTCAGCATGCTCTAAAATGGTGTCCAGGCTTAAAATCTCACTTGTCCCAAAAAATCACTTTTACATGATTTGTGTACCTGAAGTGTGTGTGCCCCCCCACTAAAGTGTGTATAACACAGCGCCCTCTAGGAGTACTGCACTTCCGGAAAAGATACACACTTTTGTGATTCTGACCAATCAGAGCGCAGGAAGCCACCATGGGAGCGGGACTTGGTGATCTGACCAATCAGAGGCCAACACGTCATCAAAAAATATGGCGGAGGCAAAAACATGTAATGAATTGACAGATAATCCACATTAAATTACAGATAAATTCCCAATAATTAGTATTAAATAAGATTAGACCAATTTGCATTGAGCAGCAGGAGCTCTCGCGATTCATATTGGCATGTTTTAAAACTTTTAATCCTCGCGTTTTCTCTCGCATCAGAGCATCAGTCTGCTCTGTGTGTGTGTATGTGTGTGTGTAAAGATCGCGCTGCCCCGCGTCACCATGACTACAGCCTACAGTACAGTAAAACTTGCATCGGATTTTATTAATGCTGTAGGAACGAGCTTGACGCGGGGAGGGACAGACACATTACATCATGTGCATTTGAAAAGTAACATATTTCCTTCCAAAAGCGGAGGAGCAACTGTTTAAATCTGTTATTGTGGGTGTGGTGATATTACATCTGAGTTTATTCAATAAAAATATACAAGCAATTAAAATATGTGAAAACAGGCAAATTCGCGTGCTTTTATAAGTGATGTTATTTGTTTTTAAGTGTTTTCTTCTACTTTGCGTCCAGCCGTTTCCCTGACAGCCGCAGCCACGCCCTCCCCCACCCAGAGCACGTGCGTCTGTAACCAGAGCAACGCATTCACTTACAGCAAACATTCTCTTTATATTATATTACATTATATATTATATTAATTATATTACATTGCATTACATTACATTCATTAATTTATTATATAATTATA
Organism: Gobio gobio; assembly: GCF_949357685.1. NCBI lineage: Eukaryota > Metazoa > Chordata > Actinopteri > Cypriniformes > Gobionidae > Gobio > Gobio gobio. The sequence continues at coordinate 13,183,349 of NC_137107.1, read as the reverse complement.
TTATATGACATTGCATTGCATTATATTACATTATATTATACTATATTACATTACATTATATTATATCATTCATATAATATCACATTATATTATATCATTCATATAACAATGTAATTATGTAATTAATTATATGGAGGAAAGAAGTTACAACAAACATCTTTTTATTTCATATTAATTATATTTGAAGTTTTTCTCAGTCGCTTTGGGGCATTTCTCAGATCACAACTAAAATTCTTTCAACCTCCACGTTATCTAGTTACTTGTGCACTTCATAAAAGCAATTTCTCATCATTTGAACAAATTGCAAATGCAATTTATTATGTACAAGTGTTATCTGTTTCTTACATTATCAGTTGCTTATACCATATTGATCAAAATGGTTCTCTGTTGAATAGTCTTACTCCCCAAAACATCTATTAATTCCATAAGTCATTAAATGCAGAATAGTAATTGTCATAAACTGTCAAGCAAACTTTCTACCCACTTCTGTTAGACATTTTTTGTCCTGAATTGTTGAATTGCAGAGGTGAATTCTGATTTTCACTAATGAAGGGGAATGTAAAGCATTCGATCACCAATACTCCACCAGTTCTCTAAAATAGCTCAGAGTGCATCTGAGAAGCAGACAGACAGAGCACAACACACAACACAGTGTTACACACTCTGGCAATGAAAGAACAACAAGGTACAAACATTGTGAACAGCCGAGAAGAAGAAGTAAATATGTGTGGTGGAAGAGAGGTAAAACAGAGGAAGAGGCAGAAGAGGACAATATTCTGAAGAAATAAGGGCCACTATTGTAGTTCATGTTCTCAATCATGACCTTATGGCCGAGGCGGGTCGAAAGGTGAGCCGAAAGTTGGGAGAACAACCGTGTGTGTCCTCAGTCATTCAAACATTAGCAGACAGGACAGGTGTGCAATCACACAGTGTTCACTATACTGTAGTGCCAACATATTTACATTATATTACAGCAGTCTACTTGCATTTTACATTATACAGTTAATATATTTTAGAGACCCTAATGTAACACACGTACATATATACAGTAGCCTATATGTGTGTCTTGTCTTTTTCTTTATATAGCAATGACATTGTACTGTCATTTTTGACAGACCCACAGTGTCTGAATCATGTCCAGTGTCGAGTAATGCGTACATGTGTACCATTGAAATGTGAATATGTCATAAAGATAAAGTGTAATATTTTGTATTTTCAATCATTGTCATCAAAATTGTAGCCATAGTTTACTTCTGAAAATGTGAACAGAATACACTATATTGACAACATGACACAATGACTTGTCATTTTTAGCAAGTTACAGGCTTTTGATGGTAATCTATTGGGTTCT